>NW_024056361.1:0-338304 GCF_013401445.1 Tripterygium wilfordii | reverse complement strand
TTGAAGCATTCCAAAGCCTCATTGTGGACCGTTGTACTCTATTTACACTCTTAAAGTCTAACTTGCTAGTTTTGCATTCGTGCCACTTTCGTAAGGTAAAGACGAATCAGACCATGTTATGTCTCAAATTGCACAAAGACGTGAAAAGCTCCTCTATGGAGATAGTTGAGGCAATTCCAAGCCTCAATTGTGGACCGTTGTACTCTATTTAGTGCTCTTAAAAGTCTAACTAGCTAGTTTGAGCCTTCGTGCCTACGTTTCGTAAGGTAAAGACGCGAATAGACCATGTTATGTCCTCAACATTGCAACAAAGACGTGAAAAGCTCCTCTATGGAGAGAGTTGAGCATTCCAAAGCATAAATGTGGACCGTTTGTACTCTATTTAGTGCTCTTAAAAGTCTAACTAGCTAGTTGAGCCTTCGTGCTACGTTTCGTAAGGTAAAGACACGAATAGACCAAGTTATGTCTCAACTTGCACACAAACATGAAAAGCTCCTCTATGGAGAGAGTTGAGCAATTCCAAAGCCTCATTGTGGACCGTTGTACTCTATTTAGTACTCTTAAAAGTCTAACCTTGCTAGTTTTGCATTCGTGCTCACGTTTCGTAAGGTAAAGACGCGAATAGACCATGTTATGTCTCAATTGCACAAAGACGTGAAAAGCTCCTCTATGGAGAGAGTTGAGCAATTCCAAAGCATACATTGTGGACCGTTGTACTCTATTTAGTGCTCTTAAAAGTCTAACTAGCTAGTTGAGCCTTCGTGCTACGTTTCGTAAGGTAAGACACGAATAGATCCATGTTATGTCTCAAATTGCACAAAAACGTGAAAAGCTCCTCTATGGAGAGAGTTGAGCAATTCCAAAGCCTCATTGTGGACCGTTGTACTCTATTTAGTACTCTTAAAAGTCTAACTTGCTAGTTGAGCCTTCGTGCCACGTTTCGTAAGGTAAAGACGCGAATAGACCATGTTATGTCTCAATTGCACAAAGACGTGAAAAGCTCCTCTATGGAGAGAGTTGAGCAATTCCAAAGCATCAATGTGGACCGTTGTACTCTATTTAGTGCTTTTAAAGTCTAACTAGCTAGTTGAGCGTTCGTGCTGCCACGTTCGTAAGGTAATGACCGAATAGACCAAGTTATGTCTCAAATTGCACAAACGTGAAAGCTCCTCTATGGAGAGAGTTAAAGCAAATGCAAAAGCCTCATGTGGACCGTTGTACTCTATTTGGTGCTCTTTAAAAGTCTAACTAGCTAGTTGAGCCTTCGTGCCACGTTTCGTAAGGTAAAGGACACGAATAGACCAAGTTATGTCTCAAACTTGCACAAAAACATGAAAAGCTCCTCTATGGAGAGAGTTGAGCAATTCCAAAGCATCAATGTGGACCGTTGTACTCTATTTAGTGGTTTAAAAGTTAACTAAGCTACTTCATTGGCACGTTTCGTAAGGTAAAGACACGAATAGACCATAGTTATGTCTCAACTTGCACAAAAAACATGAAAAGCTCCCTTATGGAGAGAGTTTGAGCAATCCAAAGCCTCATGTGGACCGTTGTACTCTATTTAGTGCTCTTAAAAGTCTAACTTGCTAGTTTGCCTTCGTGCCACGTTTCGTAAGGTAAAGACGTGAATAGACCATGTTATGTCTCAAATTGCACAAAAACGTGAAAAGCTCCTCTATGGAGAGAGTTGAGCAATTCCAAAGCCTCATTGTGGACCGTTGTACTCTATTTAGTACTCTTAAAAGTCTAACTTGCTAGTTTTGCATTCGTGCCTCATTTCGTAAGGTAAAGACGCGAATAGACCATGTTATGTCTCAAATTGCACAAAGACGTGAAAAGCTCCTCTATGGAGATAGTTGAGCAATTCCAAAGCATAAATGTGGACCGTTGTACTCTATTTGGTGCTCTTAAAAGTCTAACTAGCTAGTTGAGCCTTCGTGCTACGTTTCGTAAGGTAAAGACACGAATAGAACAAGTTATGTCTCAACTTGCACAAAAACATGAAAAGCTCCTCTATGGAGAGAGTTGAGCAATTCCAAAGCCTCATTGTGGACCGTTGTACTCTATTTAGTACTCTTAAAAGTCTAACTTGCTAGTTTTGCCTTCGTGCCACGTTTCGTAAGGTAAAGACGCGAATAGACCATGTTATGTCTCAAATTGCACAAAGACGTGAAAAGCTCCTCTATGGAGAGAGTTGAGCAATTCCAAAGCATCAATGTGGACCGTTGTACTCTATTTAGTGCTTTTAAAAGTCTAACTAGCTAGTTGAGCCTTCGTGCCTCGTTTCGTAAGGTAATGACGCGAATAGACCATGTTATGTCTCAAATTGCACAAAACGTGAAAAGCTCCTCTATGGAGAGAGTTGAGCAATTCCAAAGCCTCATTGTGGACCGTTGTACTCTATTTAGTAGCTCTTAAAGTGCTAACTTGCTAGTTTTGCCTTCGTGCCACGTTTCGTAAGGTAAAGACGTGAATAGACCATGTTATGTCTCAAATTGCACAAAAACGTGAAAAGCTCCTCTATGGAGAGAGTTGAGCAATTCCAAAGCCTCATTGTGGACCGTTGTACTCTATTTAGCACTCTTAAAAGTCTAACTTGCTAGTTTTGCATTCGTGCCACATTTCGTAAGGTAAAGACGCGAATAGACCATGTTATGTCTCAAATTGCACAAAGACGTGAAAAGCTCCTCTATGGAGATAGTTGAGCAATTCCAAAGCATAAATGTGGACCGTTGTACTCTATTTAGTGCTCTTAAAAGTCTAACTAGCTAGTTGAGCCTTCGTGCTACGTTTCGTAAGGTAAAGACACGAATAGACCAAGTTATGTCTCAACTTGCACAAAAACATGAAAAGCTCCTCTATGGAGAGAGTTGAGCAATTCTAAAGCCTCATTGTGGACCGTTGTACTCTATTTAGTACTCTTAAAAGTCTAACTTGCTAGTTTGCCTTCGTGCCACGTTTCGTAAGGTAAAGACGCGAATAGACCATGTTATGTCTCAAATTGCACAAAGACGTGAAAAGCTCCTCTATGGAGAGAGTTGAGCAATTCCAAAGCATCAATGTGGACCGTTGTACTCTATTTAGTGCTTTTAAAAGTCTAACTAGCTAGTTGAGCCTTCGTGCCACGTTTCGTAAGGTAAAGACGCGAATAGACCATGTTATGTCTCAAATTGCACAAAAACGTGAAAAGCTCCTCTATGGAGAGAGTTGAGCAATTCCAAAGCCTCATTGTGGACCGTTGTACTCTATTTAGTACTCTTAAAAGTCTAACTTGCTAGTTGAGCCTTCGTGCCACGTTTCGTAAGGTAAAGACGCGAATAGACCATGTTATGTCTCAAATTGCACAAAAACGTGAAAAGCTCCTCTATGGAGAGAGTTGAGCAATTCCAAAGCCTCATTGTGGACCGTTGTACTCTATTTAATACTCTTAAAAGTCTAACTTGCTAGTTTTGCCTTCGTGCCACGTTTCGTAAGGTAAATACGCGAATAGACCATGTTATGTCTCAAATTGCACAAAGATCTGAAAAGCTCCTCTATGAAGAGAGTTGAGCAATTCCAAAGCATCAATGTGGACCGTTGTACTCTATTTAGTGCTTTAAAATGTCTAACTTGCTAGTTGAGCCTTCGTGCCACGTTTCGTAAGGTAATGACGCGAATAGACCAAGTTATGTCTCAAATTGCACAAAGACGTGAAAAGCTCCTCTATGGAGAGAGTTGAGCAATTCCAAAGCATCAATGTGGACCGTTGTACTCTATTTAGTGCTCTTCAAAGTCTAACTAGCTAGTTGAGCCTTCGTGCTATGTTTCGTAAGGTAAAGACACGAATAGACCAAGTTATGTCTCAACTTGCACAAAAACATGAAAAGCTCCTCTATGGAGAGAGTTGAGCAATTCCAAAGCCTCATTGTGGACCGTTGTACTCTATTTAGTACTCTTAAAAGTCTAACTTGCTAGTTTTGCCTTCGTGCCACGTTTCGTAAGGTAAAGACGCGAATAGACCATGTTATGTCTCAAATTGCACAAAGATCTGAAAAGCTCCTCTATGGAGAGAGTTGAGCAATTCCAAAGCCTCATTGTGGACCGTTGTACTCTATTTAGTGCTCTTAAAATTCTAACTAGCTAGTTGAGCCTTCGTGCCACGTTTCGTAAGGTAAAGACACGAATAGACCAAGTTATGTCTCAACATGCACAAAAAAATGAAAAGCTCCTCTATGGAGAGAGTTGAGCAATTCCAAAGCATCAATGTGGACTGTTGTACTCTATTTAGTGGTTATAAAAGTCTAACTAGCTAGTTGAGCCTTCGTGGCACGTTTCGTAAGGTAAAGACGCGAATAGACCAAGTTATGTCTCAAATTGCACAAAAACGTGAAAAGCTCCTCTATGGAGAGAGTTGAGCAATTCCAAAGCCTCATTGTGGACCGTTGTACTCTATTTAGTACTCTTAAATGTCTAACTTGCTAGTTTTGCCTTCGTGCCACGTTTCGTAAGGTAAAGACGCGAATAGACCATGTTATGTCTCAAATTGCACAAAGATCTGAAAAGCTCCTCTATGGAGAGAGTTGAGCAATTCCAAAGCCTCATTGTGGACCGTTGTACTCTATTTAGTGCTCTTAAAATTCTAACTAGCTAGTTGAGCCTTCGTGCCACGTTTCGTAAGGTAAAGACACGAATAGACCAAGTTATGTCTCAACATGCACAAAAAAATGAAAAGCTCCTCTATGGAGAGAGTTGAGCAATTCCAAAGCATCAATGTGGACTGTTGTACTCTATTTAGTGGTTATAAAAGTCTAACTAGCTAGTTGAGCCTTCGTGGCACGTTTCGTAAGGTAAAGACGCGAATAGACCAAGTTATGTCTCAAATTGCACAAAAACGTGAAAAGCTCCTCTATGGAGAGAGTTGAGCAATTCTAAAGCCTCATTGTGGACCGTTGTACTCTATTTAGTACTCTTAAAAGTCTAACTTGCTAGTTTTGCCTTCGTGCCACGTTTCGTAAGGTAAAGACGCGAATAGACCATGTTATGTCTCAAATTACACAAAGACGTGAAAAGCTCCTCTATGGAGAGAGTTGAGCAATTCCAAAGCATCAATGTGGACCGTTGTACTCTATTTAGTGCTCTTAAAAGTCTAACTAGCTAGTTGAGCCTTCGTGCTACGTTTCGTAAGGTAAAGACACGAATAGACCAAGTTATGTCTCAACTTGCACAAAAACATGAAAAGCTCCTCTATGGAGAGAGTTGAGCCGTTCCAAAGCCTCATTGTGGACCGTTGTACTCTATTTAGTACTCTTAAAAGTCTAACTTGCTAGTTTTGCCTTCGTGCCACGTTTCGTAAGGTAAAGACGCGAATAGACCATGTTATGTCTCAAATTGCACAAAGACGGGAAAAGCTTCTCTAGGGAGAGAGTTGAGCAATTCCAAAGCATCAATGTGGACCATTGTACTCTATTTAGTGCTTTTAAAAGTCTAACTAGCTAGTTGAGCCTTCGTGCCACGTTTCGTAAGGTAATGACGCGAATAGACCAAGTTATGTCTCAAATTGTACAAACACGTGAAAAGCTCCTCTATAGAGAGAGTTGAGCAAATGCAAAGCCTCATTGTGGACCGTTGTACTCTATTTAGTGCTCTTAAAAGTCTAACTAGCTAGTTGAGTCTTCGTGCCACGTTTCGTAAGGTAAAGACACGAATAGACCAAGTTATGTCTCAACTTGCACAAAAACATGAAAAGCTCCTCTATGGAGAGAGTTGAGCAATTCCAAAGCATCAATGTGGACCGTTGTACTCTATTTAGTGGTTTTAAAAGTCTAACTAGCTAGTTGAGCCTTCGTGGCGCGTTTCGTAAGGTAAATACGCGAATAGACCAAGTTACGTCTCAAATTGCACAAAAACGTGAAAAGCTCCTCTATGGAGAGAGTTGAGCAATTCCAAAGCCTCATTGTGGACCGTTGTACTCTATTTAGTACTCTTAAAAGTCTAACTTGCTAGTTTTGCCTTCGTGCCACGTTTCGTAAGGTAAAGACGCGAATAGACCATGTTATGTCTCAAATTGCACAAAGACGTGAAAAGCTCCTCTATGGAGAGAGTTGAGCAATTCCAAAGCATCAATGTGGACCGTTGTACTCTATTTAGAGCTTTTAAAAGTCTAACTTGCTAGTTGAGCCTTCGTGCCACGTTTCGTAAGGTAATGACGCGAATAGACCAAGTTATGTCTCAAATTGCACAAAAACGTGAAAAGCTTCTCTATGGAGAGAGTTGAGAAATTCCAAAGCCTCATTGTGGACCGTTGTACTCTATTTAGTGCTTTTAAATGTCTAACTAGCTAGTTGAGCCTTCGTACCACGTTTCGTAAGGTAAAGACACGAATAGACCAAGTTATGTCTCAACATGCACAAAAACATGAAAAGCTCCTCTATGGAGAGAGTTGAGCAATTCCAAAGCATCAATGTGGACCGTTGTACTCTATTTAGTGGTTTTAAAAGTCTAACTAGCTAGTTGAGCCTTCGTGGCACGTTTCGTAAGGTAAAGATGCGAATAGACCAAGTTATGTCTTAAATTGCACAAAAACGTGAAAAGCTCCTCTATGGAGAGAGTTGAGCAATTCCAAAGCCTCATTGTGGACCATTGTACTCTATTTAGTACTCTTAAAAGTCTAACTTGCTAGTTTTGCATTCGTGCCACGTTTCGTAAGGTAAAGACGCGAATAGACCATGTTATGTCTCAAATTGTACAAAGACGTGAAAAGCTCCTCTATGGAGAGAGTTGAGCAATTCCAAAGCATAAATGTGGACCGTTGTACTCTATTTAGTGCTCTTAAAAGTCTAACTAGCTAGTTGAGCCTTCGTGCTACGTTTCGTAAGGTAAAGACACGAATAGACCAAGTTATGTCTCAACTTGCACAAAACCATGAAAAGCTCCTCTATGGAGAGAGTTGAGCAATTCCAAAGCCTCATTGTGGACCGTTGTACTCTAATACTCTTAAAAGTCTAACTTGCTAGTTTTGCCTTCGTGCCACGTTTCGTAAGGTAAAGACGCGAATAGACCATGTTATGTCTCAAATTGCACAAAGACGTGAAAAGCTCCTCTATGGAGAGAGTTGAGCAATTCCAAAGCATCAATGTGGACCGTTGTACTCTATTTAGTGCTCTTAAAAGTCTAACTAGCTAGTTGAGCCTTCGTGCCACGTTTCGTAAGGTAAAGACGCGAATAGACCATGTTATGTCTCAAATTGCACAAAAACGTGAAAAGCTCCTCTATGGAAAGAGTTGAGCAATTCCAAAGCCTCATTGTGGACCGTTGTACTCTATTTAGTACTCTTAAAAGTCTAACTTGCTAGTTTTGCCTTCGTGCCACGTTTCGTAAGGTAAAGACGCGAATAGACCATGTTATGTCTCAAATTGCACAAAGACGTGAAAAGCTCCTCTATGGAGAGAGTTGAGCAATTCCAAAGCATAAATGTGGACCGTTGTACTCTATTTAGTGCTCTTAAAAGTCTAACTAGCTAGTTGAGCATTCGTGCTACGTTTCGTAAGGTAAAGACACGAATAGACCAAGTTATGTCTCAACTTGCACAAAAACATGAAAAGCTCTTCTATGGAGAGAGTTGAGCAATTCCAAAGCCTCATTGTGGACCGTTGTACTCTATTTAGTACTCTTAAAAGTCTAACTTGCTAGTTTTGCATTCGTGCCACGTTTCGTAAGGTAAAGACGCGAATAGGCCATGTTATGTCTCAAATTGCACAAAGACGTGAAAAGCTCCTCTATGGAGAGAGTTGAGCAATTCCAAAGCATAAATGTGGACCGTTGTACTCTATTTAGTGCTCTTAAAAGTCTAACTAGCTAGTTGAGCCTTCGTGCTACGTTTCGTAAGGTAAAGACACGAATAGACCAAGTTATGTCTCAACTTGCACAAAAACATGAAAAGCTCCTATATGGAGAGAGTTGAGCAATTCCAAAGCCTCATTGTGGACCGTTGTACTCTATTTAGTACTCTTAAAAGTCTAACTTGCTAGTTTTGCCTTCGTGCCACGTTTCGTAAGGTAAAGACGCGAATAGACCATGTTATGTCTCAAATTGCACAAAGACGTGAAAAGCTCCTCTATGGAGAGAGTTGAGCAATTCCAAAGCATCAATGTGGACCGTTGTACTCTATTTAGTGCTTTTAAAAGTCTAACTAGCTAGTTGAGCGTTCGTGCCACGTTTCGTAAGGTAATGACGAATAGACCAAGTTATGTCTCAAATTGCACAAAACGTGAAAAGCTCCTCTATGGAGAGAGTTAAGCAAATGCAAAGCCTCATTGTGGACCGTTGTACTCTATTTAGTAGCTCTTAAAAGTCTAACTTAGCTAGTTTGAGCCTTCGTGCCACGTTTCGTAAGGTAAAGACAGCGAATAGACCATGTTATGTCTCAAATTGCACAAAGACAGTGAAAAGCTCCTCTATGGAGAGAGTTGAGCAATTCCAAAGCATCAATGTGGACCGTTGTACTCTATTTAGTGGTTTTAAAAGTCTAACTAGCTCCTTCATGGCACGTTTCGTAAGGTAAAGACACGAATAGACCAAGTTATGTCTCAACTTGCACAAAAACATGAAAAGCTCCTCTATGGAGAGAGTTGAGCAATTCCAAAGCCTCATTGTGGACCGTTGTACTCTATTTAGTACTCTTAAAAGTCTAACTTGCTAGTTTTGCCTTCGTGCCACGTTTCGTAAGGTAAAGACGCGAATAGACCATGTTATGTCTCAAATTGCACAAAAACGTGAAAAGCTCCTCTATGGAGAGAGTTGAGCAATTCCAAAGCATCATTGTGGACCGTTGTACTCTATTTAGTACTCTTAAAAGTCTAACTTGCTAGTTTTTCCTTCGTGCCACATTTCGTAAGGTAAAGACGCGAATAGACCATGTTATGTCTCAAATTGCACAAAGGCGTGAAAAGCTCCTCTATGGAGAGAGTTGAGCAATTCCAAAGCATCAATGTGGACCGTTGTACTCTATTTAGTGCTCTTAAAAGTCTAACTAGCTAGTTGAGCCTTCGTGCTACGTTTCGTAAGGTAAAGACACGAATAGACCAAGTTATGTCTCAACTTGCACGAAAACGTGAAAAGCTCCTCTATGGAGAGAGTTGAGCAATTCCAAAGCCTCATTGTGGACCGTTGTACTCTATTTAGTACTCTTAAAAGTATAACTTGCTAGTTTTGCCTTCGTGCCACGTTTCGTAAGGTAAAGACGCGAATAGACCATGTTATGTCTCAAATTACACAAAGACGTGAAAAGCTCCTCTATGGAGAGAGTTGAGCAATTCCAAAGCATCAATGTGGACCGTTGTACTCTATTTAGTGCTTTTCAAAAGTCTAACTAGCTAGTTGAGCCTTCGTGCCTCGTTTCGTAAGGTAATGACGCGAATAGACCATGTTATGTCTCAAATTGCACAAAAACGTGAAAAGCTCCTCTATGGAGAGAGTTGAGCAATTCCAAAGCCTCATTGTGGACCGTTGTACTCTATTTAGTACTCTTAAAAGTCTAACTTGCTAGTTTTGCCTTCGTGCCACGTTTCGTAAGGTAAAGACGTGAATAGACCATGTTATGTCTCAAATTGCACAAAAACGTGAAAAGCTCCTCTATGGAGAGAGTTGAGCAATTCCAAAGCCTCATTGTGGACCGTTGTACTCTATTTAGCACTCTTAAAAGTCTAACTTGCTAGTTTTGCATTCGTGCCACATTTCGTAAGGTAAAGACGCGAATAGACCATGTTATGTCTCAAATTGCACAAAGACGTGAAAAGCTCCTCTATGGAGATAGTTGAGCAATTCCAAAGCATAAATGTGGACCGTTGTACTCTATTTAGTGCTCTTAAAAGTCTAACTAGCTAGTTGAGCCTTCGTGCTACGTTTCGTAAGGTAAAGACACGAATAGACCAAGTTATGTCTCAACTTGCACAAAAACATGAAAAGCTCCTCTATGGAGAGAGTTGAGCAATTCCAAAGCCTCATTGTGGACCGTTGTACTCTATTTAGTACTCTTAAAAGTCTAACTTGCTAGTTTTGCCTTCGTGCCACGTTTCGTAAGGTAAAGACGCGAATAGACCATGTTATGTCTCAAATTGCACAAAGACGTGAAAAGCTCCTCTATGGAGAGAGTTGAGCAATTCCAAAGCATCAATGTGGACCGTTGTACTCTATTTAGTGCTTTTAAAAGTCTAACTAGCTAGTTGAGCCTTCGTGCCTCGTTTCGTAAGGTAATGACGCGAATAGACCATGTTATGTCTCAAATTGCACAAAAACGTGAAAAGCTCCTCTATGGAGAGAGTTGAGCAATTCCAAAGCCTCATTGTGGACCGTTGTACTCTATTTAGTACTCTTAAAAGTCTAACTTGCTAGTTTTGCCTTCGTGCCACGTTTCGTAAGGTAAAGACGTGAATAGACCATGTTATGTCTCAAATTGCACAAAAACGTGAAAAGCTCCTCTATGGAGAGAGTTGAGCAATTCCAAAGCCTCATTGTGGACCGTTGTACTCTATTTAGTACTCTTAAAAGTCTAACTTGCTAGTTTTGCATTCGTGCCACATTTCGTAAGGTAAAGACACGAATAGACCATGTTATGTCTCAAATTGCACAAAGACGTGAAAAGCTCCTCTATGGAGATAGTTGAGCAATTCCAAAGCATAAATGTGGACCGTTGTACTCTATTTAGTGCTCTTAAAAGTCTAACTAGCTAGTTGAGCCTTTGTGGCACGTTTCGTAAGGTAAAGACACGAATAGACCAAGTTATGTCTCAACATGCACAAAAACATGAAAAGCTCCTCTATGGAGAGAGTTGAGCAATTCCAAAGCCTCATTGTGGACCGTTGTACTCTATTTAGTACTCTTAAAAGTCTAACTTGCTAGTTTTGCCTTCGTGCCACGTTTCGTAAGGTAAAGACGCGAATAGACCATGTTATGTCTCAAATTGCACAAAAACGTGAAAAGCTCCTCTATGGAGAGAGTTGAGCAATTCCAAAGCCTCATTGTGGACCGTTGTACTCTATTTAGTACTCTTAAAAGTCTAACTTGCTAGTTTTGCCTTCGTGCCACGTTTCGTAAGTTAAAGACGCGAATAGACCATGTTATGTCTCAAATTGCACAAAGACGTGAAAAGCTCCTCTATGGAGAGAGTTGAGCAATTCCAAAGCATCAATGTGGACCGTTGTACTCTATTTAGTGCTCTTAAAAGTCTAACTAGCTAGTTGAGCCTTCGTGCTACGTTTCGTAAGGTAAAGACACGAATAGACCAATGTTATGTCTCAAATTGCACAAAAACATGAAAAGCTCCTCTATGGAGAGAGTTGAGCAATTCCAAAGCCTCATTGTGGACCGTTGTACTCTATTTAGTACTCTTAAAAGTCTAACTTGCTAGTTTTGCCTTCGTGCCACGTTTCGTAAGGTAAAGACGCGAATAGACCATGTTATGTCTCAAATTGCACAAAGACGTGAAAAGCTCCTCTATGGAGAGAGTTGAGCAATTCCAAAGCATCAATTGTGGACCGTTGTACTCTATTTAGTACTCTTAAAAGTCTAACTAGCTAGTTGAGCCTTCGTGCCACGTTTCGTAAGGTAAATGACGCGAATAGACCAATGTTATGTCTCAAATTGCACAAACACGTGAAAAGCTCCTCTATGGAGAGAGTTGAGCAATTCCAAAGCATCATTGTGGACCGTTGTACTCTATTTAGTGCTCTTAAAAGTCTAACTAGCTAGTTGAGCCTTCGTGCCACGTTTCGTAAGGTAAAGACGCGAATAGACCATGTTATGTCTCAAATTGCACAAAAACGTGAAAAGCTCCTCTATGGAGAGAGTTGAGCAATTCCAAAGCCTCATTGTGGACCGTTCTACTCTATTTAGTACTCTTAAAAGTCTAACTTGCTAGTTTTGCATTCGTGCCACGTTTCGTAAGGTAAAGACGCGAATAGACCATGTTATGTCTCAAATTGCACAAAGACGTGAAAAGCTCCTCTATGGAGAGAGTTGAGCAATTCCAAAGCATAAATGTGGACCGTTGTACTCTATTTAGTGCTCTTAAAAGTCTAACTAGCTAGTTGAGCCTTCTGCTACGTTTCGTAAGGTAAAGACACGAATAGACCAAGCTATGTCTCAACTTGCACAAAAACATGAAAAGCTCCTCTATGGAGAGAGCTGAGCAATTCCAAAGCCTTATTGTGGACCGTTGTACTCTATTTAGTACTCTTAAAAGTCTAACTTGCTACTTTTGCCTTCGTGCCACGTTTCGTAAGGTAAAGACGCGAATAGACCATGTTATGTCTCAAATTGCACAAAAACGTGAAAAGCTCCTCTATGGAGAGAGTTGAGCAATTCCAAAGCCTCATTGTGGACCGTTGTACTCTATTTAGTACTCTTAAAAGTCTAACTTAGCTAGTTTTGCATTCGTGCCACGTTTCGTAAGGTAAAGACGCGAATAGACCATGTTATGTCTCAAATTGCACAAAGACGTGAAAAGCTCCTCTATGGAGAGAGTTGAGCAATTCCAAAGCGTAAATGTGGACCGTTGTACTCTATTTAGTGCTCTTAAAAGTCTAACTAGCTAGTTGAGCCTTCGTGCTACGTTTCGTAAGGTAAAGACACGAATAGACCATGTTATGTCTCAACTTGCACAAAAACGTGAAAAGCTCCTATATGGAGAGAGTTGAGCAATTCCAAAGCCTCATTGTGGACCGTTGTACTCTATTTAGTACTCTTAAAAGTCTAACTTGCTAGTTTTGCATTCGTGCCACGTTTCGTAAGGTAAAGACGCGAATAGACCAAGTTATGTCTCAAATTGCACAAACACGTGAAAAGCTACTCTATGTAGAGAGTTGAGCAAATGCAAAGCCTCATTGTGGACCGTTGTACTCTATTTAGTGCTCTTAAAAGTCTAACTAGCTAGTTGAGCCTTCGTGCCACGTTTCGTAAGGTAAAGACGCGAATAGACCATGTTATGTCTCAAATTGCACAAAAACGTGAAAAGCTCCTCTATGGAGAGAGTTGAGCAATTCCAAAGCCTCATTGTGGACCGTTCTACTCTATTTAGTACTCTTAAAAGTCTAACTTGCTAGTTTTGCATTCGTGCCACGTTTCGTAAGGTAAAGACGCGAATAGACCATGTTATGTCTCAAATTGCACAAAGACGTGAAAAGCTCCTCTATGGAGAGAGTTGAGCAATTCCAAAGCATAAATGTGGACCGTTGTACTCTATTTAGTGCTCTTAAAAGTCTAACTAGCTAGTTGAGCATTCGTGCTACGTTTCGTAAGGTAAAGACACGAATAGACCAAGTTATGTCTCAACTTGCACAAAAACATGAAAAGCTCTTCTATGGAGAGAGTTGAGCAATTCCAAAGCCTATTGTGGACCGTTGTACTCTATTTAGTACTCTTAAAAGTCTAACTTGCTACTTTTGCCTTCGTGCCACGTTTCGTAAGGTAAAGACGCGAATAGACCATGTTATGTCTCAAATTGCACAAAAACGTGAAAAGCTCCTATATGGAGAGAGTTGAGCAATTCCAAAGCCTCATTGTGGACCGTTGTACTCTATTTAGTACTCTTAAAAGTCTAACTTGCTAGTTTTGCATTCGTGCCACGTTTCGTAAGGTAAAGACGCGAATAGACCATGTTATGTCTCAAATTGCACAAAGACGTGAAAAGCTCCTCTATGGAGAGAGTTGAGCAATTCCAAAGCGTAAATGTGGACCGTTGTACTCTATTTAGTGCTCTTAAAAGTCTAACTAGCTAGTTGAGCCTTCGTGCTACGTTGCGTAAGGTAAAGACACGAATAGACCATGTTATGTCTCAACTTGCACAAAAACGTGAAAAGCTCCTATATGGAGAGAGTTGAGCAATTCCAAAGCCTCATTGTGGACCGTTGTACTCTATTTAGTACTCTTAAAAGTCTAACTTGCTAGTTTTGCATTCGTGCCACGTTTCGTAAGGTAAAGACGCGAATAGACCAAGTTATGTCTCAAATTGCACAAACACGTGAAAAGCTACTCTATGTAGAGAGTTGAGCAAATGCAAAGCCTCATTGTGGACCGTTGTACTCTATTTAGTGCTCTTAAAAGTCTAACTAGCTAGTTGAGCCTTCGTGCCACGTTTCGTAAGGTAAAGACGCGAATAGACCATGTTATGTCTCAAATTGCACAAAAACATGAAAAGCTCCTCTATGGAGAGAGCTGAGCAATTCCAAAGCCTTATTGTGGACCGTTGTACTCTATTTAGTACTCTTAAAAGTCTAACTTGCTACTTTTGCCTTCGTGCCACGTTTCGTAAGGTAAAGACGCGAATAGACCATGTTATGTCTCAAATTGCACAAAAACGTGAAAAGCTCCTATATGGAGAGAGTTGAGCAATTCCAAAGCCTCATTGTGGACCGTTGTACTCTATTTAGTACTCTTAAAAGTCTAACTTGCTAGTTTTGCATTCGTGCCACGTTTCGTAAGGTAAAGACGCGAATAGACCATGTTATGTCTCAAATTGCACAAAGACGTGAAAAGCTCCTCTATGGAGAGAGTTGAGCAATTCCAAAGCGTAAATGTGGACCGTTGTACTCTATTTAGTGCTCTTAAAAGTCTAACTAGCTAGTTGAGCCTTCGTGCTACGTTTCGTAAGGTAAAGACACGAATAGACCATGTTATGTCTCAACTTGCACAAAAACATGAAAAGCTCCTCTATGGAGAGAGTTGAGCAATTCCAAAGCCTTATTGTGGACCGTTGTACTCTATTTAGTACTCTTAAAAGTCTAACTTGCTAGTTTTGCCTTCGTGCCACGTTTCGTAAGGTAAAGACGCGAATAGACCATGTTATGTCTCAAATTGCACAAAAACGTGAAAAGCTCCTATATGGAGAGAGTTGAGCAATTCCAAAGCCTCATTGTGGACCGTTGTACTCTATTTAGTACTCTTAAAAGTCTAACTTGCTAGTTTTGCATTCGTGCCACGTTTCGTAAGGTAAAGACGCGAATAGACCATGTTATGTCTCAAATTGCACAAAGACGTGAATAGCTACTCTATGGAGAGAGTTGAGCAATTCCAAAGCGTAAATGTGGACCGTTGTACTCTATTTAGTGCTCTTGAAAGTCTAACTAGCTAGTTGAGCCTTCGTGCTACGTTTCGTAAGGTAAAGACACGAATAGACCAAGTTATGTCTCAACTTCCACAAAAACATGAAAAGCTCCTCTATGGAGAGAGTTGAGGAATTCCAAAGCCTCATTGTGGACCGTTGTACTCTATTTAGTACTCTTAAAAGTCTAACTTGCTAGTTTTGCCTTCGTGCCACGTTTCGTAAGGTAAAGACGCGAATAGACCATGTTATGTCTCAAATTGCACAAAAACGTGAAAAGCTCCTCTATGGAGAGAGTTGAGCAATTCCAAAGCATAAATGTGGACCGTTGTACTCTATTTAGTGCTCTTAAAAGTCTAACTAGCTAGTTGAGCCTTCGTGCTACGTTTCGTAAGGTAAAGACACGAATAGATCAAGTTATGTCTCAACTTGCACAAAAACATGAAAAGCTCCTCTATGGAGAGAGTTTAGCAATTCCAAAGCCTCATTGTGGACCGTTGTACTCTATTTAGTACTCTTAAAAGTCTAACTTGCTAGTTTTGCATTCGTGCCACGTTTCGTAAGGTAAAGACGCGAATAGACCAAGTTGTGTCTCAAATTGCACAAACACGTGAAAAGCTACTCTATGTAGAGAGTTGAGCAAATGCAAAGCCTCATTGTGGACCGTTGTACTCTATTTAGTGCTCTTAAAAGTATAACTAGCTAGTTGAGCCTTCGTGCCACGTTTCGTAAGGTAAAGACGCGAATAGACCATGTTATGTCTCAAATTGCACAAAAACGTGAAAAGCTCCTCTATGGAGAGAGTTGAGCAATTCCAAAGCCTAATTGTGGACCGTTCTACTCTATTTAGTACTCTTAAAAGTCTAACTTGCTAGTTTGCATTCGTGCCACGTTTCGTAAGGTAAAGACGCGAATAGACCATGTTATGTCTCAAATTGCACAAAGACGTGAAAAGCTCCTCTATGGAGAGAGTTGAGCAATTCCAAGGCATAAATGTGGACCGTTGTACTCTATTTAGTGCTCTTAAAAGTCTAACTAGCTAGTTGAGCCTTCTGCTACGTTTCGTAAGGTAAAGACACGAATAGACCAAGCTATGTCTCAACTTGCACAAAAACATGAAAAGCTCCTCTATGGAGAGAGCTGAGCAATTCCAAAGCCTTATTGTGGACCGTTGTACTCTATTTAGTACTCTTAAAAGTCTAACTTGCTACTTTTGCCTTCGTGCCACGTTTCGTAAGGTAAAGACGCGAATAGACCATGTTATGTCTCAAATTGCACAAAAACGTGAAAAGCTCCTATATGGAGAGAGTTGAGCAATTCCAAAGCCTCATTGTGGACCGTTGTACTCTATTTAGTACTCTTAAAAGTCTAACTTGCTAGTTTTGCATTCGTGCCACGTTTCGTAAGGTAAAGACGCGAATAGACCATGTTATGTCTCAAATTGCACAAAGACGTGAAAAGCTCCTCTATGGAGAGAGTTGAGCAATTCCAAAGCGTAAATGTGGACCGTTGTACTCTATTTAGTGCTCTTAAAAGTCTAACTAGCTAGTTGAGCCTTCGTGCTACGTTTCGAAAGGTAAAGACACGAATAGACCATGTTATGTCTCAACTTGCACAAAAACATGAAAAGCTCCTCTATGGAGAGAGTTGAGCAATTCCAAAGCCTTATTGTGGACCGTTGTACTCTATTTAGTACTCTTAAAAGTCTAACTTGCTACTTTTGCCTTCGTGCCACGTTTCGTAAGGTAAAGACGCGAATAGACCATGTTATGTCTCAAATAGCACAAAAACGTGAAAAGCTCCTATATGGAGAGAGTTGAGCAATTCCAAAGCCTCATTGTGGACCGTTGTACTCTATTTAGTACTCTTAAAAGTCTAACTTGCTAGTTTTGCATTCGTGCCACGTTTCGTAAGGTAAAGACGCGAATAGACCATGTTATGTCTCAAATTGCACAAAGACGTGAAGAGCTCCTCTATGGAGAGAGTTGAGCAATTCCAAAGCGTAAATGTGGACCGTTGTACTCTATTTAGTGCTCTTGAAAGTCTAACTAGCTAGTTGAGCCTTCGTGCTACGTTTCGTAAGGTAAAGACACGAATAGACCAAGTTATGTCTCAACTTCCACAAAAACATGAAAAGCTCCTCTATGGAGAGAGTTGAGGAATTCCAAAGCCTCATTGTGGACCGTTGTACTCTATTTAGTACTCTTAAAAGTCTAACTTGCTAGTTTTGCCTTCGTGCCACGTTTCGTAAGGTAAAGACGCGAATAGACCATGTTATGTCTCAAATTGCACAAAAACGTGAAAAGCTCCTCTATGGAGAGAGTTGAGGACTTTTGTACTCTATTTAGTGCTATTAAAAGTCTAACTAGCTAGTTAAGCATTCGTGCCACGTTTCGTAAGGTAAAAACGCAAATAGACCAAGTTATGTCTCAAATTGCACAAAAACGTGAAAAGCTCCTCTATGGAAAGAGTTGAGCAATTCCAAAGCCTCATTGTGGACCGTTGTACTCTATTTAGTACTCTTAAAAGTCTAACATGCTAGTTTTGCGTTCGTGCCACGTTTCGTAAGGTAAAGACGCGAATAGACCATGTTATGTCTCAAATTGCACAAACACGTGAAAAGCTCCTCTATGGAGAGAGTTGAGCAATTCCAAAGCCTCATTGTGGGCCGTTGTACTCTATTTAGTGCTCTTAAGAGTCTAACTTGCTATTTTTGCCTTTATGCCACGTTTCGTATCGTAAGGACGCGAATAGACCAAGTTATGTCTCAAATTGCACAAAAACGTGAAAAGCTCCTCTATGGAGAGAGTTGAGCAATTCAAAACAATCAATGTGTACCATTGTACTCTATTTAATGGTCTTAAAAGTCTAACTAGCTAGTCAAGCCTTCGTGCCACGTTTCGTAAGTTAAAGACGTGAATAGACCATGTTATGTCTCAACTTGCACAAAAACGTGAAAAGCTCCTCTATGGAGAGAGTTGAGCAATTCCAAAGCATCAATGTGGACTTTTGTACTCTATTTAGTGCTATTAAAAGTCTAACTAGCTAGTTAAGCATTCGTGCCACGTTTCGTAAGGTAAAAACGCAAATAGACCAAGTTATGTCTCAAATTGCACAAAAACGTGAAAAGCTCCTCTATGGAAAGAGTTGAGCAATTCCAAAGCCTCATTGTGGACCGTTGTACTCTATTTAGTACTCTTAAAAGTCTAACATGCTAGTTTTGCGTTCGTGCCACGTTTCGTAAGGTAAAGACGCGAATAGACCATGTTATGTCTCAAATTGCACAAAGACGTGAAAAGCTCCTCTATGGAGAGAGTTGAGCAATTCCAAAGCATCAATGTGGATCGTTGTACTCTATTTAGTGCTTTTAAAAGTCTAACTAGCTAGTTGAGCCTTCGTGCCACGTTTCGCAAGGTAATGACGCGAATAGACCAAGTTATGTCTCAAATTGCACAAACACGTGAAAAGCTCCTCTATGGAGAGAGTTGAGCAATTCCAAAGCCTCATTGTGGGCCGTTGTACTCTATTTAGTGCTCTTAAGAGTCTAACTTGCTATTTTTGCCTTTATGCCACGTTTCGTGTCGTAAGGACGCGAATAGACCAAGTTATGTCTCAAATTGCACAAAAACGTGAAAAGCTCCTCTATGGAGAGAGTTGAGCAATTCCAAACAATCAATGTGTACCATTGTACTCTATTTAATGGTCTTAAAAGTCTAACTAGCTAGTCAAGCCTTCGTGCCACGTTTCGTAAGTTAAAGACGTGAATAGACCATGTTATGTCTCAACTTGCACAAAAACGTGAAAAGCTCCTCTATGGAGAGAGTTGAGCAATTCCAAAGCATCAATGTGGACTTTTGTACTCTATTTAGTGCTATTAAAAGTCTAAATAGCTAGTTAAGCATTCGTGCCACGTTTCGTAAGGTAAAAACGCAAATAGACCAAGTTATGTCTCAAATTGCACAAAAACGTGAAAAGCTCCTCTATGGAAAGAGTTGAGCAATTCCAAAGCCTCATTGTGGACCGTTGTACTCTATTTAGTACTCTTAAAAGTCTAACTTTCTAGTTTTGCCTTCGTCCCACGTTTCGTAAGGTAAAGACGCGAATAGACCATGTTATGTCTCAAATTGCACAAAGACGTGAAAAGCTCCTCTATGGAGAGATTTGAGCAATTCCAAAGCATCAATGTGGACCGTTGTACTCTATTTAGTGCTTTTAAAAGTCTAACTAGCTAGTTGAGCCTTCGTGCCACGTTTCGTAAGGTAATGACGCGAATAGACCAAGTTATGTCTCAAATTGCACAAACACGTGAAAAGCTACTCTATGTAGAGAGTTGAGCAAATGCAAAGCCTCATTGTGGACCGTTGTATTCTATTTAGTGCTCTTAAAAGTCTAACTAGCTAGTTGAGCCTTCGTGCTACGTTTCGTAAGGTAAAGACACGAATAGACCATGTTATGTCTCAACTTGCACAAAAACATGAAAAGCTCCTCTATGGAGAGAGTTGAGCAATTCCAAAGCCTTATTGTGGACCGTTGTACTCTATTTAGTACTCTTAAAAGTCTAACTTGCTACTTTTGCCTTCGTGCCACGTTTCGTAAGGTAAAGACGCGAATAGACCATGTTATGTCTCAAATTGCACAAAAACGTGAAAAGCTCCTATATGGAGAGAGTTGAGCAATTCCAAAGCCTCATTGTGGACCGTTGTACTCTATTTAGTACTCTTAAAAGTCTAACTTGCTAGTTTTGCATTCGTGCCACGTTTCGTAAGGTAAAGACGCGAATAGACCATGTTATGTCTCAAATTGCACAAAGACGTGAATAGCTACTCTATGGAGAGAGTTGAGCAATTCCAAAGCGTAAATGTGGACCGTTGTACTCTATTTAGTGCTCTTGAAAGTCTAACTAGCTAGTTGAGCCTTCGTGCTACGTTTCGTAAGGTAAAGACACGAATAGACCAAGTTATGTCTCAACTTCCACAAAAACATGAAAAGCTCCTCTATGGAGAGAGTTGAGGAATTCCAAAGCCTCATTGTGGACCGTTGTACTCTATTTAGTACTCTTAAAAGTCTAACTTGCTAGTTTTGCCTTCGTGCCACGTTTCGTAAGGTAAAGACGCGAATAGACCATGTTATGTCTCAAATTGCACAAAAACGTGAAAAGCTCCTCTATGGAGAGAGTTGAGCAATTCCAAAGCATAAATGTGGACCGTTGTACTCTATTTAGTGCTCTTAAAAGTCTAACTAGCTAGTTGAGCCTTCGTGCTACGTTTCGTAAGGTAAAGACACGAATAGATCAAGTTATGTCTCAACTTGCACAAAAACATGAAAAGCTCCTCTATGGAGAGAGTTTAGCAATTCCAAAGCCTCATTGTGGACCGTTGTACTCTATTTAGTACTCTTAAAAGTCTAACTTGCTAGTTTTGCATTCGTGCCACGTTTCGTAAGGTAAAGACGCGAATAGACCAAGTTGTGTCTCAAATTGCACAAACACGTGAAAAGCTACTCTATGTAGAGAGTTGAGCAAATGCAAAGCCTCATTGTGGACCGTTGTACTCTATTTAGTGCTCTTAAAAGTATAACTAGCTAGTTGAGCCTTCGTGCCACGTTTCGTAAGGTAAAGACGCGAATAGACCATGTTATGTCTCAAATTGCACAAAAACGTGAAAAGCTCCTCTATGGAGAGAGTTGAGCAATTCCAAAGCCTCATTGTGGACCGTTCTACTCTATTTAGTACTCTTAAAAGTCTAACTTGCTAGTTTTGCATTCGTGCCACGTTTCGTAAGGTAAAGACGCGAATAGACCATGTTATGTCTCAAATTGCACAAAGACGTGAAAAGCTCCTCTATGGAGAGAGTTGAGCAACTCCAAGGCATAAATGTGGACCGTTGTACTCTATTTAGTGCTCTTAAAAGTCTAACTAGCTAGTTGAGCCTTCTGCTACGTTTCGTAAGGTAAAGACACGAATAGACCAAGCTATGTCTCAACTTGCACAAAAACATGAAAAGCTCCTCTATGGAGAGAGCTGAGCAATTCCAAAGCCTTATTGTGGACCGTTGTACTCTATTTAGTACTCTTAAAAGTCTAACTTGCTACTTTTGCCTTCGTGCCACGTTTCATAAGGTAAAGACGCGAATAGACCATGTTATGTCTCAAATTGCACAAAAACGTGAAAAGCTCCTATATGGAGAGAGTTGAGCAATTCCAAAGCCTCATTGTGGACCGTTGTACTCTATTTAGTACTCTTAAAAGTCTAACTTGCTAGTTTTGCATTCGTGCCACGTTTCGTAAGGTAAAGACGCGAATAGACCATGTTATGTCTCAAATTGCACAAAGACGTGAAAAGCTCCTCTATGGAGAGAGTTGAGCAATTCCAAAGCGTAAATGTGGACCATTGTACTCTATTTAGTGCTCTTAAAAGTCTAACTAGCTAGTTGAGCCTTCGTGCTACGTTTCGAAAGGTAAAGACACGAATAGACCATGTTATGTCTCAACTTGCACAAAAACATGAAAAGCTCCTCTATGGAGAGAGTTGAGCAATTCCAAAGCCTTATTGTGGACCGTTGTACTCTATTTAGTACTCTTAAAAGTCTAACTTGCTACTTTTGCCTTCGTGCCACGTTTCGTAAGGTAAAGACGCGAATAGACCATGTTATGTCTCAAATAGCACAAAAACGTGAAAAGCTCCTATATGGAGAGAGTTGAGCAATTCCAAAGCCTCATTGTGGACCGTTGTACTCTATTTAGTACTCTTAAAAGTCTAACTTGCTAGTTTTGCATTCGTGCCACGTTTCGTAAGGTAAAGACGCGAATAGACCATGTTATGTCTCAAATTGCACAAAGACGTGAAGAGCTCCTCTATGGAGAGAGTTGAGCAATTCCAAAGCGTAAATGTGGACCGTTGTACTCTATTTAGTGCTCTTGAAAGTCTAACTAGCTAGTTGAGCCTTCGTGCTACGTTTCGTAAGGTAAAGACACGAATAGACCAAGTTATGTCTCAACTTCCACAAAAACATGAAAAGCTCCTCTATGGAGAGAGTTGAGGAATTCCAAAGCCTCATTGTGGACCGTTGTACTCTATTTAGTACTCTTAAAAGTCTAACTTGCTAGTTTTGCCTTCGTGCCACGTTTCGTAAGGTAAAGACGCGAATAGACCATGTTATGTCTCAAATTGCACAAAAACGTGAAAAGCTCCTCTATGGAGAGAGTTGAGGACTTTTGTACTCTATTTAGTGCTATTAAAAGTCTAACTAGCTAGTTAAGCATTCGTGCCACGTTTCGTAAGGTAAAAACGCAAATAGACCAAGTTATGTCTCAAATTGCACAAAAACGTGAAAAGCTCCTCTATGGAAAGAGTTGAGCAATTCCAAAGCCTCATTGTGGACCGTTGTACTCTATTTAGTACTCTTAAAAGTCTAACATGCTAGTTTTGCGTTCGTGCCACGTTTCGTAAGGTAAAGACGCGAATAGACCATGTTATGTCTCAAATTGCACAAACACGTGAAAAGCTCCTCTATGGAGAGAGTTGAGCAATTCCAAAGCCTCATTGTGGGCCGTTGTACTCTATTTAGTGCTCTTAAGAGTCTAACTTGCTATTTTTGCCTTTATGCCACGTTTCGTATCGTAAGGACGCGAATAGACCAAGTTATGTCTCAAATTGCACAAAAACGTGAAAAGCTCCTCTATGGAGAGAGTTGAGCAATTCAAAACAATCAATGTGTACCATTGTACTCTATTTAATGGTCTTTAAAGTCTAACTAGCTAGTCAAGCCTTCGTGCCACGTTTCGTAAGTTAAAGACGTGAATAGACCATGTTATGTCTCAACTTGCACAAAAACGTGAAAAGCTCCTCTATGGAGAGAGTTGAGCAATTCCAAAGCATCAATGTGGACTTTTGTACTCTATTTAGTGCTATTAAAAGTCTAACTAGCTAGTTAAGCATTCGTGCCACGTTTCGTAAGGTAAAAACGCAAATAGACCAAGTTATGTCTCAAATTGCACAAAAACGTGAAAAGCTCCTCTATGGAAAGAGTTGAGCAATTCCAAAGCCTCATTGTGGACCGTTGTACTCTATTTAGTACTCTTAAAAGTCTAACATGCTAGTTTTGCGTTCGTGCCACGTTTCGTAAGGTAAAGACGCGAATAGACCATGTTATGTCTCAAATTGCACAAAGACGTGAAAAGCTCCTCTATGGAGAGAGTTGAGCAATTCCAAAGCATCAATGTGGATCGTTGTACTCTATTTAGTGCTTTTAAAAGTCTAACTAGCTAGTTGAGCCTTCGTGCCACGTTTCGCAAGGTAATGACGCGAATAGACCAAGTTATGTCTCAAATTGCACAAACACGTGAAAAGCTCCTCTATGGAGAGAGTTGAGCAATTCCAAAGCCTCATTGTGGGCCGTTGTACTCTATTTAGTGCTCTTAAGAGTCTAACTTGCTATTTTTGCCTTTATGCCACGTTTCGTGTAGTAAGGACGCGAATAGACCAAGTTATGTCTCAAATTGCACAAAAACGTGAAAAGCTCCTCTATGGAGAGAGTTGAGCAATTCCAAACAATCAATGTGTACCATTGTACTCTATTTAATGGTCTTAAAAGTCTAACTAGCTAGTTCAAGCCTTCGTGCCACGTTTCGTAAGTTAAAGACGTGAATAGACCATGTTATGTCTCAACTTGCACAAAAACGTGAAAAGCTCCTCTATGTAGAGAGTTGAGCAATTCCAAAGCATCAATGTGGACTTTTGTACTCTATTTAGTGCTATTAAAAGTCTAAATAGCTAGTTAAGCATTCGTGCCACGTTTCGTAAGGTAAAAACGCAAATAGACCAAGTTATGTCTCAAATTGCACAAAAACGTGAAAAGCTCCTCTATGGAAAGAGTTGAGCAATTCCAAAGCCTCATTGTGGACCGTTGTACTCTATTTAGTACTCTTAAAAGTCTAACTTTCTAGTTTTGCCTTCGTCCCACGTTTCGTAAGGTAAAGACGCGAATAGACCATGTTATGTCTCAAATTGCACAAAGACGTGAAAAGCTCCTCTATGGAGAGATTTGAGCAATTCCAAAGCATCAATGTGGACCGTTGTACTCTATTTAGTGCTTTTAAAAGTCTAACTAGCTAGTTGAGCCTTCGTGCCACGTTTCGTAAGGTAATGACGCGAATAGACCAAGTTATGTCTCAAATTGCACAAACACGTGAAAAGCTACTCTATGTAGAGAGTTGAGCAAATGCAAAGCCTCATTGTGGACCGTTGTATTCTATTTAGTGCTCTTAAAAGTCTAACTAGCTAGTTGAGCCTTCGTGCCACGTTTCGTAAGGTATAGACACGAATAGACCAAGTTATGTCTCAACTTGCACAAAAACATGAAAAGCTCCTCTATGGAGAGAGTTGAGCAATTACAAAGCATCAATGTGGACCGTTGTACTCTATTTAGTGCCCTTAAAAGTCTAACTAGCTAGTTGAGCCTTCGTGGCACGTTTCGTAAGGTAAAGACGCGAATAGACCAAGTTACGTCTCAAATTGCACAAAAACGTGAAAAGCTCCTCTATGGAGAGAGTTGAGCAATTCCAAAGCCTCATTGTGGACCGTTGTACTCTATTTAGTACTCTTAAAAGTCTAACTTGCTAGTTTTGCATTCGTGCCACGTTTCGTAAGGTAAAGACGCGAATAGACCATGTTATGTCTCAAATTGCACAAAGACGTGAAAAGCTCCTCTATGGAGAGAGTTGAGCAATACCAAAGCATCAATGTGGACCGTTGTACTCTATTTAGTGCTCTTAAAAGTCTAACTAGCTAGTTGAGCCTTCGTGCTACGTTTCGTAAGGTAAATACATGAATAGACCAAGTTATGTCTCAACTTGCAAAAAAACATGGAAAGCTCCTCTATGGAGAGAGTTGAGCAATTCCAAAGCCTCATTGTGGACCGTTGTACTCTATTTAGTACTCTTAAAAGTCTAACTTGCTAGTTTTGCCTTCGTGCCACGTTTCGTAAGGTAAAGACGCGAATAGACCATGTTATGTCTCAAATTGCATAAAGACGTGAAAAGCTCCTCTATGGAGAGAGTTGAGCAATTCCAAAGCATCAATGTGGACCGTTGTACTCTATTTAGTGCTTTTAAAAGTCTAACTAGCTAGTTGAGGCTTCGTGCCACGTTTCGTAAGGTAATGACGCGAATAGACCAAGTTATGTCTCAAATTGCACAAACACGTGAAAAGCTCCTCCATGGAGAGAGTTGAGCAATTCCAAAGCCTCATTGTGGACCGTTGTACTCTATTTAGTACTCTTAAAAGTCTAACTTGCTAGTTTTGCCTTCGTGCCACGTTTCGTAAGATAAAGACGCGAATAGACCATGTTATGTCTCAAATTGCACAAGGACGTGAAAAGCTCCTCTATGGAGAGAGTTGAGCAATTCCAAAGCATCAATGTGGACTTTTGTACTCTATTTAGTGCTATTAAAAGTCTAACTAGCTAGTTAAGCCTTCGTGCCACGTTTCGTAAGGTAAAGACGCAAATAGACCAAGTTATGTCTCAAATTGCACAAAAACGTGAAAAGCTCCTCTATGGAAAGAGTTGAGCAATTCCAAAGCCTCATTGTGGACCGTTGTACTCTATTTAGTACTCTTAAAAGTCTAACTTGCTAGTTTTGCCTTCGTGCCACGTTTCGTAAGGTAAAGACGTGAATAGACCATGTTATGTCTCAAATTGCACAAAGACGTGAAAAGCTCCTCTATGGAGAGAGTTGAGCAATTCCAAAGCCTCAATGTGGACCGTTGTACTCTAATTAGTGCTCTTAAAATTCTAACTAGCTAGTTGAGCCTTCGTGCCGCGTTTCGTAAGGTAAAGACACAAATAGACCAAGTTATGTCTCAAATTACACAAAAGCGTGAAAAGCTCTTCTGTGGAGAGAGTTGAACAATTCCAAAGCATCAATGTGGACCGTTGTACTCTATTTAGTGCTCTTAAAAGTCTAACTTGCTAGTTGAGCCTACATGCCACGTTTCGTAAGGTAAAGATGCGAGTAGACCAAGTTATCTTTGAAATTGCACAAAAACGTGAAAAGCTCCTCTATGGAGAGAGTTGAGCAATTCCAAAGCATCAATGTGGACCGTTGTACTCTATTTAGTGGTCTTAAAAGTCTAACTAGCTAGTTGAGCCTTCGTGCCAGGTTTCGTAAGGTAAAGACGCGAATAGACCATGTTATGTCTCAAATTGCACAAAGACGTGGAAAGCTGCTCTATGGAGAGAGTTGAGCAATTCCAAAGCATCAATGTGGACCGTTGTACTCTATTTAGTGCTTTTAAAAGTCTAACTAGCTAGTTGAGACTTCGTGGCATGTTTCGTAAGGTAATGACGTGAATAGACCAAGTCATGTCTCAAATTGCACAAACACGTGAAAAGCTCCGCTATGGAGAGAGTTGAGCAAATGCAAAGCCTCATTGTGGACCGTTGTACTCTATTTAGTGCTCTTAAAAGTCTAACTAGCTAGTTGAGCCTTCGTGCTACGTTTCGTAAGGTAAAGACACGAATAGACCAAGTTATGTCTCAACTTGCACAAAAACATGGAAAGCTCCTCTATGGAGAGAGTTGAGCAATTCCAAAGCCTCATTGTGGACCGTTGTACTTTATTTAGTACTCTTAAAAGTCTAACTTGCTAGTTTTGCCTTCGTGCCACGTTTCGTAAGGTAAAGACGCGAATAGACCATGTTATGTCTCAAATTGCACAAAGACGTGAAAAGCTCATCTATGCAGAGAGTTGAGCAATTCCAAAGCCTCATTGTGGACCGTTGTACTCTATTTAGTGCTCTTAAGAGTCTAACTTGCTATTTTTGCCTTTGTGCCACGTTTCGTATGGTAAGGACGCGAATAGACCAAGTTATGTCTCAAATTGCACAAAAACGTGAAAAGCTGCTCTATGGAGAGAGTTGAGCAATTCCCAACAATCAATGTGTACCATTGTACTCTATTTAATGGTCTTAAAAGTCTAACTAGCTAGTCAAGCCTTCGTGCCACATTTCGTAAGGTAAAGACGTGAATAGACCATGTTATGTCTCAACTTGCACAAAAACGTGAAAAGCTCCTCTATGGAGAGAGTTGAGCAATTCCAAAGCATCAATGTGGATTTTTGTACTCTATTTAGTGCTATAAAAAGTCTAACTAGCTAGTTAAGCCTTCGTGCCACGTTTCGTAAGGTAAAGACGCAAATAGACCAAGTTATGTCTCAAATTGCACAAAAACGTGAAAAGCTCCTCTATGGAGAGAGTTGAGCAATTCCAAAGCCTCATTGTGGACCGTTGTACTCTATTTAGTACTCTTAAAAGTCTAACTTGCTAGTTTTGCCTTCGTGCCACGTTTCGTAAGGTAAAGACGCGAATAGACCATGTTATGTCTCAAATTGCACAAAGACGTGAAAAGCTCCTCTATGGAGAGAGTTGAGCAATTTCAAAGCCTCAATGTGGACCGTTGTACTCTAATTAGTGCTCTTAAAAGTCTAACTAGCTAGCTGAGCCTTCGTGCCGCTTTTCGTAAGGTAAAGACACAAATAGACCAAGTTATGTCTCAAATTACACAAAAACGTGAAAAGCTCTTCTGTGGAGAGAGTTGAACAATTCCAAAGCATCAATGTGGACCATTGTACTCTATTTAGTGCTCTTAAAAGTCTAACTTGCTAGTTGAGCCTACATGCCACGTTTCGTAAGTTAAAGATGCGAGTAGACCAAGTTATCTTTGAAATTGCACAAAAACATGAAAAGCTCCTCTATGGAGAGAGTTGAGCAATTCCAAAGCATCAATGTGGACCGTTGTACTCTATTTAGTGGTCTTAAAAGTCTAACTAGCTAGTTGAGCCTTCGTGCCAGGTTTCGTAAGGTAAAGACGCGAATAGACCATGTTATGTCTCAAATTGCACAAAGACGTGAAATGCTCCTCTATGGAGAGAGTTGAGCAATTCCAAAGCATCAATGTGGACCGTTGTACTCTATTTAGTGCCCTTAAAAGTCTAACTTGCTAGTTGAGCCTACATGCGACGTTTCGTAAGGTAAAGATGCGAGTAGACCAAGTTATCTTTGAAATTGCACAAAAACGTGAAAAGCTCCTCTATGGAGAGAGTTGAGCAATTCCAAAGCATCAATGTGGACCGTTGTACTCTATTTAGTGGTCTTAAAAGTCTAACTAGCTAGTTGAGCCTTTGTGCCAGGTTTCGTAAGGTAAAGACGCGAATAGACCATGTTATGTCTCAAATTGCACAAAGACGTGAAAAGCTGCTCTATGGAGAGAGTTGAGCAATTCCAAAGTATCAATGTGGACCGTTGTACTCTATTTAGTGCTTTTAAAAGTCTAACTAGCTAGTTGAGACTTCGTGGCATGTTTCGTAAGGTAATGACGCGAATAGACCAAGTCATGTCTCAAATTGCACAAACACGTGAAAAGCTCCGCTATGGAGAGAGTTGAGCAAATGCAAAGCCTCATTGTGGACCGTTGTACTCTCTTTAGTGCTCTTAAAAGTCTAACTAGCTAGTTGAGCCTTCGTGCTACGTTTCGTAAGGTAAAGACATGAATAGACCAAGTTATGTCTCAACTTGCACAAAAACATGGGAAGCTCCCCTATGGAGAGAGTTGAGCAATTCCAAAGCCTCATTGTGGACCGTTGTACTTTATTTAGTACTCTTAAAAGTCTAACTTGCTAGTTTTGCCTTCGTGCCACGTTTCGTAAGGTAAAGACGCGAATAGACCATGTTATGTCTCAAATTGCACAAAGACGTGAAAAGCTCTTCTATGGAGAGAGTTGAGCAATTCCAAAGCATCAATGTGGACCGTTGTACTCTATTTAGTGCCCTTAAAAGTCTAACTTGCTAGTTGAGCCGACATGCGACGTTTCGTAAGGTAAAGATGCGAGTAGACCAAGTTATCTTTGAAATTGCACAAAAACGTGAAAAGCTCCTCTATGGAAAGAGTTGAGCAATTCCAAAGCATCAATGTGGACCGTTGTACTCTATTTAGTGGTCTTAAAAGTCTAACTAGCTAGTTGAGCCTTTGTGCCAGGTTTCGTAAGGTAAAGACGCGAATAGACCATGTTATGTCTCAAATTGCACAAAGACGTGAAAAGCTGCTCTATGGAGAGAGTTGAGCAATTCCAAAGCATCAATGTTGACCGTTGTACTCTATTTAGTGCTTTTAAAAGTCTAACTAGCTAGTTGAGACTTCGTGGCATGTTTCGTAAGGTAATGACGCGAATAGACCAAGTCATGTCTCAAATTGCACAAACACGTGAAAAGCTCCGCTATGGAGAGAGTTGAGCAAATGCAAAGCCTCATTGTGGACCGTTGTACTCTATTTAGTGCTCTTAAAAGTCTAACTAGCTAGTTGAGCCTTCGTGCTACGTTTCGTAAGGTAAAGACATGAATAGACCAAGTTATGTCTCAACTTGCACAAAAACATGGAAAGCTCCTCTATGGAGAGAGTTGAGCAATTCCAAAGCCTCATTGTGGACCGTTGTACTTTATTTAGTACTCTTAAAAGTCTAACTTGCTAGTTTTGCCTTCGTGCCACGTTTCGTAAGGTAAAGACGCGAATAGACCATGTTATGTCTCAAATTGCACAAAGACGTGAAAAGCTCTTCTATGGAGAGAGTTGAGCAATTCCAAAGCATCAATGTGGACCGTTGTACTCTATTTAGTGCTTTTAAAAGTCTAACTAGCTAGTTGAGCCTTCGTTCCACGTTTCGTAAGGTAATGACGCGAATAGACCAAGTTATGTCTCAAATTGCACAAACACGTGAAAAGCTCATCTATGGAGAGAGTTGAGCAATTCCAAAGCCTCATTGTGGACCGTTGTACTCTATTTAGTGCTCTTAAGAATCTAACTTGCTATTTTTGCCTTTGTGCCACGTTTCGTATGGTAAGGACGCGAATAGACCAAGTTATGTCTCAAATTGCACAAAAACGTGAAAAGCTCCTCTATGGAGAGAGTTGAGCAATTCCAAACAATCAATGTGTACCATTGTACTCTATTTAATGGTCTTAAAAGTCTAACTAGCTAGTCAAGCCTTCGTGCCACATTTCGTAAGGTAAAGACGTGAATAGACCATGTTATGTCTCAACTTGCACAAAAACGTGAAAAGCTCCTCTATGGAGAGAGTTGAGCAATTCCAAAGCATCAATGTGGACTTTTGTACTCTATTTAGTGCTATTAAAAGTCTAACTAGCTAGTTAAGCCTTCGTGCCACGTTTCGTAAGGTAAAGACGCAAATAGACCAAGTTATGTCTCAAATTGCACAAAAACGTGAAAAGCTCCTCTATGGAAAGCGTTAAGCAATTCCAAAGCCTCATTGTGGACCGTTGTACTCTATTTAGTACTCTTAAAAGTCTAACTTGCTAGTTTTGCCTTCGTGCCACGTTTCGTAAGGTAAAGACGCGAATAGACCATGTTATGTCTCAAATTGCACAAAGACGTGAAAAGCTCCTCTATGGAGAGAGTTGAGCAATTCCAAAGCCTCAATGTGGACCGTTGTACTCTAATTAGTGCTCTTAAAAGTCTAACTAGCTAGCTGAGCCTTCGTGCCACTTTTCGTAAGGTAAAGACAAAAATAGACCAAGTTATGTCTCAAATTACACAAAAACGTGAAAAGCTCTTCTGTGGAGAGAGTTGAACAATTCCAAAGCATCAATGTGGACCATTGTACTCTATTTAGTGCTCTTAAAAGTCTAACTTGCTAGTTGAGCCTACATGCCACGTTTCGTAAGGTAAAGATGCGAGTAGACCAAGTTATCTTTGAAATTGCACAAAAACATGAAAAGCTCCTCTATGGAGAGAGTTGAGCAATTCCAAAGCATCAATGTGGACCGTTGTACTCTATTTAGTGGTCTTAAAAGTCTAACTAGCTAGTTGAGCCTTCGTGCCAATTTTCGTAAGGTAAAGACGCGAATAGACCATGTTATGTCTCAAATTGCACAAAGACGTGAAATGCTCCTCTATGGAGAGAGTAGAGCAAATGCAAAGCCTCATTGTGGACCGTTGTACTCTGTTTAGTGCTCTTAAAAGTCTAACTAGCTTGTTGAGCCTTCGTGCCACGTTTCGTAAGGTAAAGACACGAATAGACCAAGTTATGTCTCAACTTGCACAAAAACATGAAAAGCTCCTTTATGGAGAGAGTTGAGCAATTCCAAAGCATCAATGTGGACCGTTGTACTCTATTTAGTGGTTTTAAAAGTATAACTAGCTAGTTGAGCCTTCGTGGCACGTTTCGTAAGTTAAAGACGCGAATAGACCAAGTTATGTCTCAAATTGCACAAAAACGTGAAAAGCTCCTCTATGGAGAGAGTTGAGCAATTCCAAAGCCTCATTGTGGACCGTTGTACTCTATTTAGTACTCTTAAAAGTCTAACTTGCTAGTTTTGCCTTCATGGCACGTTTCGTAAGGTAAAGACGCGAATAGACCATGTTATGTCTCAAATTGCACAAAGACGTGAAAAGCTCCTCTATGGAGAGAGTTGAGCAATTCCAAAGCATCAATTTGGACCGTTGTACTCTATCTAGTGCTCTTAAAAGTCTAACTAGCTAGTTGAGCCTTCGTGCTACGTTTCGTAAGGTAAAGACACGAATAGACCAAGTTATGTCTCAACTTGCACAAAAACATGGAAAGCTCCTCTATGGAGAGAGTTGAGCAATTCCAAAGCCTCATTGTGGACCGTTGTACTCTATTTAGTACTCTTAAAAGTCTAACTTGCTAGTTATGCCTTTGTGCCACGTTTCGTAAGGTAAAGACACGAATAGACCATGTTATGTCTCAAATTGCACAAAGACGTGAAAGGCTCCTCTATGGAGAGAGTTGAGCAATTCCAAAGCATCAATGTGGACCGTTGTACTCTATTTAGTGCTTTTAAAAGTCTAACTTGCTAGTTTTGCCTTCGTGCCACGTTTCGTAAGGTAATGACGCGAATAGACCAAGTTATGTCTCAAATTGCACAAACACGTGAAAAGCTCCTCTATGGAGAGAGTTGAGCAATTCCAGAGCCTCATTGTGTACCGTTGTACTCTATTTAGTACTCTTAAAAGTCTAACTTGCTAGTTTTGCCTTCGTGGCATGTTTCGTAAGATAAAGACGCGAATAGACCATGTTTTGTCTCAAATTGCACAAAGACGTGAAAAGCTTCTCTATGGAGAGAGTTGAGCAATTCCAAAGCATCAATTTGGACCGTTGTACTCTATTTAGTGCTCTTAAAAGTATAACTAGCTAGTTGAGCCTTCGTGCTACGTTTCGTAAGGTAAAGACACGAATTGACCAAGTTTTGTCTCAACTTGCACAAAAACATGGAAAGCTCCTCTATGGAGAGAGTTGAGCAATTCCAAAGCCTCATTGTGGACCGTTGTACTCTATTTAGTACTCTTAAAAGTCTAACTTGCTAGTTATGCCTTCGTGCCATGTTTCGTAAGGTGAAGACGCGAATAGACCATGTTATGTCTCAAATTGCACAAAGACGTGAAAAGCTCCTCTATGGAGAGAGTTGAGCAATTCCAAAGCCTCAATGTGTACCGTTGTACTCTAATTAGTGCTCTTAAAAGTCTAACTAGCTAACTGAGCCTTCGTGCCGCGTTTCGTAAGGTAAAGACACAAATAGACCAAGTTATGTCTCAAATTACACAAAAGCGTGAAAAGCTCTTCTGTGGAGAGAGTTGAACAATTCCAAAGCATCAATGTGGACCGTTGTACTCTATTTAGTGCTCTTAAAAGTCTAACTTGCTAGTTGAGCCTACATGCCACGTTTCGTAAGGTAAAGATGCGAGTAGACCAAGTTATCTTTGAAATTGCACAAAAACGTGAAAAGCTCCTCTATGGAGAGAGTTGAGCAATTCCAAAGCATCAATGTGGACCGTTGTACTCTATTTAGTGGTCTTAAAAGTCTAACTAGCTAGTTGAGCCTTCGTGCCAGGTTTCGTAAGGTAAAGACGCGAATAGAACATGTTATGTCTCAAATTGCACAAAGACGTGAAAAGCTCCTCTATGGAGAGAGTTGAGCAATTCCAAAGCATCAATGTGGACCGTTGTACTCTATTTAGTACTTTTAAAAGTCTAACTATCTAGTTGAGACTTCGTGCCACGTTTCGTAAGGTAATGACGCGAGTAGACCAAGTTATGTCTCAAATTGCACAAACACGTGAAAAGCTCCTCTATGGAGAGAGTTGAGCAAATGCAAAGCCTCATTGTGGACCGTTGTACTCTATTTAGTGCTCTTAAAAGTCTAACTAGCTAGTTGAGCCTTCGTGCCACGTTTCGTAAGGTAAAGACACGAATAGACCAAGTTATGTCTCAACTTGCACAAAAACATGAAAAGCTCCTCTATGGAGAGAGTTGAGCAATTCCAAAGCATCAATGTGGACCGTTGTACTCTATTTAGTGGTTTTAAAAGTCTAACTAGCTAGTTGAGCCTTCGTGGCACGTTTCGTAAGTTAAAGACGCGAATAGAGCAAGTTATGTCTCAAATTGCACAAAAACGTGAAATGCTCCTCCATGGAGAGAGTTGAGCAATTCCAAAGCCTCATTGTGGACCGTTGTACTCTATTTAGTACTCTTAGAAGTCTAGCTTGCTAGTTTTGCCTTCGTGGCACGTTTCGTAAGGTAAAGACGCGAATAGACCATGTTATGTCTCAAATTGCAAAAAGACGAGAAAAGCTCCTCTATGGAGAGAGTTGAGCAATTCCAAAGCATCAATTTGGACCGTTGTACTCTATCTAGTGCTCTTTAAAGTCTAACTAGCTAGTTGAGCCTTCGTGCTACATTTCGTAAGGTAAAGACACGAATAGACCAAGTTATGTCTCAACTTGCACAAAAACATGGAAAGCTCCTCTATGGAAAGAGTTGAGCAATTCCAAAGCCTCATTGTGGACCGTTATACTCTATTTAGTACTCTTAAAAGTCCAACTTGCTAGTTTTGCCTTCGTGCCACGTTTCGTAAGGTAAAGACACGAATAGACCATTTTATGTCTCAAATTAAACAAAGACGTGAAAAGCTCCTCTATGGAGAAAGTTGAGCAATTCCAAAGCTTCAATGTGGACCGTTGTACTCTATTTAGTGCTCTTAAAAGTCTAACTAGCTAGCTGAGCCTTCGTGCCGCGTTTCGTAAGGTAAAGACACAAATAGACCAAGTTATGTCTCGAATTACACAAAAGCGTGAAAAGCTTTTCTGTAGAGAGAGTTGAACAATTCCAAAGCATCAATGTGGACCAATGTACTCTATTTAGTGCTCTTAAAAGTCTAACTTCCTAGTTGAGCCTACATGCCATGTTTCGTAAGGTAAAGATGCGAGTAGACCAAGTTATCTTTGAAATTGCACAAAAACGTGAAAAGCTCCTCTATGGAGAGAGTTGAGCAATTCCAAAGCATCAATGTGGAGCGTTGTACTCTATTTAGTGGTATTAAAAGTCTACCTAGCTAGTTGAGCCTTCGTGCCAGGTTTCGTAAGGTAAAGACGCGAATATAGCATGTTATGTCTCAACTTGCACAAAAACGTGAAAAGCTCCTCTACGGAGAGAGTTGAGCAATTCCAAGGCATCAATGTGGACCGTTGTACTCTATTTAGTGCTCTTAAATGTCTAACCAGCTAGTTGAGCCTTCGTGCCGCGTTTCGTAAGGTAAAGACGCGAATAGACCAAGTTATGTCTCAAATTGCACAAAAACGTGAAAAGCTCCTCTGTGGAGACAGTTGAACAATTCCAAACCATCTATGTGGACCGTTGTACTCTATTTAATGCTCTTAAAAGTCTAACCAGCTTGTTGAGCCTTCGTGCCACGTTTCGTAAGGTATAGACGCGAATAGACCAAGTTATGTCTCAACTTACACAAAAACGTGAAAAGCTCCTCTATGGAGAGAGTTGAGCAATTCCAAAGCCTCGATGTGGACCGTTGTACTCTATTTAGTGCTCTTAAAAGTCTAAGTAGCTAGTTGAGCCTTCGTGCCGCGTTTCGTAAGGTAAAGACACGAATAGACCAAGTTATGTCTCAAATTACACAAAAACGTTAAAAGCTCCTCTGTGGGGAGAGTTGAACAATTCCAAAGCATCAATGTGGGCCGTTGTACTCTATTTAGTACTCTTAAAAGTCTAACTTGCTAGTTGAGCCTTCGTGCCACGTTTCGTAAGGTAAAGACGCGAATAGAACATGTTATGTCTCAAATTGCACAAAGACGTGAAAAGCTCCTCTATGGAGAGAGTTGAGCAATTCAAAAGAATCAATGTGGCTTGTTGTACTCTATTTAGTGCTCTTATAAGTTTAACTAGCTAGTTGAGACTTCGTGCCACGTTTCGTAAGGTAAAGATGCGAGTAGACCAAGTTATGTTTGAAATTACACAAAAACGTGAAAAGCTCCTCTATGCAGAGAGTTCAGCAATTCCAAAGCATCATTGTGGACCGTTGTACTCTATTTAGTGCTTTTAAAAGTCTAACTAGCTAGTTGAGCCTTCGTGCCACGTTTCGTAAGGTAATGACGCGAGTAGACCAAGTTATGTCTCAAATTGCACAAACACGTGAAAAGCTCCTATATGGAGAGAGTTGAGCAATTCCAAAGCCTCATTGTGGACCGTTGTACTCTATTTAGTGCTCTTAAAAGTCTAACTTGCTAGTTTTGCCTTTGTGCCACGTTTCGTATGGTAAAGACGCGAATAGACCAAGTTATGTCTCAAATTGCACAAAAACGTGAAAAGCTCCTCTATGGAGAGAGTTGAGCAATTCCAAACCATCAATGTGGACCATTGTACTCTATTTAATGGTCTTAAAAGTCTAACTAGCTAGTCAAGCCTTCGTGCCACGTTTCGTAAGGTAAAGACTTGAATAGACCATGTTATGTCTCAACTTACACAAAAACGTGAAAAGCTCCTCTATGGAGAGCGTTGAGCAATTCCAAAGCATCAATGTGGACCTTTCTACTCTATTTAGTGCTATTAAAAGTCTAACTAACTTGTTGAGCCTTCGTGCCACATTTCGTAAGGTAAAGACGCGAATAGACCAAGTTAGGTCTCAAATTGCACAAAACCGTGAAAAGCTCCTCTATGTAAAGAGTTGAGCAATTCCAAAGCCTCATTGTGGACCGTTGTACTCTATTTATTACTTTTAAAAGTCTAACTTGCTAGTTTTGCCTTCGTGCCACGTTTCGTAAGGTAAAGACGCGAATAGACCATGTTATGTCTCAAATTGCACAAAGACGTGAAAAGCTCCTGTATGGAGAGACTTGAGCAATTCCAAAGCATCAATGTGGACCGTTGTACTCTATTTAGTGCTCTTAAAAGTCTAACAAGCTAGTTGAGCCTTCATGCCACGTTTCGTAAGGTAAAGACGTGAATAGACCATGTTATGTCTCAACTTGCACAAAAACATGAAAAGCACCTCTATGGAGAGAGTTGAGCAATTCCAAAGAATCAATGTGGACCGTTGTACTCTATTTAGTGCTTTTACAAGTCTAACTAGCTAGTTGAGCCTTCGTGCCACGTTTCGTAAGGTAAAAACGCGAATAGACCAAGTTATGTCTCAAATTGCACAAAAACGTGAAAAGCTTCTCTATGGAGAGAGTTGAGCAATTCCAAAGCCTCATTGTGGACCGTTGTACTCTATTTAGTGGTCTTAAAAGTCTAACTAGCTAGTCAAGCCTTCGTGCCACGTTTTGTAAGGTAAAGACGTGAATAGACCATGTTATGTCTCAACTTACACAAAGACGTGAAAAGCTCCTCTATGGAGAGAGTTGAGAAATTCCAAAGCATCAATGTGGACCGTTGTACTCTATTTGGTGCTCTTAAAAGTCTAACTAGCTAGTTGAGCCTTCGTGCCACGTTTCGTAAGGTAAAGATGCGAGTAGACCAAGTTATGTTTGAAATTGCACAAAAACGTGAAAAGCTCCTCTATGGAGAGAGTTGAGCAATTCCAAAGCATCAATGTTGACCGTTGTACTCTATTTAGTGCTTTTAAAAGTCTAACTAGCTAGTTGAGCCTTCGTGCCACGTTTCGTAAGGTAATGACGCGAATGGACCAAGTTATGTCTCAAATTGCACAAACACGTGAAAAGCTCCCCTATGGAGAGAGTTGAGCAATTCCAAAGCCTCATTGTGGACCGTTGTACTCTATTTAGTGCTCTTAAAAGGCTAACTTGCTAGTTTTGCCTTTGTGCCACGTTTCGGTTGGTAAAGACGCGAATAGACCACGTTATGTCTCAAATTGCACAAAAACGTGAAAAGCTCCTCTATGGAGAGAGTTGAGCAATTCCAAACCATCAATGTGGACCATTGTACTCTATTTAATGGTCTTAAAAGTCTAACTAGCTAGTGAAGCCTTCGTGCCACGTTTCGTAAGGTAAAGACGTGAATAGACCATGTTATGTCTCAACTTGCACAAAAACGTGAACAGCTCGTCAATGGAAAGAGTTGAGCAATTCCAAAGCATCAATGTGGACCTTTGTACTCTATTAAGTGCTCTTAAAAGTCTAACTAGCTAGTTGAGCCTTCGTGCCATGCTTCGTAAGGTAAAGACACGAATAGACCAAGTTATGTCTCAAATTGCACAAAAACGTGAAAAGCTCCTCTATGTAAAGAGTTGAGCAATTCCAAAGCCTCATTGTGGACCGTTCTCTATTTAGTGCTCTTAAAAGTCTAACTTGCTAGTTGAGCCTTCGTGCCACGTTTCGTAACGTAAAGACGCGAATAGACCATGTTATGTCTCAAATTGCACAAAAACATGAAATGCTCCTCTATGGAGAGAGTTGAGCAATTCCAAAGCCCCAATGTGTACCGTTGTACTCTATTTAGTGCTCTTAAAAGTCTAACTAGCTAGTTGAGCATTCGTGGCTCGTTTCGTAAGGTATAGACACGAATAGACCAAGTTATGTCTCAAATTGCACAAAAACGTGAAAAGCTCTTCCGTGGAGAGAGTTGAACAATTCCAAAGCATCAATGTGGACCGTTGTACTCTATTTAGTGCTCTTAAATGTCTAACTTGCTAGTTGAGCCTTCATGACACGTTTCGTAAGGTAAAGATGCGAGTAGACCAAGTTATGTTTGAAATTGCACAAAAACGTGAAAAGCTCCTCTATGGAGAGAGTTGAGCAATTCCAAAGCATCAATGTGGACCGTTGTACTCTATTTAGTGCTTTTAAAAGTCTAACAAGCTAGTTGAGCATTCGTGCCACGTTTCGTAAGGTAATGACGCGAATAGACCAAGTTATATCTCAAATTGCACAAAAACGTGAAAAGCTCTTCTATGCAGAGAGTTGAGCAATTCCAAAGCCTCATTGTGGACCGTTGTACTCTATTTAGTGCTCTTAAAAGTCTAACTTGCAAGTTTTGCCTTTGTGCCACGTTTCTTACGGTAAAGACGTGAATAGACCAAGTTATGTCTCAAATTGCACAAAAACGTGAAAAGCTCCTCTATGGAGAAAGTTGAGCAATTCCAAAGCCTCATTGTGGACCGTTGTACTCTATTTAGTGCTTTTAAAAGTCTAACTTGCTAGTTTTGCCTTTTTGCCACGTTTCGTAAGGTAAAGACGCGAATTGACCAAGTTATGTCTCAAATTGCACAAAAACGTGAAAAGATCCTCTATGGAGAGAGTTGAGCAATTCCAAAGCATCAATGTGGACCGTTGTACTCTATTTAGTGCTCTTAAAAGTCTAACTAGCTAGTTGAGCATTCGTGGCTCGTTTCGTAAGGTAAAGACACGAATAGACCAAGTTATGTCTCAACTTGCACAAAAACGTGAAAAGCTCTTCCGTGGAGAGAGTTGAACAATTCCAAAGCATCAATGTGGACCGTTGTACTCTATTTAGTGCTCTTAAATGTCTAACTTGCTAGTTGAGCCTTCATGGCACGTTTCGTAAGTTAAAGATGCGAGTAGACCAAGTTATGTTTGAAATTGCACAAAAACGTGAAAAGCTCCTCTATGGAGAGAGTTGAGCAATTCCAAAGCATCAATGTGGACCGTTGTACTCTATTTAGTGCTTTTAAAAGTCTAACAAGCTAGTTGAGCATTCGTGCCACGTTTCGTAAGGTAATGACGCGAATAGACCAAGTTATATCTCAAATTGGACAAAAACGTGAAAAGCTCTTCTATGCAGAGAGTTGAGCAATTCCAAAGCCTCATTGTGGACCGTTGTACTCTATTTAGTGCTCTTAAAAGTCTAACTTGCAAGTTTTGCCTTTGTGCCACGTTTCGTACGGTAAAGACGCGAATAGACCAAGTTATGTCTCAAATTGCACAAAAACGTGAAAAGATCCTCTATGGAGAGAGTTGAGCAATTCCAAAGCATCAATGTGGACCGTTGTACTCTATTTAGTGCTCTTAAAAGTCTAACTTGCTAGTTGAGCCTTCGTGCCACGTTTCGTAACGTAAAGACGCGAATAGACGATGTTATGTCTCAAATTGCACAAAAACGTGAAAAGCTCCTCTATGGAGAGAGTTGAGCAATTCCAAAGCATCAATGTGGACCGTTGTACTCTATTTAGTGCTTTTAAAAGTCTAACAAGCTAGTTGAGCATTCGTGCCACGTTTCGTAAGGTAATGACGCGAATAGACCAAGTTATATCTCAAATTGCACAAAAACGTGAAAAGCTCTTCTATGCAGAGAGTTGAGCAATTCCAAAGCCTCATTGTGGACCGTTGTACTCTATTTAGTGCTCTTAAAAGTCTAACTTGCAAGTTTTGCCTTTGTGCCACGTTTCTTACGGTAAAGACGTGAATAGACCAAGTTATGTCTCAAATTGCACAAAAACGTGAAAAGCTCCTCTATGGAGAAAGTTGAGCAATTCCAAAGCCTCATTGTGGACCGTTGTACTCTATTTAGTGCTTTTAAAAGTCTAACTTGCTAGTTTTGCCTTTTTGCCACGTTTCGTAAGGTAAAGACGCGAATTGACCAAGTTATGTCTCAAATTGCACAAAAACGTGAAAAGATCCTCTATGGAGAGAGTTGAGCAATTCCAAAGCATCAATGTGGACCGTTGTACTCTATTTAGTGCTCTTAAAAGTCTAACTAGCTAGTTGAGCATTCGTGGCTCGTTTCGTAAGGTAAAGACACGAATAGACCAAGTTATGTCTCAACTTGCACAAAAACGTGAAAAGCTCTTCCGTGGAGAGAGTTGAACAATTCCAAAGCATCAATGTGGACCGTTGTACTCTATTTAGTGCTCTTAAATGTCTAACTTGCTAGTTGAGCCTTCATGGCACGTTTCGTAAGTTAAAGATGCGAGTAGACCAAGTTATGTTTGAAATTGCACAAAAACGTGAAAAGCTCCTCTATGGAGAGAGTTGAGCAATTCCAAAGCATCAATGTGGACCGTTGTACTCTATTTAGTGCTTTTAAAAGTCTAACAAGCTAGTTGAGCATTCGTGCCACGTTTCGTAAGGTAATGACGCGAATAGACCAAGTTATATCTCAAATTGGACAAAAACGTGAAAAGCTCTTCTATGCAGAGAGTTGAGCAATTCCAAAGCCTCATTGTGGACCGTTGTACTCTATTTAGTGCTCTTAAAAGTCTAACTTGCAAGTTTTGCCTTTGTGCCACGTTTCGTACGGTAAAGACGCGAATAGACCAAGTTATGTCTCAAATTGCACAAAAACGTGAAAAGATCCTCTATGGAGAGAGTTGAGCAATTCCAAAGCATCAATGTGGACCGTTGTACTCTATTTAGTGCTCTTAAAAGTCTAACTTGCTAGTTGAGCCTTCGTGCCACGTTTCGTAACGTAAAGACGCGAATAGACGATGTTATGTCTCAAATTGCACAAAAACGTGAAAAGCTCCTCTATGGAGAGAGTTGAGCAATTCCAAAGCATCAATGTGGACCGTTGTACTCTATTTAGTGCTTTTAAAAGTCTAACAAGCTAGTTGAGCATTCGTGCCACGTTTCGTAAGGTAATGACGCGAATAGACCAAGTTATATCTCAAATTGCACAAAAACGTGAAAAGCTCTTCTATGCAGAGAGTTGAGCAATTCCAAAGCCTCATTGTGGACCGTTGTACTCTATTTAGTGCTCTTAAAAGTCTAACTTGCAAGTTTTGCCTTTGTGCCACGTTTCGTACGGTAAAGACGCGAATAGACCAAGTTATGTCTCAAATTGCACAAAAACGTGAAAAGATCCTCTATGGAGAGAGTTGAGCAATTCCAAAGCATCAATGTGGACCGTTGTACTCTATTTAGTGCTCTTAAAAGTCTAACTTGCTAGTTGAGCCTTCGTGCCACGTTTCGTAACGTAAAGACGCGAATAGACGATGTTATGTCTCAAATTGCACAAAAACGTGAAAAGCTCCTCTATGTAGAGAGTTGAGCAATTCCAAAGCCTCAATGTGTACCGTTGCACTCGATTTAGTGCTCTTAAAAGTCTAACTAGCTAGTTGAGCCTACGTGCCGCGTTTCGTAAGGTAAAGACACGAATAGACCAAGTTATGTCTCAAATTGCACAAAAACTTGAAAAGCTCTTCTGTGGAGAGAGTTGAACAACTCCAAAGCATCAATGTGGACCGTTGTACTCTATTTAGTGCTCTTAAATGTCTAACTTGCTAGTTGAGCCTTCATGCCACGTTTCGTAAGGTAAAGATGCGAGTAGACCAAGTTATGTTTGAAATTGCACAAAAACGTGAAAAGCTCCTCTATGGAGAGTGATGTGGGGTTTAGTACCCGCTAAAAGTATAGCGATTCCAAAGCCAAATTATACTCGCAAGTGCACGAATCAATTGTAGTATAGAAGTGGCAAATACGAGTGTCGTACCCACAGGGACTGAATATTAAATATATGCAATTCCAACTCTTTGTAATTATCAATGGAACAAAATAAATAAGGATTAACACAAATAAACAAACACTAGGGATCCGATTTCACCAACTCTATTGTATTTAAATTATTTAGCCGACAATTATCATTTCATTCATGCATGTCAAAGATCAAGTCCCCTAATTTATGTAATAGTCATGGGCATTTGACTTACCACGTCTATTCCCAATTGCAACCATCCATGGGCATTTGGATTGGCTAGGACAATCAAGAATGCATTAGGATTTATGGTAACTTATGTAGCGATCACAAAGATCCTAGCATATGGCATTTATGTCTAGGTAACTCCGGTATTAATTGCAAGAAGCTGGTCTCAAATTGGACATGGGCATTTGCCTCAATTTGCATCATGGTAATCAAACCTAGATGGTAGCTAAGCATCAAGATTTAATTATCAATAAAGAATAGCTAATTAACACTTGACATAGCATAAATAAACTAATAATTAATCAAACCAAATTTATTTAGATACAATAGAGTGGATCCATCATCACCCTAGTAAGAGGATTAGTTCCTCATACTAGATTTACACAACCAACAATTGATCTCATAAAATTCTAGAAAGAATATGTGAGAAAATTGTTGTAAAAGAGAAAATAAAACTCAAGAACTCACTGCTTGGTTTTTGTCCTCCTCTTGCCTCTTTCTCCCCTCCTTTAATGTTGTCTTGTATTCCTTCCTCTCCTTTCTCCCCCCTTTCCTCCTTTCTCTAGCTCTCTATTTATAGGAAATTAGGAGCTATCCATCCATTGAGAATTTTCAAACCAAAAATGTTGAATGGCCAAATATGTCAAAGGAAGGGATGTCACCACCATTGAAAAATAGTGTTGCACATGACCAATTTGTACTATAAAAATGATGGTGATGCAGGGAATGATGTCAAGAGAGATATACATATATGTATAGGTGGAAATGGTAATGGTTTTGACAAATCATGTGGTGGGCTTTCAAATGATAATCAAAGAAATGGGTCAAGATGGTAGTGGACACAAGCAAATGGGCTCTTCACGAAATGTGCCAGCAAATGTTGAACATGGGTTGGTATGAATTGGGCCTGAAAATATAAAAACAAATATAAAGTGAGTGAGAATGATATTTGCATTTTAATGGTGTAATACTCACTTTAAGCCTTAATTATCTAACAAATGCCTTAATAATTCATTATTAAAAGTGTACATTTTTGGCACTTATCAGAGAGAGTTGAGCAATTCCAAAGCATCAATGTGGACCGTTGTAATCTATTTAGTGGTTTTAAAAGTCTAACTAGCTAGTTGAGCCTTCGTGCCACGTTTCGTAAGGTAATGACGCGAATAGACCAAGTTATGTCTTCAATTGCACAAAAACGTGAAAAGCTCCTCTATGGAGAGAGTTGAGCAATTCCAAAGCCTCATTGTGGACCGTTATACTCTATTTAGTGCTCTTAAATGTCTAACTTGCTAGTTGAGCCTTTTTGCCACGTTTCGTAAGGTAAAGATGCGAGTAGACCAAGTTATGTTTGAAATTGCACAAAAACGTGAAAAGCTCCTCTATGGAGAGAGTTGAGCAATTCCAAAGCATCAATGTGGACCGTTGTAATCTATTTAGTGGTTTTAAAAGTCTAACTAGCTAGTTGAGCCTTCGTGCCACGTTTCGTAAGGTAATGACGCGAATAGACCAAGTTATGTCTTCAATTGCACAAAAACGTGAAAAGCTCCTCTATGGAGAGAGTTGAGCAATTCCAAAGCCTCATTTTGGACCGTTGTACTCTATTTAGTGCTCTTAAATGTCTAACTTGCTAGTTGAGCCTTTTTGCCACGTTTCGTAAGGTAAAGACGCGAATAGACCAAGTTATGTCTCAAATTGCACAAAAACGTGAAAAGCTCCTCTATGGAGAGAGTTTAGCAATTCCAAAAGCATCAATGTGGACCATTGTACTCTATTTAGTGGTCTTAAAAGTATAACTAGCTGGTCAAGCCTTCGTGCCACGTTTTGTAAGGTAAAGACGTGAATAGAGCATGTTATGTCTCAACTTGCACAAAGACGTGAAAAGCTCCTCTATGGAGAGAGTTGAGCAATTCCAAAGCATCTATGTGGACCGTTGTACTCTATTTAGTGCTCTTAAAAGTCTAACTAGCTAGTTGAGCCTTCGTGCCGCGTTTCGTAAGGTAAAGACACGAATAGACCAAGTTATGTCTCAAATTGCACAAAAACGTGAAAGGCTCTTCTGTGGAGAGAGTTGAACAATTCCAAAGCATCAATGTGGACCGTTGTACTCTATTTAGTGCTCTTAAACGTCTAACTAGCTAGTTGAGCCTTCGTGCAACGTTTCGTAAGGTAATGACGCGAATAGACCAAGTTATGTCTTAAATTGCACAAAAACGTGAAAACCTCCTCTATGGAGAGAGTTGAGCAATTCCAAAGCCTCATTGTGGACAGTTGTACTCTATTTAGTGCTCTTACAAGTCTAACTTGCTAGTTTTGCTTTTTTGCCACGTTTCGTAAAGTAAAGACGCGAATAGATCAAGTTATGTCTCAAATTGCACAAAAACGTGAAAAGCTTCTCTATGGAGAGAGTTTAGCAATTCCAAAAATCAATGTGGACCATTGTACTCTATTTAGTGGTCTTAAAAGTCTAACTAGCTAGTCAGGCCTTCGTGCCACGTTTTGTAAGGTAAAGAGGTGAATAGACCATGTTATGTCTCAACTTGCACAAAGACGTGAAAAACTCCTTTATGGAGAGAGTTGAGCAATTCCAAAGCATCAATGTGGACCGTTGTACTCTATTTAGTGCTCTTAAAAGTCTAACTAGTTGAGCATTCGTGCCGCGTTTCGTAAGGTAAAGACACAAATAGAGCAAGTTATGTCTCAAATTGCACAAAAACGTGAAAGGCTCTTCTGTGGAGAGAGTTGAACAATTCCAAAGCATCAATGTGGACCGTTGTACTCTATTTAGTGCTCTTAAAAGTCTAACTAGCTAGTTGAGCCTTCGTGCAACGTTTCGTAAGGTAATGACGCGAATAGACCAAGTTATGTCTTAAATTGCACAAAAACGTGAAAAGCTCCTCTATGGAGAGAGTTGAGCAATTCCAAAGCCTCATTGTGGACAGTTGTACTCTATTTAGTGCTCTTACAAGTCTAACTTGCTAGTTTTGCTTTTTTGCCACGTTTCGTAAAGTAAAGACGCGAATAGATCAAGTTATGTCTCAAATTGCACAACAACGTGAAAAGCTTCTCTATGGAGAGAGTTTAGCAATTCCAAAAATCAATGTGGACCATTGTACTCTATTTAGTGGTCTTAAAAGTCTAACTAGCTAGTCAGGCCTTCGTGCCACGTTTTGTAAGGTAAAGAGGTGAATAGACCATGTTATGTCTCAACTTGCACAAAGACGTGAAAAGCTCCTCTATGGAGAGAGTTGAGCAATTCCAAAGCCTCATTGTGGACCGTTATACTCTATTTAGTGCTCTTAAATGTCTAACTTGCTAGTTGAGCCTTTTTGCCACGTTTCGTAAGGTAAAGATGCGAGTAGACCAAGTTATGTTTGAAATTGCACAAAAACGTGAAAAGCTCCTCTATGGAGAGAGTTGAGCAATTCCAAAGCATCAATGTGGACCGTTGTAATCTATTTAGTGGTTTTAAAAGTCTAACTAGCTAGTTGAGCCTTCGTGCCACGTTTCGTAAGGTAATGACGCGAATAGACCAAGTTATGTCTTCAATTGCACAAAAACGTGAAAAGCTCCTCTATGGAGAGAGTTGAGCAATTCCAAAGCCTCATTTTGGACCGTTGTACTCTATTTAGTGCTCTTAAATGTCTAACTTGCTAGTTGAGCCTTTTTGCCACGTTTCGTAAGGTAAAGACGCGAATAGACCAAGTTATGTCTCAAATTGCACAAAAACGTGAAAAGCTCCTCTATGGAGAGAGTTTAGCAATTCCAAAAGCATCAATGTAGACCATTGTACTCTATTTAGTGGTCTTAAAAGTATAACTAGCTGGTCAAGCCTTCGTGCCACGTTTTGTAAGGTAAAGACGTGAATAGAGCATGTTATGTCTCAACTTGCACAAAGACGTGAAAAGCTCCTCTATGGAGAGAGTTGAGCAATTCCAAAGCATCTATGTGGACCGTTGTACTCTATTTAGTGCTCTTAAAAGTCTAACTAGCTAGTTGAGCCTTCGTGCCGCGTTTCGTAAGGTAAAGACACGAATAGACCAAGTTATGTCTCAAATTGCACAAAAACGTGAAAGGCTCTTCTGTGGAGAGAGTTGAACAATTCCAAAGCATCAATGTGGACCGTTGTACTCTATTTAGTGCTCTTAAAAGTCTAACTAGCTAGTTGAGCCTTCGTGCAACGTTTCGTAAGGTAATGACGCGAATAGACCAAGTTATGTCTTAAATTGCACAAAAACGTGAAAAGCTCCTCTATGGAGAGAGTTGAGCAATTCCAAAGCCTCATTGTGGACAGTTGTACTCTATTTAGTGCTCTTACAAGTCTAACTTGCTAGTTTTGCTTTTTTGCCACGTTTCGTAAAGTAAAGACGCGAATAGATCAAGTTATGTCTGAAATTGCACAAAAACGTGAAAAGCTCCTCTATGGAGAGAGTTTAGCAATTCCAAAAATCAATGTGGACCATTGTACTCTATTTAGTGGTCTTAAAAGTCTAACTAGCTAGTCAGGCCTTCGTGCCACGTTTTGTAAGGTAAAGACGTGAATAGACCATGTTATGTCTCAACTTGCACAAAAACGTGAAAGGCTCTTCTGTGGAGAGAGTTGAACAATTCCAAAGTATCAATGTAGACCGTTGTACTCTATTTAGTGCTCTTAAAAGTCTAACTTGCTAGTTGAGCCTTCGTGCCACGTTTCGTAAGGTAAAGACGCGAATAGACCATGTTATGTCTCAAATTGCACAAAAACGTGAAAGGCTCTTCTGTGGAGAGAGTTGAACAATTCCAAAGTATCAATGTAGACCGTTGTACTCTATTTAGTGCTCTTAAAAGTCTAACTTGCTAGTTGAGCCTTCGTGCCACGTTTCGTAAGGTAAAGACGCGAATAGACCATGTTATCTCTCAAATTGCACAAAAACGTGAAAAGCTCCTCTATGGAAAGAGTTGAGCAATTCCAAAGCCTTATTATGGACCGTTGTACTCTATTTAGTGCTCTTAAAAGTCTAACTTGCTAGTTGAGCCTTCGTGCCACGTTTCGTAACGTAAAGACGCGAATAGACCATGTTATGTCTCAAATTGCACAAAAACATGAAATGCTCCTCTATGGAGAGAGTTGAGCAATTCCAAAGCCTCAATGTGGACCGTTGTACTCTATTTAGTGCTCTTAAAAGTCTAACTAGCTAGTTGAGCCTTCGTGGCTCGTTTCGTAAGGTAAAGACACGAATAGACCAAGTTATGTCTCAAATTGCACAAAAACGTGAAAAGCTCTTCTGTGGAGAGAGTTGAACAATTCCAAAGCATCAATGTGGACCGTTGTACTCTATTTAGTGCTCTTAAATGTCTAACATGCTAGTTGAGCCTTCATGCCACGTTTCGTAAGTTAAAGATGCGAGTAGACCAAGTTATGTTTGAAATTGCACAAAAACGTGAAAAGCTCCTCTATGGAGAGAGTTGAGCAATTCCAAAGCATCAATGTGGACCGTTGTACTCTATTTAGTGCTTTTAAAAGTCTAACTAGCTAGTTGAGCCTTCGTGCCACGTTTCGTAAGATAATGACGCGAATAGACGAAGTTATGTCTCAAATTGCACAAAAACGTGAAAAGCTCTTTTATGGAGAGAGTTGAGCAATTCCAAAGCCTCATTGTGGACCGTTGTACTCTATTTAGTGCTCTTAAAAGTCTAACTTGCAAGTTTTACCTTTGTGCCACGTTTCGTACGGTAAAGACGCGAATAGACCAAGTTATGTCTCAAATTGCACAAAAACGTGAAAAGCTGCTCTATGGAGAAAGTTGAGCAATTCCAAAGCCTCATTGTGGACCGTTCTACTCTATTTAGTGCTCTTAAAAGTCTAACTTGCTAGTTTTGCCTTTTTGCCACGTTTCGTAAGCTAAAGACGTGAATAGACCAAGTTATGTCTCAAATTGCACAAAAACGTGAAAAGATCCTCTATGGAGAGAGTTGAGCAATTCAAAAGCATCAATGTGGACCGTTGTACTCTATTTAGTGCTCTTAAAAGTCTAACTTGCTAGTTGGGCCTTCGTGCCACGTTTCGTAACGTAAAGACGCGAATAGAACATGTTATGTCTCAAATTGCACAAAAACGTGAAAAGCTCCTCTATGGAGAGAGTTGAGCAATTCCAAAGCCTCAATGTGGACCGTTGCACTCGATTTAGTGCTCTTAAAAGTCTAACTAGCTAGTTAAGCCTACGTGCCGCGTTTCGTAAGGTAAAGACACGAATAGACCAAGTTATGTCTCAAATTGCACAAAAACTTCAAAAGCTCTTCTCTGGAGAGAGTTGAACAACTCCAAAGCATCAATGTGGACCGTTATACTCTATTTAGTGCTCTTAAATGTCTAACTTGCTAGTTGAGCCTTCATGCCACGTTTCGTAAGGTAAAGATGCGAGTAGAGCAAGTTATGTTTGAAATTGCACAAAAACGTGAAAAGCTCCTCTATGGAGAGAGTTGAGCAATTCCAAAGCATCAATGTGGACCGTTGTACTCTATTTAGTGCTTTTAAAAGTCTAACTAGCTAGTTGAGCCTTCGTGCCACGTTTCGTAAGGTAATGACGCGAATAGACCAAGTTATGTCTTAAATTGCACAAAAACGTGAAAAGCTCCTCTATGGAAAGAGTTGAGCAATTCCAAAGCCTCATTATGGACCGTTGTACTCTATTTAGTGCTCTTAAAAGTCTAACTTGCTAGTTGGAGCCTTCGTGCCACGTTTCGTAACGTAAAGACGCGAATAGACCATGTTATGTCTCAAATTGCACAAAAACATGAAATGCTCCTCTATGGAGAGAGTTGAGCAATTCCAAAGCCTCAATGTGGACCGTTGTACTCTATTTAGTGCTCTTAAAAGTCTAACTAGCTAGTTGAGCCTTCGTGGCTCGTTTCGTAAGGTAAAGACACGAATAGACCAAGTTATGTCTCAAATTGCACAAAAACGTGAAAAGCTTTTCTGTGGAGAGAGTTGAACAATTCCAAAGCATCAATGTGGACCGTTGTACTCTATTTAGTGCTCTTAAATGTCTAACATGCTAGTTGAGCCTTCATGCCACGTTTCGTAAGTTAAAGATGCGAGTAGACCAAGTTATGTTTGAAATTGCACAAAAACGTGAAAAGCTCCTCTATGGAGAGAGTTGAGCAATTCCAAAGCATCAATGTGGACCGTTGTACTCTATTTAGTGCTTTTAAAAGTCTAACTAGCTAGTTGAGCCTTCGTGCCACGTTTCGTAAGATAATGACGCGAATAGACGAAGTTATGTCTCAAATTGCACAAAAACGTGAAAAGCTCTTTTATGGAGAGAGTTGAGCAATTCCAAAGCCTCATTGTGGACCGTTGTACTCTATTTAGTGCTCTTAAAAGTCTAACTTGCAAGTTTTGCCTTTGTGCCACGTTTCGTACGGTAAAGACGCAAATAGACCAAGTTATGTCTCAAATTGCACAAAAACGTGAAAAGCTGCTCTATGGAGAAAGTTGAGCAATTCCAAAGCCTCATTGTGGACCGTTCTACTCTATTTAGTGCTCTTAAAAGTCTAACTTGCTAGTTTTGCCTTTTTGCCACGTTTCGTAAGCTAAAGACGTGAATAGACCAAGTTATGTCTCAAATTGCACAAAAACGTGAAAAGATCCTCTATGGAGAGAGTTGAGCAATTCAAAAGCATCAATGTGGACCGTTGTACTCTATTTAGAGCTCTTAAAAGTCTAACTTGCTAGTTGAGCCTTCGTGCCACGTTTCGTAACGTAAAGACGCGAATAGAACATGTTATGTCTCAAATTGCACAAAAACGTGAAAAGCTCCTCTATGGAGAGAGTTGAGCAATTCCAAAGCCTCAATGTGGACCGTTGCACTCGATTTAGTGCTCTTAAAAGTCTAACTAGCTAGTTAAGCCTACGTGCCGCGTTTCGTAAGGTAAAGACACGAATAGACCAAGTTATGTCTCAAATTGCACAAAAACTTCAAAAGCTCTTCTCTGGAGAGAGTTGAACAACTCCAAAGCATCAATGTGGACCGTTATACTCTATTTAGTGCTCTTAAATGTCTAACTTGCTAGTTGAGCCTTCATGCCACGTTTCGTAAGGTAAAGATGCGAGTAGAGCAAGTTATGTTTGAAATTGCACAAAAACGTGAAAAGCTCCTCTATGGAGAGAGTTGAGCAATTTCAAAGCATCAATGTGGACCGTTGTACTCTATTTAGTGCTTTTAAAAGTCTAACTAGCTAGTTGAGCCTTCGTGCCACGTTTCGTAAGGTAATGACGCGAATAGACCAAGTTATGTCTTAAATTGCACAAAAACGTGAAAAGCTCCTCTATGGAGAGAGTTGAGCAATTCCAAAGCCTCATTGTGGACCGTTGTACTCTATTTAGTGCTCTTAAAAGTCTAACTTGCTAGTTTTGCCTTTTTGCCACGTTTCGTAAAGTAAAGACGCGAATAGATCAAGTTATGTCTGAAATTGCACAAAAACGTGAAAAGCTCCTCTATGGAGAGAGTTTAGCATTTCCAAAGCATCAATGTGGACCATTGTACTCTATTTAGTGGTCTTAAAAGTCTAACTAGCTAGTCAGGCCTTCGTGCCACGTTTTGTAAGGTAAAGACGTGAATAGACCATGTTATGTCTCAACTTGCACAAAGACGTGAAAAGCTCCTCTATGGAGAGAGTTGAGCAATTCCAAAGCATCAATGTGGACCGTTATACTCTATTTAGTGCTCTTAAAAGTCTAACTAGCTAGTTGAGCCTTCGTGCCGCGTTTCGTAAGGTAAAGACACAAATAGACCAAGTTATGTCTCAAATTGCACAAAAACGTGAAAGGCTCTTCTGTGGAGAGAGTTGAACAATTCCAAAGTATCAATGTAGACCGTTGTACTCTATTTAGTGCTCTTAAAAGTCTAACTTGCTAGTTGAGCCTTCGTGCCACGTTTCGTAAGGTAAAGACGCGAATAGACCATGTTATGTCTCAAATTGCACAAAAACGTGAAAAGCTCCTCTATGGAGAGAGTTGAGCAATTCCAAAGCCTCAATGTGGACCGTTGCACTCGATTTAGTGCTCTTAAAAGTCTAACTAGCTAGTTAAGCCTACGTGCCGCGTTTCGTAAGGTAAAGACACGAATAGACCAAGTTATGTCTCAAATTGCACAAAAACTTCAAAAGCTCTTCTCTGGAGAGAGTTGAACAACTCCAAAGCATCAATGTGGACCGTTATACTCTATTTAGTGCTCTTAAATGTCTAACTTGCTAGTTGAGCCTTCATGCCACGTTTCGTAAGGTAAAGATGCGAGTAGAGCAAGTTATGTTTGAAATTGCACAAAAACGTGAAAAGCTCCTCTATGGAGAGAGTTGAGCAATTTCAAAGCATCAATGTGGACCGTTGTACTCTATTTAGTGCTTTTAAAAGTCTAACTAGCTAGTTGAGCCTTCGTGCCACGTTTCGTAAGGTAATGACGCGAATAGACCAAGTTATGTCTTAAATTGCACAAAAACGTGAAAAGCTCCTCTATGGAGAGAGTTGAGCAATTCCAAAGCCTCATTGTGGACCGTTGTACTCTATTTAGTGCTCTTAAAAGTCTAACTTGCTAGTTTTGCCTTTTTGCCACGTTTCGTAAAGTAAAGACGCGAATAGATCAAGTTATGTCTGAAATTGCACAAAAACGTGAAAAGCTCCTCTATGGAGAGAGTTTAGCAATTCCAAAGCATCAATGTGGACCATTGTACTCTATTTAGTGGTCTTAAAAGTCTAACTAGCTAGTCAGGCCTTCGTGCCACGTTTCGTAACGTAAAGACGCGAATAGAACATGTTATGTCTCAAATTGCACAAAAACGTGAAAAGCTCCTCTATGGAGAGAGTTGAGCAATTCCAAAGCCTCAATGTGGACCGTTGCACTCGATTTAGTGCTCTTAAAAGTCTAACTAGCTAGTTAAGCCTACGTGCCGCGTTTCGTAAGGTAAAGACACGAATAGACCAAGTTATGTCTCAAATTGCACAAAAACTTCAAAAGCTCTTCTCTGGAGAGAGTTGAACAACTCCAAAGCATCAATGTGGACCGTTATACTCTATTTAGTGCTCTTAAATGTCTAACTTGCTAGTTGAGCCTTCATGCCACGTTTCGTAAGGTAAAGATGCGAGTAGAGCAAGTTATGTTTGAAATTGCACAAAAACGTGAAAAGCTCCTCTATGGAGAGAGTTGAGCAATTTCAAAGCATCAATGTGGACCGTTGTACTCTATTTAGTGCTTTTAAAAGTCTAACTAGCTAGTTGAGCCTTCGTGCCACGTTTCGTAAGGTAATGACGCGAATAGACCAAGTTATGTCTTAAATTGCACAAAAACGTGAAAAGCTCCTCTATGGAGAGAGTTGAGCAATTCCAAAGCCTCATTGTGGACCGTTGTACTCTATTTAGTGCTCTTAAAAGTCTAACTTGCTAGTTTTGCCTTTTTGCCACGTTTCGTAAAGTAAAGACGCGAATAGATCAAGTTATGTCTGAAATTGCACAAAAACGTGAAAAGCTCCTCTATGGAGAGAGTTTAGCAATTCCAAAGCATCAATGTGGACCATTGTACTCTATTTAGTGGTCTTAAAAGTCTAACTAGCTAGTCAGGCCTTCGTGCCACGTTTTGTAAGGTAAAGACGTGAATAGACCATGTTATGTCTCAACTTGCACAAAGACGTGAAAAGCTCCTCTATGGAGAGAGTTGAGCAATTCCAAAGCATCAATGTGGACCGTTGTACTCTATTTAGTGCTCTTAAAAGTCTAACTAGCTAGTTGAGCCTTCGTGCCGCGTTTCGTAAGGTAAAGACACAAATAGACCAAGTTATGTCTCAAATTGCACAAAAACGTGAAAGGCTCTTCTGTGGAGAGAGTTGAACAATTCCAAAGTATCAATGTAGACCGTTGTACTCTATTTAGTGCTCTTAAAAGTCTAACTTGCTAGTTGAGCCTTCGTGCCACGTTTCGTAAGGTAAAGACGCGAATAGACCATGTTATGTCTCAAATTGCACAAAAACGTGAAAAGCTCCTCTATGGAAAGAGTTGAGCAATTCCAAAGCCTCATTGTGGACCGTTGTACTCTATTTAGTGCTCTTAAAAGTCTAACTTGCTAGTTGAGCTTTCGTGCCACGTTTCGTAACGTAAAGACGCGAATAGACCATGTTATGTCTCAAATTGCACAGAAACATGAAATGCTCCTCTATGTAGAGAGTTGAGCAATTCCAAAGCCTCAATGTGGACCGTTGTACTCTATTTAGTGCTCTTAAAAGTCTAACTAGCTAGTTGAGCCTTCGTGGCTCGTTTCGTAAGGTAAAGACACGAATAGACCAAGTTATGTCTCAAATTGCACAAAAACGTGAAAAGCTCTTCTGTGGAGAGAGTTGAACAATTCCAAAGCATCAATGTGGACCGTTGTACTCTATTTAGTGCTCTTAAATTTCTAACATGCTAGTTGAGCCTTCATGCCACGTTTCGTAAGTTAAAGATGCGAGTAGACCAAGTTATGTTTGAAATTGCAAAAAAACGTGAAAAGCTCCTCTATGGAGAGAGTTGAGCAATTCCAAAGCATCAATGTGGACCGTTGTACTCTATTTAGTGCTTTTAAAAGTCTAACTAGCTAGTTGAGCCTTCGTGCCACGTTTCGTAAGATAATGACGCGAATAGACGAAGTTATGTCTCAAATTGCACAAAAACGTGAAAAGCTCTTTTATGGAGAGAGTTGAGCAATTCCAAAGCCTCATTGTGGACCGTTGTACTCTATTTAGTGCTCTTAAAAGTCTAACTTGCAAGTTTTGCCTTTGTGCCACGTTTCGTACGGTAAAGACGCGAATAGACCAAGTTATGTCTCAAATTGCACAAAAACGTGAAAAGCTGCTCTATGGAGAAAGTTGAGCAATTCCAAAGCCTCATTGTGGACCGTTCTACTCTATTTAGTGCTCTTAAAAGTCTAACTTGCTAGTTTTGCCTTTTTGCCACGTTTCGTAAGCTAAAGACGCTAATAGACCAAGTTATGTCTCAAATTGCACAAAAACGTGAAAAGATCCTCTATGGAGAGAGTTGAGCAATTCAAAAGCTTCAATGTGGACCGTTGTACTCTATTTAGTGCTCTTAAAAGTCTAACTTGCTAGTTGAGCTTTCGTGCCACGTTTCGTAACGTAAAGACGCGAATAGACCATGTTATGTCTCAAATTGCACAGAAACATGAAATGCTCCTCTATGTAGAGAGTTGAGCAATTCCAAAGCCTCAATGTGGACCGTTGTACTCTATTTAGTGCTCTTAAAAGTCTAACTAGCTAGTTGAGCCTACGTGCCGCGTTTCGTAAGGTAAAGACACGAATAGACCAAGTTATGTCTCAAATTGCACAAAAACTTCAAAAGCTCTTCTGTGGAGGGAGTTGAACAACTCCAAAGCATCAATGTGGACCGTTATACTCTATTTAGTGCTCTTAAAAGTCTAACTTGCTAGTTGAGCTTTCGTGCCACGTTTCGTAACGTAAAGACGCGAATAGACCATGTTATGTCTCAAATTGCACAGAAACATGAAATGCTCCTCTATGTAGAGAGTTGAGCAATTCCAAAGCCTCAATGTGGACCGTTGTACTCTATTTAGTGCTCTTAAAAGTCTAACTAGCTAGTTGAGCCTTCGTGGCTCGTTTCGTAAGGTAAAGACACGAATAGACCAAGTTATGTCTCAAATTGCACAAAAACGTGAAAAGCTCTTCTGTGGAGAGAGTTGAACAATTCCAAAGCATCAATGTGGACCGTTGTACTCTATTTAGTGCTCTTAAATTTCTAACATGCTAGTTGAGCCTTCATGCCACGTTTCGTAAGTTAAAGATGCGAGTAGACCAAGTTATGTTTGAAATTGCAAAAAAACGTGAAAAGCTCCTCTATGGAGAGAGTTGAGCAATTCCAAAGCATCAATGTGGACCGTTGTACTCTATTTAGTGCTTTTAAAAGTCTAACTAGCTAGTTGAGCCTTCGTGCCACGTTTCGTAAGATAATGACGCGAATAGACGAAGTTATGTCTCAAATTGCACAAAAACGTGAAAAGCTCTTTTATGGAGAGAGTTGAGCAATTCCAAAGCCTCATTGTGGACCGTTGTACTCTATTTAGTGCTCTTAAAAGTCTAACTTGCAAGTTTTGCCTTTGTGCCACGTTTCGTACGGTAAAGACGCGAATAGACCAAGTTATGTCTCAAATTGCACAAAAACGTGAAAAGCTGCTCTATGGAGAAAGTTGAGCAATTCCAAAGCCTCATTGTGGACCGTTCTACTCTATTTAGTGCTCTTAAAAGTCTAACTTGCTAGTTTTGCCTTTTTGCCACGTTTCGTAAGCTAAAGACGCTAATAGACCAAGTTATGTCTCAAATTGCACAAAAACGTGAAAAGATCCTCTATGGAGAGAGTTGAGCAATTCAAAAGCTTCAATGTGGACCGTTGTACTCTATTTAGTGCTCTTAAAAGTCTAACTTGCTAGTTGAGCTTTCGTGCCACGTTTCGTAACGTAAAGACGCGAATAGACCATGTTATGTCTCAAATTGCACAGAAACATGAAATGCTCCTCTATGTAGAGAGTTGAGCAATTCCAAAGCCTCAATGTGGACCGTTGTACTCTATTTAGTGCTCTTAAAAGTCTAACTAGCTAGTTGAGCCTACGTGCCGCGTTTCGTAAGGTAAAGACACGAATAGACCAAGTTATGTCTCAAATTGCACAAAAACTTCAAAAGCTCTTCTGTGGAGGGAGTTGAACAACTCCAAAGCATCAATGTGGACCGTTATACTCTATTTAGTGCTCTTAAATATCTAACTTGCTAGTTGAGCCTTCATGCCACGTTTCGTAAGGTAAAGATGCGAGTAGAGCAAGTTATGTTTGAAATTGCACAAAAACGTGAAAAGCTCCTCTATGGAGAGAGTTGAGCAATTCCAAAGCATCAATGTGGACCGTTGTACTCTATTTAGTGCTTTTAAAAGTCTAACTAGCTAGTTGAGCCTTCGTGCCACGTTTCGTAAGGTAATGACGCGAATAGACCAAGTTATGTCTTAAATTGCACAAAAACGTGAAAAGCTCCTCAATGGTGAGAGTTGAGCAATTCCAAAGCCTCATTGTGGACCGTTGTACTCTATTTAGTGCTCTTAAAAGTCTAACTTGCTAGTTTTGCGTTTTTGCCACGTTTCGTAAAGTAAAGACGCGAATAGATCAAGTTATGTCTCAAATTGCACAAAAACGTGAAAAGCTCCTCTATGGAGAGAGTTTAGCAATTCCAAAGCATCAATGTGGACCATTGTACTCTATTTAGTGGTCTTAAAAGTCTAACTAGCTAGTCAGGCCTTCGTGCCACGTTTTGTAAGGTAAAGACGTGAATAGACCATGTTATGTCTCAACTTGCACAAAGACGTGAAAAGCTCCTCTATGGAGAGAGTTGAGCAATTCCAAAGCATCAATGTGGACCGTTGTACTCTATTTAGTGCTCTTAAAAGTCTAACTAGCTAGTTGAGCCTTCGTGCCGCGTTTCGTAAGGTAAACACACAAATAGACCAAGTTATGTCTCAAATTGCACAAAAACGTGAAAAGCTCCTCTATGGAGAGAGTTGAGCAATTCCAAAGCCTCAATGTGGACCGTTGTACTCTATTTAGTGATCTTAAAAGTCTAACTAGCTAGTTGAGCCTTCGTGCCTCGTTTCGTAAGGTAAAGACACGAATAGACCAAGTTATGTCTCAAATTGCACAAAAACGTGAAAAGCTCTTCTGTGGAGAGAGTTGAACAATTCGAAAACATCAATGTGGACCGTTGTACTCTATTTAGTGCTCTTAAATGTCTAACTTGCTAGTTGAGCCTTCATGCCACGTTTCGTAAGGTAAAGATACGAGTAAAGTAATGTTTGAAATTGCACAAAAACGTGAAAATCTCCTCTATGGAGAGAGTTGAGCAATTCCAAAGCATCAACGTGGACCGTTGTACTCTATTTAGTGCTTTTAAAAGTCTAACTAGCTAGTTGAGCCTTCGTGCCACGTTTCGTAAGGTAATGACGCGAATAGAGCAAGTTATGTCTCAAATTGCACAAAAACGTGAAAAGCTCCTCTATGGAGAGAGTTGAGCAATTCCAAAGCCTCATTGTGGACCGTTGTACTCTATTTAGTGCTCTTGAAAGTCTAACTTGCTAGTTTTGCCTTTTTGCCACGTTTCGTAAAGTAAAGACGCGAATAGATCAAGTTATGTCTGAAATTGCACAAAAACGTGAAAAGCTCCTCTATGGAGAGAGTTTAGCAATTCCAAAGCATCAATGTGGACCATTGTACTCTATTTAGTGGTCTTAAAAGTCTAACTAGCTAGTCAGGCCTTCGTGCCACGTTTTGTAAGGTAAAGACGTGAATAGACCATGTTATGTCTCAACTTGCACAAAGACGTGAAAAGCTCCTCTATGGAGAGAGTTGAGCAATTCCAAAGCATCAATGTGGACCGTTGTACTCTATTTAGTGCTCTTAAAAGTCTAACTAGCTAGTTGAGCCTTCGTGCCGCGTTTCGTAAGGTAAAGACACAAATAGACCAAGTTATGTCTCAAATTGCACAAAAACGTGAAAAGCTCCTCTATGGAGAGAGTTGAGCAATTCCAAAGCCTCAATGTGGACCGTTCTACTCTATATAGTGCTCTTAAAAGTCTAACTAGCTAGTTGAGCCTTCGTGCCACGTTTCGTAAGGTAAAGACACAAATAGACCAAGTTATGTCTCAAATTGCACAAAAACGTGAAAGGCTCTTCTGTGGAGAGAGTTGAACAATTACAAAGCATCAATGTAGACCGTTGTACTCTATTTAGTGCTCTTAAAAGTCTAACTTGCTAGTTGAGGCTCCGTGCCACGTTTTGTAAGGTAAAGACGCGAATAGACCATGTTATGTCTCAAATTGCACAAAAACGTGAAAAGCTCCTCTATGGAGAGAGTTGAGCAATTCCAAAGCCTCAATGTGGACCGTTATACTCTATTTAGTGCTCTTAAAAGTCTAACTAGCTAGTTGAGCTTTCGTGCCGCGTTTCGTAAGGTAAAGACACGAATAGACCAAGTTATGTCTCAAATTGCACAAAAACTTGAAAAGCTCTTCTGTGGAGAGAGTTGAACAATTCCAAAGCATCAATGTGGACCGTTGTACTCTATTTAGTGCTCTTAAATGTCTAACTTGTTAGTTGAGCCTTCATGCCACGTTTCGTAAGGTAAAGATGCGAGTAGACCAAGTTATGTTTGAAATTGCACAAAAACGTGAAAAGCTCCTTTATGGAGAGAGTTGAGCAATTCCAAAGCATCAATGTGGACCGTTGTACTCTATTTAGTGCTTTTAAAAGTCTAACTAGCTAGTTGAGCCTTCGTGCCACGTTTCGTAAGGTAATGACGCGAATAGACCAAGTTATGTCTCAAATTGCACAAAAACGTGAAAAGCTCCTCTATGGAGAGAGTTGAGCAATTCCAAGGCCTCATTGTGTACCATTGTACTCTATTTAGTGCTTTTAAAAGTCTAACTTGCTAGTTGAGCCTTCGTGCCACGTTTCGTAAGGTAAAGACACGAATAGACCAAGTTATGTCTCAAATTGCACAAAAACGTGAAAAGCTCTTCTGTGGAGAGAGTTGAACAATTCGAAAACATCAATGTGGACCGTTGTACTCTATTTAGTGCTCTTAAATGTCTAACTTGCTAGTTGAGCCTTCATGCCACGTTTCGTAAGGTAAAGATACGAGTAAAGTAATGTTTGAAATTGCACAAAAACGTGAAAATCTCCTCTATGGAGAGAGTTGAGCAATTCCAAAGCATCAACGTGGACCGTTGTACTCTATTTAGTGCTTTTAAAAGTCTAACTAGCTAGTTGAGCCTTCGTGCCACGTTTCGTAAGGTAATGACGCGAATAGAGCAAGTTATGTCTCAAATTGCACAAAAACGTGAAAAGCTCCTCTATGGAGAGAGTTGAGCAATTCCAAAGCCTCATTGTGGACCGTTGTACTCTATTTAGTGCTCTTGAAAGTCTAACTTGCTAGTTTTGCCTTTTTGCCACGTTTCGTAAAGTAAAGACGCGAATAGATCAAGTTATGTCTGAAATTGCACAAAAACGTGAAAAGCTCCTCTATGGAGAGAGTTTAGCAATTCCAAAGCATCAATGTGGACCATTGTACTCTATTTAGTGGTCTTAAAAGTCTAACTAGCTAGTCAGGCCTTCGTGCCACGTTTTGTAAGGTAAAGACGTGAATAGACCATGTTATGTCTCAACTTGCACAAAGACGTGAAAAGCTCCTCTATGGAGAGAGTTGAGCAATTCCAAAGCATCAATGTGGACCGTTGTACTCTATTTAGTGCTCTTAAAAGTCTAACTAGCTAGTTGAGCCTTCGTGCCGCGTTTCGTAAGGTAAAGACACAAATAGACCAAGTTATGTCTCAAATTGCACAAAAACGTGAAAAGCTCCTCTATGGAGAGAGTTGAGCAATTCCAAAGCCTCAATGTGGACCGTTCTACTCTATATAGTGCTCTTAAAAGTCTAACTAGCTAGTTGAGCCTTCGTGCCACGTTTCGTAAGGTAAAGACACAAATAGACCAAGTTATGTCTCAAATTGCACAAAAACGTGAAAGGCTCTTCTGTGGAGAGAGTTGAACAATTACAAAGCATCAATGTAGACCGTTGTACTCTATTTAGTGCTCTTAAAAGTCTAACTTGCTAGTTGAGGCTCCGTGCCACGTTTTGTAAGGTAAAGACGCGAATAGACCATGTTATGTCTCAAATTGCACAAAAACGTGAAAAGCTCCTCTATGGAGAGAGTTGAGCAATTCCAAAGCCTCAATGTGGACCGTTATACTCTATTTAGTGCTCTTAAAAGTCTAACTAGCTAGTTGAGCTTTCGTGCCGCGTTTCGTAAGGTAAAGACACGAATAGACCAAGTTATGTCTCAAATTGCACAAAAACTTGAAAAGCTCTTCTGTGGAGAGAGTTGAACAATTCCAAAGCATCAATGTGGACCGTTGTACTCTATTTAGTGCTCTTAAATGTCTAACTTGTTAGTTGAGCCTTCATGCCACGTTTCGTAAGGTAAAGATGCGAGTAGACCAAGTTATGTTTGAAATTGCACAAAAACGTGAAAAGCTCCTTTATGGAGAGAGTTGAGCAATTCCAAAGCATCAATGTGGACCGTTGTACTCTATTTAGTGCTTTTAAAAGTCTAACTAGCTAGTTGAGCCTTCGTGCCACGTTTCGTAAGGTAATGACGCGAATAGACCAAGTTATGTCTCAAATTGCACAAAAACGTGAAAAGCTCCTCTATGGAGAGAGTTGAGCAATTCCAAGGCCTCATTGTGTACCATTGTACTCTATTTAGTGCTTTTAAAAGTCTAACTTGCTAGTTGAGCCTTCGTGCCACGTTTCGTAAGGTAAAGACACGAATAGACCAAGTTATGTCTCAAATTGCACAAAAACGTGAAAAGCTCTTCTGTGGAGAGAGTTGAACAATTCGAAAACATCAATGTGGACCGTTGTACTCTATTTAGTGCTCTTAAATGTCTAACTTGCTAGTTGAGCCTTCATGCCACGTTTCGTAAGGTAAAGATACGAGTAAAGTAATGTTTCAAATTGCACAAAAACGTGAAAATCTCCTCTATGGAGAGAGTTGAGCAATTCCAAAGCATCAACGTGGACCGTTGTACTCTATTTAGTGCTTTTAAAAGTCTAACTAGCTAGTTGAGCCTTCGTGCCACGTTTCGTAAGGTAATGACGCGAATAGAGCAAGTTATGTCTCAAATTGCACAAAAACGTGAAAAGCTCCTCTATGGAGAGAGTTGAGCAATTCCAAAGCCTTATTGTGGACCGTTGTACTCTATTTAGTGCTCTTAAAAGTCTAACTTGCTAGTTGAGCCTTCGTGCCACGTTTCGTAAGGTAAAGATGCGAGTAGACCAAGTTATGTTTGAAATTGCACAAAAACGTGAAAAGCTCCTCTATGGAGAGAGTTGAGCAATTTCAAAGCATCAATGTGGACCGTTGTACTCTATTTAGTGCTATTAAAAGTCTAACTAGCTAGTTGAGCCTTCGTGCCACATTTCGTAAGGTAATGACGCGAATGGACCAAGTTATGTCTTAAATTGCCCAAAAAGGTGAAAAGCTCCTCTATGGAGAGAGTTGAGCAATTCCAAAGCCTCATTGTGGACCGTTGCACTCTATTTAGTGCTCTTAAAAGTCTAACTTGCTAGTTTTGCCGTTTTGCCACGTTTCGTAAGGTAAAGACGCGAATAGACCAAGTTATGTCTCAAATTGCACAAAAACGTGAAAAGATCCTCTATGGAGAGAGTTGAGCAATTCCAAAGCATCAATGTGGACCGTTGTACTCTATTTAGTGCTTTTAAAAGTCTAACTTTCTAGTTGAGCCTTCGTGCCACGTTTCGTAAGGTAATGACGCGAATGGACCAAGTTATGTCTTAAATTGCCCAAAAAGGTGAAAAGCTCCTCTATGGAGAGAGTTGAGCAATTCCAAAGCCTCATTGTGGACCGTTGCACTCTATTTAGTGCTCTTAAAAGTCTAACTTGCTAGTTTTGCCTTTTTGCCACGTTTCGTAACATAAAGACGCGAATAGACCATGTTATGTCTCAATTGCACAAAAACTTGAAAAGCTCTTCTATGGAGAGAGTTGAGCAATTCCAAAGCCTCATTGTGGACCGTTGTACTCTATTTAGTGCTCTTAAAAGTCTAACTTGCTAGTTTTGCCTTTTTGCCACGTTTCGTAAGGTAAAGACGCGAATAGACCAAGTTATGTCTCAAATTGCACAAAAACTTGAAAAGATCCTCTATGGAAAGAGTTGAGCAATTCCAAAGCATCAACGTGGACCGTTGTACTCTATTTAGTGCTTTTAAAAGTCTAACTAGCTAGTTGAGCCTTCGTGCCACGTTTCGTAAGGTAATGACGCGAATAGAGCAAGTTATGTCTCAAATTGCACAAAAACGTGAAAAGCTCCTCTATGGAGAGAGTTGAGCAATTCCAAAGCCTTATTGTGGACCGTTGTACTCTATTTAGTGCTCTTAAAAGTCTAACTTGCTAGTTGAGCCTTCGTGCCGCGTTTCGTAAGGTAAAGACACGAATAGACTAAGTTATGTCTCCAATTGCACAAAAACTTGAAAAGCTCTTCTATGGAGAGAGTTGAGCAATTCCAAAGCCTCATTGTGGACCGTTGTACTCTATTTAGTGCTCTTAAAAGTCTAACTTGCTAGTTTTGCCTTTTTGCCACGTTTCGTAAGGTAAAGACGCGAATAGACCAAGTTATGTCTCAAATTGCACAAAAACGTGAAAAGATCCTCTATAGAAAGAGTTGAGCAATTCCAAAGCATCAATGTGGACCGTTGTACTCTATTTAGTGCTCTTAAAAGTCTAACTTGCTAGTTGAGCCTTCGTGCCACGTTTCGTAACGTAAAGATGCGAGTAGACCAAGTTACGTTTGAAATTGCACAAAAACGTGAAAAGCTCCTCTATGCAGAGAGTTGAGCAATTCCAAAGCATCAATGTGGACCGTTGTACTCTATTTAGTGCTTTTAAAAGTCTAACTAGCTAGTTGAGCCTTCGTGCCACGTTTCGTAAGGTAATGACGCGAATAGACCAAGTTATGTCTTAAATTGCACAAAACGTGAAAAGCTCCTCTATGGAGAGAGTTGAGCAATTGCAAAGCCTCATTGTGGACCGTTGTACTCTATTTAGTGCTCTGAAAAGTCTAACTTGCTAGTTTTGCCTTTTTGCCACGTTTCGTAAGGTAAAGACGCGAATAGACCAAGTTATGTCTCAAATTGCACAAAAACGTGAAAAGCTCCTCTATGGAGAGAGTTGAGCAATTCCAAAGCCTCAATGTGGACCGTTCTACTCTATATAGTGCTCTTAAAAGTCTAACTAGCTAGTTGAGCCTTCGTGCCACGTTTCGTAAGGTAAAGACACAAATAGACCAAGTTATGTCTCAAATTGCACAAAAACGTGAAAGGCTCTTCTGTGGAGAGAGTTGAACAATTACAAAGCATCAATGTAGACCGTTGTACTCTATTTAGTGCTCTTAAAAGTCTAACTTGCTAGTTGAGGCTCCGTGCCACGTTTTGTAAGGTAAAGACGCGAATAGACCATGTTATGTCTCAAATTGCACAAAAACGTGAAAAGCTCCTCTATGGAGAGAGTTGAGCAATTCCAAAGCCTCAATGTGGACCGTTATACTCTATTTAGTGCTCTTAAAAGTCTAACTAGCTAGTTGAGCTTTCGTGCCGCGTTTCGTAAGGTAAAGACACGAATAGACCAAGTTATGTCTCAAATTGCACAAAAACTTGAAAAGCTCTTCTGTGGAGAGAGTTGAACAATTCCAAAGCATCAATGTGGACCGTTGTACTCTATTTAGTGCTCTTAAATGTCTAACTTGTTAGTTGAGCCTTCATGCCACGTTTCGTAAGGTAAAGATGCGAGTAGACCAAGTTATGTTTGAAATTGCACAAAAACGTGAAAAGCTCCTTTATGGAGAGAGTTGAGCAATTCCAAAGCATCAATGTGGACCGTTGTACTCTATTTAGTGCTTTTAAAAGTCTAACTAGCTAGTTGAGCCTTCGTGCCACGTTTCGTAAGGTAATGACGCGAATAGACCAAGTTATGTCTCAAATTGCACAAAAACGTGAAAAGCTCCTCTATGGAGAGAGTTGAGCAATTCCAAGGCCTCATTGTGTACCGTTGTACTCTATTTAGTGCTCTTAAAAGTCTAACTTGCTAGTTGAGCCTTCGTGCCACGTTTCGTAAGGTAAAGATGCGAGTAGACCAAGTTATGTTTGAAATTGCACAAAAACGTGAAAAGCTCCTCTATGGAGAGAGCTGAACAATTCCATGTATACCGTTGTACTCTATTTAGTCCTCTTAAAAGTATAACTTGCTATTTGAGCCTTCGTGCCACGTTTCGTAAGGTAAAGACGCGAATAGACCATGTTATGTCTCAAATTGCACAAAAACGTGAAAAGCTCCTCTATGGAGAGAGTTGAGCAATTCCAAAGCCTCAATGTGGACCGTTCAACTCTATTTAGTGCTCTTAAAAGTCTAACTAGCTAGTTGAGCTTTCGTGCCGCGTTTCGTAAGGTAAAGACACGAATAGACCAAGTTATGTCTCAAATTGCACAAAAACTTGAAAAGCTCTTCTGTGGAGAGAGTTGAACAATTCCGAAGCATCAATGTGGACCGTTGTACTCTATTTAGTGCTCTTAAATGTCTAACTTGCTAGTTGAGCCTTCATGCCACGTTTCGTAAGGTAAAGATGCGAGTAGACCAAGTTATGTTTGAAATTGCACAAAAACGTGAAAAGCTCCTTTATGGAGAGAGTTGAGCAATTCCAAAGCATCAATGTGGACCGTTGTACTCTATTTAGTGCTTTTAAAAGTCTAACTAGCTAGTTGAGCGTTCGTGCCACGTTTCGTAAGGTAATGACGCGAATAGACCAAGTTATGTCTCAAATTGCACAAAAACGTGAAAAGCTCCTCTATGGAGAGAGTTGAGCAATTCCAAGGCCTCATTGTGGACCGTTGTACTCTATTTAGTGCTCTTAAAAGTCTAACTTGCTAGTTGAGCCTTCGTGCCACGTTTCGTAAGGTAAAGATGCGAGTAGACCAAGTTATGTTTGAAATTGCACAAAAACGTGAAATGCTCCTCTATGGAGAGAGTTGAACAATTCCAAAGCATCAATGTAGACCGTTGTACTCTATTTAGTGCTCTTAAAAGTCTAACTTGCTAGTTGAGCCTTCGTGCCACGTTTCGTAAGGTAAAGACGCGAATAGACCATGTTATGTCTCAAATTGCACAAAAACGTGAAAAGCTCCTCTATGGAGAGAGTTGAGCAATTCCAAAGCCTCAATGTGGACCGTTATACTCTATTTAGTGCTCTTAAAAGTCTAACTTGCTAGTTCAGCCTTCGTGCCACGTTTCGTAAGGTAAAGACGCGAATAGACCATGTTATGTCTCAAATTGCACAAAAACGTGAAAAGCTCCTCTATGGAGAGAGTTGAGCAATTCCAAAGCCTCAATGTGGACCGTTATACTCTATTTAGTGCTCTTAAAAGTCTAACTAGCTAGTTGAGCCTTTGTGCCGCTTTTCGTAAGGTAAAGACACGAGTAGACCAAGTTATGTCTCAAATTGCCCAAAAACTTGAAAGGCTGTTATGTGGAGAGAGTTTAACAATTCCAAAGCATCAATGTAGACCGTTGTACTCTATTTAGTTCTCTTAAAAGTCTAACTTGCTAGTTGAGCCTTCGTGCCACGTTTCGTAAGGTAAAGACGCGAATACACCATGTTATGTCTCAAATTGCACAAAAACGTGAAAAGCTCCTCTATGGAGAGAGTTGAGCAAATCCAAAGCCTCAATGTGGACCGTTGTACTCTATATAGTGCTCTTAAAAGTATAACTAGCTAGTTGAGCCTTCGTGCCGCGTTTCGTAAGGTAAAGACACGAATAGACCAAGTTATGTCTCAAATTGCACAAAAACTTGAAAAGCTCTTCTGTGGAGAGAGTTGAACAATTCCAAAGCATCAATGTGGACCGTTGTACTCTATTTAGTGCTCTTAAATGTCTAACTTGCTAGTTGAGCCTTCATGCCACGTTTCGTAAGGTAAAGATGCGAGTAGACCAAGTTATGTTTGAAATTGCACAAAAACGTGAAAAGCTCCTTTATGGAGAGAGTTGAGCAATTCCAAAGCATCAATGTGGACCGTTGTACTCTATTTAGTGCTTTTAAAAGTCTAACTAGCTAGTTGAGCCTTCGTGCCACGTTTCGTAAGGTAATGACGCGAATAGACCAAGTTATGTCTCAAATTGCACAAAAACGTGAAAAGCTCCTCTATGGAGAGAGTTGAGCAATTCCAAGGCCTCATTGTGGACCGTTGTACTCTATTTAGTGCTCTTAAAAGTCTAACTTGCTAGTTGAGCCTTCGTGCCACGTTTCGTAAGGTAAAGATGCGAGTAGACCAAGTTATGTTTGAAATTGCACAAAAACGTGAAAAGCTCCTCTATGGAGAGAGTTGAACAATTCCAAAGCATCAATGTAGACCGTTGTACTCTATTTAGTGCTCTTAAAAGTCTAACTTGCTAGTTGAGCCTTCGTGCCACGTTTCGTAAGGTAAAGACGCGAATAGACCATGTTATGTCTCAAATTGCACAAAAACGTGAAAAGCTCCTCTATGGAGAGAGTTGAGCAATTCCAAAGCCTCAATGTGGACCGTTATACTCTATTTAGTGCTCTTAAAAGTCTAACTTGCTAGTTCAGCCTTCGTGCCACGTTTCGTAAGGTAAAGACGCGAATAGACCATGTTATGTCTCAAATTGCACAAAAACGTGAAAAGCTCCTTTATGGAGAGAGTTGAGCAATTCCAAAGCATCAATGTGGACCGTTGTACTCTATTTAGTGCTCTTAAAAGTCTAACTTGCTAGTTGAGGCTCCGTGCCACGTTTTGTAAGGTAAAGACGCGAATAGACCATGTTATGTCTCAAATTGCACAAAAACGTGAAAAGCTCCTCTATGGAGAGAGTTGAGCAATTCCAAAGCCTCAATGTGGACCGTTATACTCTATTTAGTGCTCTTAAAAGTCTAACTAGCTAGTTGAGCTTTCGTGCCGCGTTTCGTAAGGTAAAGACACGAATAGACCAAGTTATGTCTCAAATTGCACAAAAACTTGAAAAGCTCTTCTGTGGAGAGAGTTGAACAATTCCAAAGCATCAATGTGGACCGTTGTACTCTATTTAGTGCTCTTAAATGTCTAACTTGTTAGTTGAGCCTTCATGCCACGTTTCGTAAGGTAAAGATGCGAGTAGACCAAGTTATGTTTGAAATTGCACAAAAACGTGAAAAGCTCCTTTATGGAGAGAGTTGAGCAATTCCAAAGCATCAATGTGGACCGTTGTACTCTATTTAGTGCTTTTAAAAGTCTAACTAGCTAGTTGAGCCTTCGTGCCACGTTTCGTAAGGTAATGACGCGAATAGACCAAGTTATGTCTCAAATTGCACAAAAACGTGAAAAGCTCCTCTATGGAGAGAGTTGAGCAATTCCAAGGCCTCATTGTGGACCGTTGTACTCTATTTAGTGCTCTTAAAAGTCTAACTTGCTAGTTGAGCCTTCGTGCCACGTTTCGTAAGGTAAAGATGCGAGTAGACCAAGTTATGTTTGAAATTGCACAAAAACGTGAAAAGCTCCTCTATGGAGAGAGTTGAACAATTCCAAAGCATCAATGTAGACCGTTGTACTCTATTTAGTGCTCTTAAAAGTCTAACTTGCTAGTTGAGCCTTCGTGCCACGTTTCGTAAGGTAAAGACGCGAATGGACCATGTTATGTCTCAAATTGCACAAAAACGTGAAAAGCTCCTCTATGGAGAGAGTTGAGCAATTCCAAAGCCTCAATGTGGACCGTTATACTCTATTTAGTGCTCTTAAAAGTCTAACTAGCTAGTTGAGCCTTTGTGCCGCTTTTCGTAAGGTAAAGACACGAGTAGACCAAGTTATGTCTCAAATTGCACAAAAACTTGAAAGGCTCTTATGTGGAGAGAGTTGAACAATTCCAAAGCATCAATGTAGACCGTTGTACTCTATTTAGTTCTCTTAAAAGTCTAACTTGCTAGTTGAGCCGTCGTGCCACGTTTCGTAAGGTAAAGACGCGAATACACCATGTTATGTCTCAAATTGCACAAAAACGTGAAAAGCTCCTCTATGGAGAGAGTTGAGCAATTCCAAAGCCTCAATGTGGACCGTTGTACTCTATATAGTGCTCTTAAAAGTCTAACTAGCTAGTTGAGCCTTCGTGCCGCGTTTCGTAAGGTAAAGACACGAATAGACCAAGTTATGTCTCAAATTGCACAAAAACGTGAACGGCTCTTCTGTGGAGAGAGTTGAACAATTACAAAGCATCAATGTAGACCGTTGTACTCTATTTAGTGCTCTTAAAAGTCTAACTTGCTAGTTGAGCCTTCGTGCCACGTTTCGTAAGGTAAAGACGCGAATAGACCATGCTATGTCTCAAATTGCACAAAAACGTGAAAAGCTCCTCTATGGAGAGAGTTGAGCAATTCCAAAGCCTCAATGTGGACCGTTAAACTCTATTTAGTGCTCTTAAAAGTCTAACTTGCTAGTTGAGCCTTCGTGCCACGTTTCGTCAGGTAAAGATGCGAGTAGACCAAGTTAAGTTTGAAATTGCACAAAAATGTGAAAAGCTGGTCTATGGAGAGAGTTGAACAATTCCAAAGCATCAATGTAGACCGTTGTACTCTATTTAGTTCTCTTAAAAGTCTAACTTGCTAGTTGAGCCTTCGTGCCACGTTTCGTAAGGTAAAGACGCGAATACACCATGTTATGTCTCAAATTGCACAAAAACGTGAAAAGCTCCTCTATGGAGAGAGTTGAGCAATTCCAAAGCCTTAATGTGGACCGTTGTACTCTATTTAGTGCTATTAAAAGTCTAACTTGCTAGTTGAGCCTTCGTGCCACGTTTCGTAAGGTAAAGATGCGAGTAGACCAAGTTATGTTTGAAATTGCACAAAAACGAGAAAAGCTTTTCTATGGAGAGAGTTGAGCAATTCCAAAGCATCAATGTGGACCGTTGTACTCTATTTAGTGCTTTTAAAAGTCTAACTAGCTAGTTGAGCCTTCGTGCCACGTTTCGTAAGGTAATCACACTAATACACCAAGTTATGTCTCAAATTGCACAAAAACGTGAAAAGGTCCTCTATGGAGAGAGTTTAGGAATTTCAAAGCCTCATTGTGGACCGTTGTACTCTATTTAGTGCTCTTAAAAGTCTAACTTGCTAGTTGAGCCTTCGTGCCACGTTTCGTAAGGTAATGACGCGAATAGACCAAGTTATGTCTTAAATTGCACAAAAACGTGAAAAGCTTCTCTATGGAGAGAGTTGAGCAATTCCAAAGCCTCATTGTGGACCGTTGTACTCTATTTAGTGCTCTGAAAAGTCTAACTTGCTAGTTTTGCCTTTTTGCCACGTTTCGTAAGGTAAAGACGCGAATAGACCAAGTTATGTCTCAAATTGCACAAAAACGTGAAAAGCTCCTCTATGGAGAGAGTTGAGCAATTCCAAAGCCTCAATGTGGACCGTTGTACTCTATATAGTGCTCTTAAAAGTCTAACTAGCTAGTTGAGCCTTCGTGCCGCGATTCGTAAGGTAAAGACACGAATAGACCAAGTTATGTCTCAAATTGCACAAAAACGTGAAAGGCTCTTCCGTGGAGAGAGTTGAACAATTCCAAAGCATCAATGTAGACCGTTGTACTCTATTTAGTGCTCTTAAAAGTCTAACTTGCTAGTTGAGCCTTCGTGCCACGTTTCGTAAGGTAAAGACGCGAATAGACCATGTTATGTCTCAAATTGCACAAAAACGTGAAAAGCTCCTCTATGGAGAGAGTTGAGCAATTCCAAAGTCTCAATGTGGACCATTATACTCTATTTAGTGCTCTTAAAAGTCTAACTAGCTAGTTGAGCTTTCGTGCCGCGTTTCGTAAGGTAAAGACACGAATAGACCAAGTTATGTCTCAAATTGCACAAAAACTTGAAAAGCTCTTCTGTGGAGAGAGTTGAACAATTCCAAAGCATCAATGTGGACCGTTGTACTCTATTTAGTGCTCTTAAATGTCTAACTTGTTAGTTGAGCCATCATGGCACGTTTCGTAAGGTAAAGATGCGAGTAGACCAAGTTATGTTTGAAATTGCACAAAAACGTGAAAAGCTCCTTTATGGAGAGAGTTGAGCAATTCCAAGGCCTCATTGTGGACCGTTGTACTCTATTTAGTGCTCTTAAAAGTCTAACTTGCTAGTTGAGCCTTCGTGCCACGTTTCGTAAGGTAAAGATGCGAGTAGACCAAGTTATGTTTGAAATTGCACAAAAACGTGAAAAGCTCCTTTATGGAGAGAGTTGAGCAATTCCAAAGCATCAATGTGGACCGTTGTACTCTATTTAGTGCTTTTAAAAGTCTAACTAGCTAGTTGAGCCTTCGTGCCACGTTTCGTAAGGTAATGACGCGAATAGACCAAGTTATGTCTCAAATTGCACAAAAACGTGAAAAGCTCCTCTATGGAGAGAGTTGAGCAATTCCAAGCCCTCATTGTGGACCATTGTACTCTATTTAGTGCTCTTAAAAGTCTAACTTGCTAGTTGAGCCTTCGTGCCACGTTTCGTAAGGTAAAGATGCGAGTAGACCAAGTTATGTTTGAAATTGCACAAAAACGTGAAAAGCTCCTCTATGGAGAGAGCTGAACAATTCCATGTATACCGTTGTACTCTATTTAGTCCTCTTAAAAGTCTAACTTGCTATTTGAGCCTTCGTGCCACGTTTCGTAAGGTAAAGACGCGAATAGACCATGTTATGTCTCAAATTGCACAAAAACGTGAAAAGCTCCTCTATGGAGAGAGTTGAGCGATTCCAAAGCCTCAATGTGGACCGTTATACTCTATTTAGTGCTCTTAAAAGTCTAACTAGCTAGTTGAGCCTTCGTGCCGCGTTTCGTAAGGTAAAGACACGAGTAGACCAAGTTATGTCTCAAATTGCACAAAAACTTGAAAGGCTCTTATGTGGAGAGAGTTGAACAATTCCAAAGCATCAATGTAGACCGTTGTACTCTATTTAGTTCTCTTAAAAGTCTAACTAGCTAGTTGAGCCTTCGTGCCACGTTTCGTAAGGTAATGGCGCGAATAGACCAAGTTATGTCTTAAATTGCACAAAAACGTGAAAAGCTACTCTATGGAGAGAGTTTAGCAATTCCAAATCATCAATGTGGACCATTGTACTCTATTTAGTGGTCTTAAAAGTCTAACTAGCTAGTCAAGCCTTCGTGCCACGTTTTGTAAGGTAATGACGTGAATAGACCATGTTATGTCTCAACTTGCACAAAGACGTGAAAAGCTCCTCTATGGAGAGAGTTGAGAAATTCCAAAGCATCAATGTGGACCGTTGTACTCTATTTAGTGCTTTTAAAAGTCTAACTAGCTAGTTGAGCCTTCGTGCCACGTTTCGTAAGGTAATGACGCGAATAGACCAAGTTATGTCTTAAATTGCACAAAAACGTGAAAAGCTCCTCTATGGAGAGAGTTGAGCAATTCCAAAGCCTCATTGTGGACCGTTGTACTCTATTTAGTGATCTTAAAAGTCTAACTAGCTAGTCAAGCCCTCGTGCCACGTTTTGTAAGGTAAAGACGTGAATAGACCATGTTATGTCTCAACTTGCACAAAGACGTGAAACGTTCCTCTATGGAGAGAGTTGAGCAATTCCAAAGCATCAATGTGGACCGTTGTACTCTATATAGTGCTCTTAAAAGTCTAACTAGCTAGTTGAGCCTTCGTGCCGCGTTTGGTAAGGTAAAGACACGAATAGACCAAGTTATGTCTCAAATTGCACAAAAACGTGAACGGCTCTTCTGTGGAGAGAGTTGAACAATTACAAAGCATCAATGTAGACCGTTGTACTGTATTTAGTGCTCTTAAAAGTCTAACTTGCTAGTTGAGCCTTCGTGCCACGTTTCGTAAGGTAAAGACGCGAATAGACCATGTTATGTCTCAAATTGCACAAAAACGTGAAAAGCTCCTCTATGGAGAGAGTTGAGCAATTCCAAAGCCTCAATGTGGACCGTTAAACTCTATTTAGTGCTCTTAAAAGTCTAACTAGCTAGTTGAGCTTTCGTGCCGCGTTTCGTAAGGTAAAGACACGAATAGACCAAGTTATGTCTCAAATTGCACAAAAACTTGAAAAGCTCTTCTGTGGAGAGAGTTGAACAATTCCAAAGCATCATTGTGGACCGTTGTACTCTGTTTAGTGCTCTTAAATGTCTAACTTGTTAGTTGAGCCTTCATGCCACGTTTCGTAAGGTAAAGATGCGAGTAGACCAAGTTATGTTTGAAATTGCACAAAAACGTGAAAAGCTCCTTTATGGAGAGAGTTGAGCAATTCCAAAGCATCAATGTGGACCGTTGTACTCTATTTAGTGCTTTCAAAAGTCTAACTAGCTAGTTGAGCCATCGTGCCACGTTTCGTAAGATAATGACGCGAATAGACCAAGTTATGTCTCAAATTGCACAAAAACGTGAAAAGCTCCTCTATGGAGAGAGTTGAGCAATTCCAAGGCCTCATTGTGGACCGTTGTACTCTATTTAGTGCTCTTAAAAGTCTAACTTGCTAGTTGAGCCTTCGTGCCACGTTTCGTAAGGTAAAGATGCGAGTAGACCAAGTTAAGTTTGAAATTGCACAAAAATGTGAAAAGCTGGTCTATGGAGAGAGTTGAACAATTCCAAAGCATCAATATAGACCTTTGTACTCTATTTAGTGCTCTTAAAAGTCTAACTTGCTAGTTGAGCCTTCGTGCCACGTTTCGTAAGGTAAAGATGCGAATAGACCATGTTATGTCTCAAATTGCACAAAAACGTGAAAAGCTCCTCTATGGAGAGAGTTGAGCAATTCCAAAGCCTCAATGTGGACCGTTATACTCTATTTAGTGCTCTTAAAAGTCTAACTAGCTAGTTGAGCCTTCGTGCCGCGTTTCGTAAGGTAAAGACACGAGTAGACCAAGTTATGTCTCAAATTGCACAAAAACTTGAAAGGCTCTTATGTGGAGAGAGTTGAACAATTCCAAAGCATCAATGTAGACCGTTGTACTCTATTTAGTTCTCTTAAAAGTCTAACTTGCTAGTTGAGCCTTCGTGCCACGTTTCGTAAGGTAAAGACGCGAATACACCATGTTATGTCTCAAATTGCACAAAAACGTGAAAAGCTCCTCTATGGAGAGAGTTGAGCAATTCCAAAGCCTTAATGTGGACCGTTGTACTCTATTTAGTGCTATTAAAAGTCTAACTTGCTAGTTGAGCCTTCGTGCCACGTTTCGTAAGGTAAAGATGCGAGTAGACCAAGTTATGTTTGAAATTGCACAAAAACGAGAAAAGCTTTTCTATGGAGAGAGTTGAGCAATTCCAAAGCATCAATGTGGACCGTTGTACTCTATTTAGTGCTTTTAAAAGTCTAACTAGCTAGTTGAGCCTTCGTGCCACGTTTCGTAAGGTAATGACACTAATACACCAAGTTATGTCTCAAATTGCACAAAAACGTGAAAAGCTCCTCTATGGAGAGAGTTTAGGAATTTCAAAGCCTCATTGTGGACCGTTGTACTCTATTTAGTGCTCTTAAAAGTCTAACTTGCTAGTTGAGCCTTCGTGCCACGTTTCGTAAGGTAATGACGCGAATAGACCAAGTTATGTCTTAAATTGCACAAAAACGTGAAAAGCTCCTCTATGGAGAGAGTTGAGCAATTCCAAAGCCTCAATGTGGACCGTTGTACTCCATATAGTGCTCTGAAAAGTCTAACTTGCTAGTTTTGCCTTTTTGCCACGTTTCGTAAGGTAAAGACGCGAATAGACCAAGTTATGTCTCAAATTGCACAAAAACGTGAAAAGCTCCTCTATGAAGAGAGTTGAGCAATTCCAAAGCCTCAATGTGGACCGTCGTACTCTATATAGTGCTCTTAAAAGTCTAACTAGCTAGTTGAGCCTTCGTCCCGCGATTCGTAAGGTAAAGACACGAATAGACCAAGTTATGTCTCAAATTGCACAAAAACGTGAAAGGCTCTTCCGTGGAGAGAGTTGAACAATTCCAAAGCATCAATGTAGACCGTTGTACTCTATTTAGTGCTCTTAAAAGTATAACTTGCTAGTTGAGCCTTCGTGCCACGTTTCGTAAGGTAAAGACGCGAATAGACCATGTTATGTCTCAAATTGCACAAAAACGTGAAAAGCTCCTCTATGGAGAGAGTTGAGCAATTCCAAAGTCTCAATGTGGACCGTTATACTCTATTTAGTGCTCTTAAAAGTCTAACTAGCTAGTTGAGCTTTCGTGCCGCGTTTCGTAAGGTAAAGACACGAATAGACCTAGTTATGTCTCAAATTGCACAAAAACTTGAAAAGCTCTTCTGTGGAGAGAGTTGAACAATTCCGAAGCATCAATGTGGACCGTTGTACTCTATTTAGTGCTCTTAAATGTCTAACTTGTTAGTTGAGCCTTCATGCCACGTTTCGTAAGGTAAAGATGCGAGTAGACCAAGTTATGTTTGAAATTGCACAAAAACGTGAAAAGCTCCTTTATGGAGAGAGTTGAGCAATTCCAAAGCATCAATGTGGACCGTTGTACTCTATTTAGTGCTTTTAAAAGTCTAACTAGCTAGTTGAGCCTTCGTGCCACGTTTCGTAAGGTAATGACGCGAATAGACCAAGTTATGTCTCAAATTGCACAAAAACGTGAAAAGCTCCTCTATGGAGAGAGTTGAGCAATTCCAAGGCCTCATTGTGGACCGTTGTACTCTATTTAGTGCTCTTAAAAGTCTAACTTGCTAGTTGAGCCTTCGTGCCACGTTTCGTAAGGTAAAGATGCGAGTAGACCAAGTTATGTTTGAAATTGCACAAAAACGAGAAAAGCTTTTCTATGGAGAGAGTTGAGCAATTCCAAAGCATCAATGTGGACCGTTGTACTCTATTTAGTGCTTTTAAAAGTCTAACTAGCTAGTTGAGCCTTCGTGCCACGTTTCGTAAGGTAATGACACTAATACACCAAGTTATGTCTCAAATTGCACAAAAACGTGAAAAGCTCCTCTATGGAGAGAGTTGAGCAATTCCAAAGCCTCAATGTGGACCGTTATACTCTATTTAGTGCTCTTAAAAGTCTAACTAGCTAGTTGAGCCTTCGTGCCGCGTTTCGTAAGGTAAAGACACGAGTAGACCAAGTTATGTCTCAAATTGCACAAAAACTTGAAACGCTCTTATGTGGAGAGAGTTGAACAATTCCAAAGCATCAATGTAGACCGTTGTACTCTATTTAGTTCTCTTAAAAGTCTAACTTGCTAGTTGAGCCTTCGTGCCACGTTTCGTAAGGTAAAGACGCGGATACACCATGTTATGTCTCAAATTGCACAAAAACGTGAAAAGCTCCTCTATGGAGAGAGTTGAGCAATTCCAAAGCCTTAATGTGGACCGTTGTACTCTATTTAGTGCTATTAAAAGTCTAACTTGCTAGTTGAGCCTTCGTGCCACGTTTCGTAAGGTAAAGATGCGAGTAGACCAAGTTATGTTTGAAATTGCACAAAAACGAGAAAAGCTTTTCTATGGAGAGAGTTGAGCAATTCCAAAGCATCAATGTGGACCGTTGTACTCTATTTAGTGCTTTTAAAAGTCTAACTAGCTAGTTGAGCCTTCGTGCCACGTTTCGTAAGGTAATGACACTAATACACCAAGTTATGTCTCAAATTGCACAAAAACGTGAAAAGCTCCTCTATGGAGAGAGTTTAGGAATTTCAAAGCCTCATTGTGGACCGTTGTACTCTATTTAGTGCTCTTAAAAGTCTAACTTGCTAGTTGAGCCTTCGTGCCACGTTTCGTAAGGTAATGACGCGAATAGACCAAGTTATGTCTTAAATTGCACAAAAACGTGAAAAGCTCCTCTATGGAGAGAGTTGAGCAATTCCAAAGCCTCAATGTGGACCGTTGTACTCTATATAGTGCTCTGAAAAGTCTAACTTGCTAGTTTTGCCTTTTTGCCACGTTTCGTAAGGTAAAGACGCGAATAGACCAAGTTATGTCTCAAATTGCACAAAAACGTGAAAAGCTCCTCTATGGAGAGAGTTGAGCAATTCCAAAGCCTCAATGTGGACCGTCGTACTCTATATAGTGCTCTTAAAAGTCTAACTAGCTAGTTGAGCCTTCGTGCCGCGATTCGTAAGGTAAAGACACGAATAGACCAAGTTATGTCTCAAATTGCACAAAAATGTGAAAGGCTCTTCCGTGGAGAGAGTTGAACAATTCCAAAGCATCAATGTAGACCGTTGTACTCTATTTAGTGCTCTTAAAAGTCTAACTTGCTAGTTGAGCCTTCGTGCCACGTTTCGTAAGGTAAAGACGCGAATAGACCATGTTATGTCTCAAATTGCACAAAAACGTGAAAAGCTCCTCTATGGAGAGAGTTGAGCAATTCCAAAGTCTCAATGTGGACCGTTATACTCTATTTAGTGCTCTTAAAAGTCTAACTAGCTAGTTGAGCTTTCGTGCCGCGTTTCGTAAGGTAAAGACACGAATAGACCAAGTTATGTCTCAAATTGCACAAAAACTTGAAAAGCTCTTCTGTGGAGAGAGTTGAACAATTCCAAAGCATCAATGTGGACCGTTGTACTCTATTTAGTGCTCTTAAATGTCTAACTTGCTAGTTGAGCCTTCGTGCCACGTTTCGTAAGGTAAAGATGCGAGTAGACCAAGTTATGTTTGAAATTGCACAAAAACGTGAAAAGCTCCTCTATGGAGAGAATAGAGCAATTCCAAAGCATCAATGTGGACCGTTGTACTCTATTTAGTGCTTTTAAAAGTCTAACTAGCTAGTTGAGCCTTCGTGCCACGTTTCGTAAGGTAATGACGCGAATAGACCAAGTTATGTCTCAAATTGCACAAAAACGTGAAAAGCTCCTCTATGGAGAGAGTTGAGCAATTCCAAGGCCTCATTGTGGACCGTTGTACTCTATTTAGTGCTCTTAAAAGTCTAACTTGCTAGTTGAGCCTTCGTGCCACGTTTCGTAAGGTAAAGATGCGAGTAGACCAAGTTATGTTTGAAATTGCACAAAAACGTGAAAAGCTCCTCTATGGAGAGAGCTGAACAATTCCATGTATACCGTTGTACTCTATTTAGTCCTCTTAAAAGTCTAACTTGCTATTTGAGCCTTCGTGCCACGTTTCGTAAGATAAAGATGCGAATAGACCATGTTATGTCTCAAATTGCACAAAAACGTGAAAAGCTCCTCTATGGAGAGAGTTGAGCAATTCCAAAGCCTCAATGTGGACCGTTATACTCTATTTAGTGCTCTTAAAAGTCTAACTAGCTAGTTGAGCCTTCGTGCCGCGTTTCGTAAGGTAAAGACACGAGTAGACCAAGTTATGTCTCAAATTGCACAAAAACTTGAAAGGCTCTTATGTGGAGAGAGTTGAACAATTCCAAAGCATCAATGTAGACCGTTGTACTCTATTTAGTTCTCTTAAAAGTCTAACTTGCTAGTTGAGCCTTCGTGCCACGTTTCGTAAGGTAAAGACGCGAATACACCATGTTATGTCTCAAATTGCACAAAAACGTGAAAAGCTCCTCTATGGAGAGAGTTGAGCAATTCCAAAGCCTTAATGTGGACCGTTGTACTCTATTTAGTGCTATTAAAAGTCTAACTTGCTAGTTGAGCCTTCGTGCCACGTTTCGTAAGGTAAAGATGCGAGTAGACCAAGTTATGTTTGAAATTGCACAAAAACGACAAAAGCTTTTCTATGGAGAGAGTTGAGCAATTCCAAAGCATCAATGTGGACCGTTGTACTCTATTTAGTGCTTTTAAAAGTCTAACTAGCTAGTTGAGCCTTCGTGCCACGTTTCGTAAGGTAATGACACTAATACACCAAGTTATGTCTCAAATTGCACAAAAACGTGAAAAGCTCCTCTATGGAAAGAGTTTAGGATATTCAAAGCCTCATTGTGGACCGTTGTACTCTATTTAGTGCTCTTAAAAGTCTAACTTGCTAGTTGAGCCTTCGTGCCACGTTTCGTAAGGTAATGACGCGAATAGACCAAGTTATGTCTTAAATTGCACAAAAACGTGAAAAGCTCCTCTATGGAGAGAGTTGAGCAATTCCAAAGCCTCATTGTGGACCGTTGTACTCTATTTAGTGCTCTGAAAAGTCTAACTTGCTAGTTTTGCCTTTTTGCCACGTTTCGTAAGGTAAAGACGCGAATAGACCAAGTTATGTCTCAAATTGCACAAAAACGTGAAAAGCTCCTCTATGGAGAGAGTTGAGCAATTCCAAAGCCTCAATGTGGACCGTTGTACTCTATATAGTGCTCTTAAAAGTCTAACTAGCTAGTTGAGCCTTCGTGCCGCGATTCGTAAGGTAAAGACACGAATAGACCAAGTTATGTCTCAAATTGCACAAAAACGTGAAAGGCTCTTCCGTGGAGAGAGTTGAACAATTCCAAAGCATCAATGTAGACCGTTGTACTCTATTTAGTGCTCTTAAAAGTCTAACTTGCTAGTTGAGCCTTCGTGCCACGTTTCGTAAGGTAAAGACGCGAATAGACCATGTTATGTCTCAAATTGCACAAAAACGTGAAAAGCTCCTCTATGGAGAGAGTTGAGCAATTCCAAAGTCTCAATGTGGACCGTTATACTCTATTTAGTGCTCTTAAAAGTCTAACTAGCTAGTTGAGCTTTCGTGCCGCGTTTCGTAAGGTAAAGACACGAATAGACCAAGTTATGTCTCAAATTGCACAAAAACTTGAAAAGCTCTTCTGTGGAGAGAGTTGAACAATTCCAAAGCATCAATGTGGACCGTTGTACTCTATTTAGTGCTCTTAAATGTCTAACTTGTTAGTTGAGCCTTCATGCCACGTTTCGTAAGGTAAAGATGCGAGTAGACCAAGTTATGTTTGAAATTGCACAAAAACGTGAAAAGCTCCTTTATGGAGAGAGTTGAGCAATTCCAAAGCATCAATGTGGACCGTTGTACTCTATTTAGTGCTTTTAAAAGTCTAACTAGCTAGTTGAGCCTTCGTGCCACGTTTCGTAAGGTAATGACGCGAATAGACCAAGTTATGTCTCAAATTGCACAAAAACGTGAAAAGCTCCTCTATGGAGAGAGTTGAGCAATTCCAAGGCCTCATTGTGGACCGTTGTACTCTATTTAGTGCTCTTAAAAGTCTAACTTGCTAGTTGAGCCTTCGTGCCACGTTTCGTAAGGTAAAGATGCGAGTAGACCAAGTTATGTTTGAAATTGCACAAAAACGTGAAAAGCTCCTCTATGGAGAGAGCTGAACAATTCCATGTATATCGTTGTACTCTATTTAGTCCTCTTAAAAGTCTAACTTGCTATTTGAGCCTTCGTGCCACGTTTCGTAAGGTAAAGATGCGAATAGACCATGTTATGTCTCAAATTGCACAAAAACGTGAAAAGCTCCTTTATGGAGAGAGTTGAGCAATTCCAAAGCCTCAATGTGGACCGTTATACTCTATTTAGTGCTCTTAAAAGTCTAACTAGCTAGTTGAGCCTTCGTGCCGCGTTTCGTAAGGTAAAGACACGAGTAGACCAAGTTATGTCTCAAATTGCACAAAAACTTGAAAGGCTCTTATGTGGAGAGAGTTGAACAATTCCAAAGCATCAATGTAGACCGTTGTACTCTATTTAGTTCTCTTAAAAGTCTAACTTGCTAGTTGAGCCTTCGTGCCACGTTTCGTAAGGTAAAGACGCGAATACACCATGTTATGTCTCAAATTGCACAAAAACGTGAAAAGCTCCTCTATGGAGAGAGTTGAGCAATTCCAAAGCCTCAATGTGGACCGTTGTACTCTATTTAGTGCTATTAAAAGTCTAACTTGCTAGTTGAGCCTTCGTGCCACGTTTCGTAAGGTAAAGATGCGAGTAGACCAAGTTATGTTTGAAATTGCACAAAAACGAGAAAAGCTTTTCTATGGAGAGAGTTGAGCAATTCCAAAGCATCAATGTGGACCGTTGTACACTATTTAGTGCTTTTAAAAGTCTAACTAGCTAGTTGAGCCTTCGTGCCACGTTTCGTAAGGTAATGACACTAATAGACCAAGTTATGTCTCAAATTGCACAAAAACGTGAAAAGCTCCTCTATGGAGAGAGTTTAGCAATTCCAAAGCCTCATTGTGGACCGTTGTACTCTATTTAGTGCTCTTAAAAGTCTAACTTGCTAGTTGAGCCTTCGTGCCACGTTTCGTAAGGTAAAGATGCGAGTAGACCAAGTTATGTTTGAAATTGCACAAAAACGTAAAAAGCTCCTCTATGGAGAGAGTTGAGCAATTCCAAAGCATCAATGTGGACCGTTGTACTCTATTTAGTGCTTTTAAAAGTCTAACTAGCTAGTTGAGCCTTCGTGCCACGTTTCGTAAGGTAATGGCGCGAATAGACCAAGTTATGTCTTAAATTGCACAAAAACGTGAAAAGCTACTCTATGGAGAGAGTTTAGCAATTCCAAATCATCAATGTGGACCATTGTACTCTATTTAGTGGTCTTAAAAGTCTAACTAGCTAGTGAAGCCTTCGTGCCACGTTTTGTAAGGTAATGACGTGAATAGACCATGTTATGTCTCAACTTGCACAAAGACGTGAAAAGCTCCTCTATGGAGAGAGTTGAGAAATTCCAAAGCATCAATGTGGACCGTTGTACTCTATTTAGTGCTTTTAAAAGTCTAACTAGCTAGTTGAGCCTTCGTGCCACGTTTCGTAAGGTAATGACGCGAATAGACCAAGTTATGTCTTAAATTGCACAAAAACGTGAAAAGCTCCTCTATGGAGAGAGTTGAGCAATTCCAAAGCCTCAATGTGGACCGTTGTACTCTATTTAGTGCTTTTAAAAGTCTAACTTGCTAGTTCAGCCTTCGTGCCACGTTTCGTAAGGTAATGGCGCGAATAGACCAAGTTATGTCTTAAATTGCACAAAAACGTGAAAAGCTACTCTATGGAGAGAGTTTAGCAATTCCAAATCATCAATGTGGACCATTGTACTCTATTTAGTGGTCTTAAAAGTCTAACTAGCTAGTCAAGCCTTCGTGCCACGTTTTGTAAGGTAATGACGTGAATAGACCATGTTATGTCTCAACTTGCACAAAGACGTGAAAAGCTCCTCTATGGAGAGAGTTGAGAAATTCCAAAGCATCAATGTGGACCGTTGTACTCTATTTAGTGCTTTTAAAAGTCTAACTAGCTAGTTGAGCCTTCGTGCCACGTTTCGTAAGGTAATGACGCGAATAGACCAAGTTTTGTCTTAAATTGCACAAAAACGTGAAAAGCTCCTCTATGGAGAGAGTTGAGCAATTCCAAAGCCTCATTGTGGACCGTTGTACTCTATTTAGTGATCTTAAAAGTCTAACTAGCTAGTCAAGCCCTCGTGCCACGTTTTGTAAGGTAAAGACGTGAATAGACCATGTTATGTCTCAACTTGCACAAAGACGTGAAAAGTTCCTCTATGGAGAGAGTTGAGCAATTCCAAAGCATCAATGTGGACCGTTGTACTCTATTTAGTGATCTTAAAAGTCTAACTAGCTAGTCAAGCCCTCGTGCCACGTTTTGTAAGGTAAAGACGTGAATAGACCATGTTATGTCTCAACTTGTACAAAGACGTGAAAAGTTCCTCCACGGAGAGAGTTGAGCAATTCCAAAGCATCAATGTGGACCGTTGTACTCTATTTAGTGCTCTTAAAAGTCTAACTAGCTAGTTGAGCCTTCGTGCCGCGTTTCGTAAGTTAAAGACACGAATAGACCAAGTTATGTCTGAAATTGCACAAAAACTTGAAAGGCTCTTCTGTGGAGAGAGTTGAACAATTCCAAAGCATCAATGCAGACCGTTGTACTCTATTTAGTTCTCTTAAAAGTCTAACTTGCTAGTTGAGCCTTTGTGCCACGTTTCGCAAGGTAAAGACGCGAATACACCATGTTATCTCTCAAATTGCACAAAAACATGAAAAGCTCCTCTATGGAGAGAGTTGAGCAATTCCAAAGCCTCAATGTGGACCGTTGTACTCTATTTAGTGCTTTTAAAAGTCTAACTTGCTAGTTGAGCCTTCGTGCCACGTTTCATATGGTAAAGATGCGAGTAGACCAAGTTATGTTTGAAATTGCACAAAAACGTGAAAAGCTCCTCCATGAAGAGAGTTGAGCAATTCCAAAGCCTCAATGTGGACCGTTGTACTCTATTTAGTGCTTTTAAAAGTCTAACTTGCTAGTTGAGCCTTCGTGCCACGTTTCGTATGGTAAAGATGCGAGTAGACCAAGTTATGTTTGAAATTGCACAAAAACGTGAAAAGCTCCTCCATGGAGAGAGTTGAGCAATTCCAAAGCCTCAATGTGGACCGTTGTACTCTATATAGTGCTCTTAAAAGTCTAACTTGCTAGTTGAGCCTTCGTGCCACGTTTCGCAAGGTAAAGACGCGAATACACCATGTTATGTCTCAAATTGCACAAAAACGTGAAAAGCTCCTCTATGGAGAGAGTTGAACAATTCCAAAGCATCAATGTAGACCGTTGTACTCTATTTAGTGCTCTTAAAAGTCTAACTTGCTAGTTGAGCCTTCGTGCCACGTTTCGTAAGGTAAAGACGCGAATAGACCATGTTATGTCTCAAATTGCACAAAAACGTGAAAAGCTCCTCTATGGAGAGAGTTGAACAATTCCAAAGCATCAATGTAGACCGTTGTACTCTATTTAGTGCTCTTAAAAGTCTAACTTGCTAGTTGAGCCTTCGTGCCACGTTTCGTAAGGTAAAGACACGAGTAGACCAAGTTATGTCTCAAATTGCACAAAAACGTGAAAGGCTCTTATGTGGAGAGAGTTGAACAATTCCAAAGCATCAATGTAGACCGTTGTACTCTATATAGTGCTCTTAAAAGTCTAACTTGCTAATTGAGCCTTCGTGCCACGTTTCGCAAGGTAAAGACGCGAATACACCATGTTATGTCTCAAATTGCACAAAAACGTGAAAAGCTCCTCTATGGAGAGAGTTGAACAATTCCAAAGCATCAATGTAGACCGTTGTACTCTATTTAGTGCTCTTAAAAGTCTAACTTGCTAGTTGAGCCTTCGTGCCACGTTTCGTAAGGTAAAGACACGAGTAGACCAAGTTATGTCTCAAATTGCACAAAAACGTGAAAGGCTCTTATGTGGAGAGAGTTGAACAATTCCAAAGCATCAATGTAGACCGTTGTACTCTATTTAGTGCTATTAAAAGTCTAACTTGCTAGTTGAGCCTTCGTGCCACGTTTCGTAAGGTAAAGATGCGAGTAGACCAAGTTATGTTTGAAATTGCACAAAAACGAGAAAAGCTTTTCTATGGAGAGAGTTGAGCAATTCCAAAGCATCAATGTGGACCGTTATACTCTATTTAGTGCTTTTAAAAGTCTAACTAGCTAGTTGAGCCTTCGTGCCACGTTTCGTAAGGTAATGACACTAATACACCAAGTTATGTCTCAAATTGCACGAAAACGTGAAAAGCTCCTCTATGGAGAGAGTTTAGCAATTCCAAAGCCTCATTGTGGACCGTTGTACTCTATTTAGTGCTCTTAAAAGTCTAACTTGCTAGTTGAGCCTTCGTGCCACGTTTCGTAAGGTAATGACGCGAATAGACCAAGTTATGTCTTAAATTGCACAAAAACGTGAAAAGCTCCTCTATGGAGAGAGTTGAGCAATTCCAAAGCCTCATTGTGGACCGTTGTACTCTATTTAGTGCTGTGAAAAGTCTAACTTGCTAGTTTTGCCTTTTTGCCACGTTTCGTAAGGTAAAGACGCGAATAGACCAAGTTATGTGTGAAATTGCACAAAAACGTGAAAAGCTCCTCTATGGAGAGAGTTGAGCAATTCCAAAACCTCAATGTGGACCGTTGTATTCTATATAGTGCTCTTAAAAGTCTAACTAGCTAGTTGAGCCTTCGTGCCGCGTTTCGTATGGTAAAGACACGAATAGACCAAGTTATGTCTCAAATTGCACAAAAACGTGAAAGGCTCTTCTGTGGAGAGAGTTGAACAATTCCAAAGCATCAATGTAGACCGTTGTACTCTATTTAGTGCTCTTAAAAGTCTAACTTGCTAGTTGAGCCTTCGTGCCACGTTTCGTAAGGTAAATACGCGAATAGACCATGTTATGTCTCAAATTGCACAAAAACGTGAAAAGCTCCTCTATGGAGAGAGTTGAGCAATTCCAAAGCCTCAATGTGGACCGTTATACTCTATTTAGTTCTCTTAAAAGTCTAACTAGCTAGTTGAGCTTTCGTGCCACGTTTCGTAAGGTAAAGAGACGAATAGACCAAGTTATGTCTCAAATTGCACAAAAACTTGAAAAGCTCTTCTGTGGAGAGAGTTGAACAATTCCAAAGCATCAATGTGGACCGTTGTACTCTATTTAGTGCTCTTAAATGTCTAACTTGTTAGTTGAGCCTTCATGCCACGTTTCGTAAGGTAAAGATGCGAGTAGACCAAGTTATGTTTGAAATTGCACAAAAACGTGAAAAGCTCCTTTATGGAGAGAGTTGAGCAATTCCAAAGCATCAATGTGGACCGTTGTACTCTATTTAGTGCTTTTAAAAGTCTAACTAGCTAGTTGAGCCTTCGTGCCACGTTTCGTAAGATAATGACGCGAATTGACCAAGTTATGTCTCAAATTGCACAAAAACGTGAAAAGCTCCTCTATGGAGAGAGTTGAGCAATTCCAAGGCCTCATTGTGGACCGTTGTACTCTATTTAGTGCTCTCAAAAGTCTAACTTGCTAGTTGAGCCTTCGTGCCACGTTTCGTAAGGTAAAGATGCGAGTAGACCAAGTTATGTTTGAAATTGCACAAAAACGTGAAAAGCTCCTCTATGGAGAGAGTTGAACAATTCCATGTATACCGTTGTACTCTATTTAGTCCTCTTAAAAGTCTATCTTGCTATTTGAGCCTTCGTGCCACGTTTCGTAAGGTAAAGACGCGAATAGACCATGTTATGTCTCAAATTGCACAAAAACGTGAAAAGCTCCTCTATGGAGAGAGTTGAGCAATTCCAAAGCCTCAATGTGGACCGTTATACTCTATTTAGTGCTCTTAAAAGTCTAACTAGCTAGTTGAGCCTTCGTGCCACGTTTCGTAAGGTAAAGACGCGAATACACCATGTTATGTCTCAAATTGCACAAAAACGTGAAAAGCTCCTCTATGGAGAGAGTTGAGCAATTCCAAAGGCTCAATGTGGACCGTTGTACTCTATTTAGTGCTCTTAAAAGTCTAACTTGCTAGTTGAGCCTTCGTGCCACGTTTCGTAAGGTAAAGATGCGAGTAGACCAAGTTATGTTTGAAATTGCACAAAAACGTAAAAAGCTCCTCTATGGAGAGAGTTGAGCAATTCCAAAGCATCAATGTGGACCGTTGTACTCTATTTAGTGCTTTTAAAAGTCTAACTAGCTAGTTGAGCCTTCGTGCCACGTTTCGTAAGGTAATGACACTAATAGACCAAGTTATGTCTCAAATTGCACAAAAACGTGAAAAGCTCCTCTATGGAGAGAGTTTAGCATTTCCAAAGCCTCGTTGTGGACCGTTGTACTCTATTTAGTGCTCTTAAAAGTCTAACTTGCTAGTTGAGCCTTCGTGCCACGTTTCGTAAGGTAAAGATGCGAGTAGACCAAGTTATGTTTGAAATTGCACAAAAACGTAAAAAGCTCCTCTATGGAGAGAGTTGAGCAATTCCAAAGCATCAATGTGGACCGTTGTACTCTATTTAGTGCTCTTAAAAGTCTAACTAGCTAGTTGAGCCTTCGTGCCACGTTTCGTAAGGTAATGGCGCGAATAGACCAAGTTATGTCTTAAATTGCACAAAAACGTGAAAAGCTACTCTATGGAGAGAGTTTAGCAATTCCAAATCATCAATGTGGACCATTGTACTCTATTTAGTGGTCTTAAAAGTCTAACTAGCTAGTCAAGCCTTCGTGCCACGTTTTGTAAGGTAATGACGTGAATAGACCATGTTATGTCTCAACTTGCACAAAGAAGTGAAAAGCTCCTCTATGGAGAGAGTTGAGAAATTCCAAAGCATCAATGTGGACCATTGTACTCTATTTAGTGCTTTTAAAAGTCTAACTAGCTAGTTGAGCCTTCGTGCCACGTTTCGTAAGGTAATGACGCGAATAGACCAAGTTATGTCTTAAATTGCACAAAAACGTGAAAAGCTCCTCTATGGAGAGAGTTGAGCAATTCCAAAGCCTCAATGTGGACCGTTATACTCTATTTAGTTCTCTTAAAAGTCTAACTAGCTAGTTGAGCTTTCGTGCCACGTTTCGTAAGGTAAAGAGACGAATAGACCAAGTTATGTCTCAAATTGCACAAAAACGTGAAAAGCTCCTCTATGGAGAGAGTTGAGCAATTCCAAAGCCTCAATGTGGACCGTTATACTCTATTTAGTTCTCTTAAAAGTCTAACTAGCTAGTTGAGCTTTCGTGCCACGTTTCGTAAGGTAAAGAGACGAATAGACCAAGTTATGTCTCAAATTGCACAAAAACTTGAAAAGCTCTTCTGTGGAGAGAGTTGAACAATTCCAAAGCATCAATGTGGACCGTTGTACTCTATTTAGTGCTCTTAAATGTCTAACTTGTTAGTTGAGCCTTCATGCCACGTTTCGTAAGGTAAAGATGCGAGTAGACCAAGTTATGTTTGAAATTGCACAAAAACGTGAAAAGCTCCTTTATGGAGAGAGTTGAGCAATTCCAAAGCATCAATGTGGACCGTTGTACTCTATTTAGTGCTTTTAAAAGTCTAACTAGCTAGTTGAGCCTTCGTGCCACGTTTCGTAAGGTAATGACGCGAATTGACCAAGTTATGTCTCAAATTGCACAAAAACGTGAAAAGCTCCTCTATGGAGAGAGTTGAGCAATTCCAAGGCCTCATTGTGGACCGTTGTACTCTATTTAGTGCTCTCAAAAGTCTAACTTGCTAGTTGAGCCTTCGTGCCACGTTTCGTAAGGTAAAGATGCGAGTAGACCAAGTTATGTTTGAAATTGCACAAAAACGTGAAAAGCTCCTCTATGGAGAGAGTTGAACAATTCCATGTATACCGTTGTACTCTATTTAGTCCTCTTAAAAGTCTATCTTGCTATTTGAGCCTTCGTGCCACGTTTCGTAAGGTAAAGACGCGAATAGACCATGTTATGTCTCAAATTGCACAAAAACGTGAAAAGCTCCTCTATGGAGAGAGTTGAGCAATTCCAAAGCCTCAATGTGGACCGTTATACTCTATTTAGTGCTCTTAAAAGTCTAACTAGCTAGTTGAGCCTTCGTGCCACGTTTCGTAAGGTAAAGACGCGAATACACCATGTTATGTCTCAAATTGCACAAAAACGTGAAAAGCTCCTCTATGGAGAGAGTTGAGCAATTCCAAAGGCTCAATGTGGACCGTTGTACTCTATTTAGTGCTCTTAAAAGTCTAACTTGCTAGTTGAGCCTTCGTGCCACGTTTCGTAAGGTAAAGATGCGAGTAGACCAAGTTATGTTTGAAATTGCACAAAAACGTAAAAAGCTCCTCTATGGAGAGAGTTGAGCAATTCCAAAGCATCAATGTGGACCGTTGTACTCTATTTAGTGCTTTTAAAAGTCTAACTAGCTAGTTGAGCCTTCGTGCCACGTTTCGTAAGGTAATGACACTAATAGACCAAGTTATGTCTCAAATTGCACAAAAACGTGAAAAGCTCCTCTATGGAGAGAGTTTAGCATTTCCAAAGCCTCGTTGTGGACCGTTGTACTCTATTTAGTGCTCTTAAAAGTCTAACTTGCTAGTTGAGCCTTCGTGCCACGTTTCATAAGGTAAAGATGCGAGTAGACCAAGTTATGTTTGAAATTGCACAAAAACGTAAAAAGCTCCTCTATGGAGAGAGTTGAGCAATTCCAAAGCATCAATGTGGACCGTTGTACTCTATTTAGTGCTTTTAAAAGTCTAACTAGCTAGTTGAGCCTTCGTGCCACGTTTCGTAAGGTAATGGCGCGAATAGACCAAGTTATGTCTTAAATTGCACAAAAACGTGAAAAGCTACTCTATGGAGAGAGTTTAGCAATTCCAAATCATCAATGTGGACCATTGTACTCTATTTAGTGGTCTTAAAAGTCTAACTAGCTAGTCAAGCCTTCGTGCCACGTTTTGTAAGGTAATGACGTGAATAGACCATGTTATGTCTCAACTTGCACAAAGACGTGAAAAGCTCCTCTATGGAGAGAGTTGAGAAATTCCAAAGCATCAATGTGGACCATTGTACTCTATTTAGTGCTTTTAAAAGTCTAACTAGCTAGTTGAGCCTTCGTGCCACGTTTCGTAAGGTAATGACGCGAATAGACCAAGTTATGTCTTAAATTGCACAAAAACGTGAAAAGCTCCTCTATGGAGAGAGTTGAGCAATTCCAAAGCCTCATTGTGGACCGTTGTACTCTATTTAGCGATCTTAAAAGTCTAACTAGCTAGTCAAGCCCTCGTGCCACGTTTTGTAAGGTAAAGACGTGAATAGACCATGTTATGTCTCAACTTGCACAAAGACGTGAAAAGTTCCTCTATGGAGAGAGTTGAGCAATTCCAAAGCATCAATGTGGACCGTTGTACTCTATTTAGTGATCTTAAAAGTCTAACTAGCTAGTCAAGCCCTCGTGCCACGTTTTGTAAGGTAAAGACGTGAATAGACCATGTTATGTCTCAACTTGTACAAAGACGTGAAAAGTTCCTCTATGGAGAGAGTTGAGCAATTCCAAAGCATCAATGTAGACCGTTGTACTCTATTTAGTGCTCTTAGAAGTCTAACGAGCTAGTTGAGCCTTCGTGCCGCGTTTCGTAAGTTAAAGACACGAATAGACCAAGTTATGTCTCAAATTGCACAAAAACTTGAAAGGCTCTTCTATGGAGAGAGTTCAACAATTCCAAAGCATCAATGCAGACCGTTGTACTCTATTTAGTGCTCTTAAAAGTCTAACTTGCTAGTTGAGCCTTCGTGCCACGTTTCACAAGGTAAAGACGCGAATACACCATGTTATGTTTGAAATTGCACAAAAACGTGAAAAGCTCCTCTATGGAGAGAGTTGAGCAATTCCAAAGCATCAATGTGGACCGTTCTACTCTATTTAGTGCTTTTAAAAGTCTAACTAGCTAGTTGAGCCTTCGTGCCACGTTTCGTAAGGTAATGGCGCGAATAGACCAAGTTATGTCTTAAATTGCACAAAAACGTGAAAAGCTACTCTATGGAGAGAGTTTAGCAATTCCAAATCATCAATGTGGACCATTGTACTCTATTTAGTGGTCTTAAAAGTCTAACTAGCTAGTCAAGCCTTCGTGCCACGTTTTGTAAGGTAATGACGTGAATAGACCATGTTATGTCTCAACTTGCACAAAGACGTGAAAAGCTCCTCTATGGAGAGAGTTGAGAAATTCCAAAGCATCAATGTGGACCATTGTACTCTATTTAGTGCTTTTAAAAGTCTAACTAGCTAGTTGAGCCTTCGTGCCACGTTTCGTAAGGTAATGACGCGAATAGACCAAGTTATGTCTTAAATTGCACAAAAACGTGAAAAGCTCCTCTATGGAGAGAGTTGAGCAATTCCAAAGCCTCATTGTGGACCGTTGTACTCTATTTAGCGATCTTAAAAGTCTAACTAGCTAGTCAAGCCCTCGTGCCACGTTTTGTAAGGTAAAGACGTGAATAGACCATGTTATGTCTCAACTTGCACAAAGACGTGAAAAGTTCCTCTATGGAGAGAGTTGAGCAATTCCAAAGCATCAATGTGGACCGTTGTACTCTATTTAGTGATCTTAAAAGTCTAACTAGCTAGTCAAGCCCTCGTGCCACGTTTTGTAAGGTAAAGACGTGAATAGACCATGTTATGTCTCAACTTGTACAAAGACGTGAAAAGTTCCTCTATGGAGAGAGTTGAGCAATTCCAAAGCATCAATGTAGACCGTTGTACTCTATTTAGTGCTCTTAGAAGTCTAACGAGCTAGTTGAGCCTTCGTGCCGCGTTTCGTAAGTTAAAGACACGAATAGACCAAGTTATGTCTCAAATTGCACAAAAACTTGAAAGGCTCTTCTATGGAGAGAGTTCAACAATTCCAAAGCATCAATGCAGACCGTTGTACTCTATTTAGTGCTCTTAAAAGTCTAACTTGCTAGTTGAGCCTTCGTGCCACGTTTCACAAGGTAAAGACGCGAATACACCATGTTATGTTTGAAATTGCACAAAAACGTGAAAAGCTCCTCTATGGAGAGAGTTGAGCAATTCCAAAGCATCAATGTGGACCGTTCTACTCTATTTAGTGCTTTTAAAAGTCTAACTAGCTAGTTGAGCCTTCGTGCCACGTTTCGTAAGGTAATGGCGCGAATAGACCAAGTTATGTCTTAAATTGCACAAAAACGTGAAAAGCTACTCTATGGAGAGAGTTTAGCAATTCCAAATCATCAATGTGGACCATTGTACTCTATTTAGTGGTCTTAAAAGTCTAACTAGCTAGTCAAGCCTTCGTGCCACGTTTTGTAAGGTAATGACGTGAATAGACCATGTTATGTCTCAACTTGCACAAAGACGTGAAAAGCTCCTCTATGGAGAGAGTTGAGAAATTCCAAAGCATCAATGTGGACCATTGTACTCTATTTAGTGCTTTTAAAAGTCTAACTAGCTAGTTGAGCCTTCGTGCCACGTTTCGTAAGGTAATGACGCGAATAGACCAAGTTATGTCTTAAATTGCACAAAAACGTGAAAAGCTCCTCTATGGAGAGAGTTGAGCAATTCCAAAGCCTCATTGTGGACCGTTGTACTCTATTTAGCGATCTTAAAAGTCTAACTAGCTAGTCAAGCCCTCGTGCCACGTTTTGTAAGGTAAAGACGTGAATAGACCATGTTATGTCTCAACTTGCACAAAGACGTGAAAAGTTCCTCTATGGAGAGAGTTGAGCAATTCCAAAGCATCAATGTGGACCGTTGTACTCTATTTAGTGATCTTAAAAGTCTAACTAGCTAGTCAAGCCCTCGTGCCACGTTTTGTAAGGTAAAGACGTGAATAGACCATGTTATGTCTCAACTTGTACAAAGACGTGAAAAGTTCCTCTATGGAGAGAGTTGAGCAATTCCAAAGCATCAATGTAGACCGTTGTACTCTATTTAGTGCTCTTAGAAGTCTAACGAGCTAGTTGAGCCTTCGTGCCGCGTTTCGTAAGTTAAAGACACGAATAGACCAAGTTATGTCTCAAATTGCACAAAAACTTGAAAGGCTCTTCTATGGAGAGAGTTCAACAATTCCAAAGCATCAATGCAGACCGTTGTACTCTATTTAGTTCTCTTAAAAGTCTAACTTGCTAGTTGAGCCTTCGTGCCACGTTTCGCAAGGTAAAGACGCGAATACACCATGTTATGTCTCAAATTGCACAAAAACGTGAAAAGCTCCTCTATGGAGAGAGTTGAGCAATTCCAAAGCCTCAATGTGGACCGTTCTACTCTATTTAGTGCTTTTAAAAGTCTAACTTGCTAGTTGAGCCTTCGTGCCACGTTTCGTATGGTAAAGATGCGAGTAGACCAAGTTATGTTTGAAATTGCACAAAAACGTGAAAAGCTCCTCCATGGAGAGAGTTGAGCAATTCCAAAGCCTCAATGTGGACCGTTGTACTCTATATAGTGCTCTTAAAAGTCTAACTTGCTAGTTGAGCCTTCGTGCCACGTTTCGCAAGGTAAAGACGCGAATACACCATGCTATGTCTCAAATTGCACAAAAACGTGAAAAGCTCCTCTATGGAGAGAGTTGAGCAATTCCAAAGCCTCAATGTGGACCGTTGTACTCTATTTAGTGCTTTTAAAAGTCTAACTTGCTAGTTGAGCCTTCGTGCCACGTTTCGTAAGGTAAAGACGCGAATAGACCAAGTTATGTCTCAAATTGCACAAAAACGTGAAAAGCTCCTATATGGAGAGAGTTGAGCAATTCCAAAGCCTCAATGTGGACCGTTGTACTCTATATAGCGTTTTTAAAAGTCTAACTAGCTAGTTGAGCCTTCGTGCCGCGTTTCGTCAGGTAAAGACACGAATAGACCAAGTTATGTCTCAAATTGCACAAAAACGTGAAAGGCTCTTCTGTGGAGAGAGATGAACAATTCCAAAGCATCAATGTAGACCGTTGTACTCTATTTAGTGCTCTTAAAAGTCTAACTTGCTAGTTGAGCCTTCGTGCCACGTTTCGTAAGGTAAAGACGCGAATAGACCATGTTATGTCTCAAATTGCACAAAAACGTGAAAAGCTCCTCTATGGAGAGAGTTGAGCAATTCCAAAGCCTCAATGTGGACCGTTGTACTCTATTTAGTGCTGTTAAAAGTCTAACTAGCTAGTTGAGCCTTCGTGCCACGTTTCGTAAGGTAATGACGCGAATAGACCAAGTTATGTCTCAAATTGCACAAAAACGTGAAAAACTCCTCTATGGAGAGAGTTGAGCAATTCCAAGGCCTCATTGTGGACCGTTGTACTCTATTTAGTGCTCTTAAAAGTCTAACTTGCTAGTTGAGCCTTCGTGCCACGTTTCGTAAGGTAAAGATGCGAGTAGACCAAGTTATGTTTGAAATTGCACAAAAACGTGAAAAGCTCCTCTATGGAGAGAGTTGAACAATTCCAAAGCATCAATGTATACCGTTGTACTCTATTTAGTCCTCTTAAAAGTCTAACTTGCTATTTGAGCCTTCGTGCCACGTTTCGTAAGGTAAAGACGCGAATAGACCATGTTATGTCTTAAATTGCACAAAAACGTGAAAAGCTCCTCTCTGGAGAGAGTTGAGCAATTCCAAAGCCTCAATGGGGACTGTTATACTCTATTTAGTGCTCTTAAAAGTCTAACTAGCTAGTTGAGCCTTCGTGCCGCGTTTCGTAAGGTAAAGACACGAGTAGACCCAGTTATGTCTCAAATTGCACAAAAACTTGAAAGGCTCTTACGTGGAGAGAGTTGAACAATTCCAAAGCATCAATGTAGACCGTTGTACTCTATTTAGTTCTCTTAAAAGTCTAACTTGCTAGTTGAGCCTTCGTGCCACGTTTCATAAGGTAAAGACGCGAATACACCATGTTATGTCTCAAATTGCACAAAAACGTGAAAAGCTCCTCCATGGAGAGAGTTGAGCAATTCCAAAGCCTCAATGTGGACCGTTGTACTCTATTTAGTGCTATTAAAAGTCTAACTTGCTAGTTGAGCCTTCGTGCCACGTTTCGTAAGGTAAAGATGCGAGTAGACCAAGTTATGTTTGAAATTGCACAAAAACGAGAAAAGCTTCTCTATGGAGAGAGTTGAGCAATTCCAAAGCATCAATGTGGACCGTTGTACTCTATTTAGTGCTTTTAAAAGTCTAACTAGCTAGTTGAGACTTCGTGCCACGTTTCGTAAGGTAATGACACTAATAGACCAAGTTATGTCTCAAATTGCACAAAAACGTGAAAAGCTCCTCTATGGAGAGAGTTTAGCAATTCCAAAGCCTCATTGTGGACCGTTGTACTCTATTTAGTGCTCTTAAAATTCTAACTTGCTAGTGGAGCCTTCGTGCCACGTTTCGTAAGGTAAAGATGTGAGTAGACCAAGTTATGTTTGAAATTGCACAAAAACGTGAAAAGCTCCTCTATTGAGAGAGTTGAGCAATTCCAAAGCCTCATTGTGGACCGTTGTACTCTATTTAGTGCTCTGAAAAGTCTAACTTGTTAGCTTTTCCTTTTTGCCACGTTTCGTAAGGTAAAGACGCGAATAGACCAAGTTATGTCTCAAATTGCACAAAAACGTGAAAAGCTCCTCTATGGAGAGAGTTGAGCAATTCCAAAGCCTCAATGTGGACCATTGTACTCTATTTAGTGCTCTTAAAAGCCTAACTAGCTAGTTGAGCCTTCGTGCCGCGTTTCGTAAGGTAAAGACACGAATAGACCAAGTTATGTCTCAAATTGCAAAAAAACCTGAAAGGCTCTTCTGTTGAGAGACTTGAACAATTCCAAAGCATCTATGTAGACCGTTGTACTCTATTTAGTGCTCTTAAAAGTCTAACTTGCTAGTTGAGCCTTCGTGTCACGTTTCGTAAGGTAAAGACGCGAATAGACCATGTTATGTCTCAAATTGCACAAAAACGTGAAAAGCTCCTCTATGGAGAGAGTTGAGCAATTCCAATGCCTCAATGTGGACCGTTGTACTCTATTTAGTGCTTTTAAAAGTCTAACTTGCTAGTTGAGCCTTCATGCCACGTTTCGTAAGGTAAAGATGCGAGTAGACCAAGTTATGTTTGAAATTGCACAAAAACGTGAAAAGCTCCTCTATGGAGAGAGTTGAGCAATTCCAAAGCATCGATGTGGACCATTGTACTCTATTTAGTGGTCTTAAAAGTCTAACTAGCTAGTCAAGCCTTCGTGCCACGTTTTGTAAGGTAATTACGTGAATAGACCATGCTATGTCTCAACTTGTACAAAGACGTGAAAAGCTCCTCTATGGAGAGAGTTGAGAAATTCCAAAGCATCAATGTGGACCGTTGTACTCTATTTAGTGCTTTTAAAAGTCTAACTAGCTAGTTGAGCCTTCGTGCCACGTTTCGTAAGGTAATGACACTAATAGACCATGTTATGTCTTAAATTGCACAAAAACGTGAAAAGCTCCTCTATTGAGAGAGTTGAGCAATTCCAAAGCCTCATTGTGGACCGTTGTACTCTATTTAGTGCTCTGAAAAGTCTAACTTGTTAGCTTTTCCTTTTTGCCACGTTTCGTAAGGTAAAGACGCGAATAGACCAAGTTATGTCTCAAATTGCACAAAAACGTGAAAAGCTCCTCTATGGAGAGAGTTGAGCAATTCCAAAGCCTCAATGTGGACCATTGTACTCTATTTAGTGCTCTTAAAAGCCTAACTAGCTAGTTGAGCCTTCGTGCCGCGTTTCGTAAGGTAAAGACACGAATAGACCAAGTTATGTCTCAAATTGCAAAAAAACCTGAAAGGCTCTCTGTGGAGAGACTTGAACAATTCCAAAGCATCAATGTAGACCGTTGTACTCTATTTAGTGCTCTTAAAAGTCTAACTTGCTAGTTGAGCCTTCGTGCCACGTTTCGTAAGGTAAAGACGCGAATAGACCATGTTATGTCTCAAATTGCACAAAAACGTGAAAAGCTCCTCTATGGAGAGAGTTGAGCAATTCCAATGCCTCAATGTGGACCGTTGTACTCTATTTAGTGCTTTTAAAAGTCTAACTTGCTAGTTGAGCCTTCGTGCCACGTTTCGTAAGGTAAAGATGCGAGTAGACCAAGTTATGTTTGAAATTGCACAAAAACGTGAAAAGCTCCTCTATGGAGAGAGTTGAGCAATTCCAAAGCATCGATGTGGACCATTGTACTCTATTTAGTGGTCTTAAAAGTCTAACTAGCTAGTCAAGCCTTCGTGCCACGTTTTGTAAGGTAATTACGTGAATAGACCATGCTATGTCTCAACTTGTACAAAGACGTGAAAAGCTCCTCTATGGAGAGAGTTGAGAAATTCCAAAGCATCAATGTGGACCGTTGTACTCTATTTAGTGCTTTTAAAAGTCTAACTAGCTAGTTGAGCCTTCGTGCCACGTTTCGTAAGGTAATGACACTAATAGACCATGTTATGTCTTAAATTGCACAAAAACGTGAAAAGCTCCTCTATTGAGAGAGTTGAGCAATTCCAAAGCCTCATTGTGGACCGTTGTACTCTATTTAGTGCTCTGAAAAGTCTAACTTGTTAGCTTTTCCTTTTTGCCACGTTTCGTAAGGTAAAGACGCGAATAGACCAAGTTATGTCTCAAATTGCACAAAAACGTGAAAAGCTCCTCTATGGAGAGAGTTGAGCAATTCCAAAGCCTCAATGTGGACCATTGTACTCTATTTAGTGCTCTTAAAAGCCTAACTAGCTAGTTGAGCCTTCGTGCCGCGTTTCGTAAGGTAAAGACACGAATAGACCAAGTTATGTCTCAAATTGCAAAAAAACCTGAAAGGCTCTTCTGTGGAGAGACTTGAACAATTCCAAAGCATCAATGTAGACCGTTGTACTCTATTTAGTGCTCTTAAAAGTCTAACTTGCTAGTTGAGCCTTCGTGCCACGTTTCGTAAGGTAAAGACGCGAATAGACCATGTTATGTCTCAAATTGCACAAAAACGTGAAAAGCTCCTCTATGGAGAGAGTTGAGCAATTCCAATGCCTCAATGTGGACCGTTGTACTCTATTTAGTGCTTTTAAAAGTCTAACTTGCTAGTTGAGCCTTCGTGCCACGTTTCGTAAGGTAAAGATGCGAGTAGACCAAGTTATGTTTGAAATTGCACAAAAACGTGAAAAGCTCCTCTATGGAGAGAGTTGAGCAATTCCAAAGCATCGATGTGGACCATTGTACTCTATTTAGTGGTCTTAAAAGTCTAACTAGCTAGTCAAGCCTTCGTGCCACGTTTTGTAAGGTAATTACGTGAATAGACCATGCTATGTCTCAACTTGTACAAAGACGTGAAAAGCTCCTCTATGGAGAGAGTTGAGAAATTCCAAAGCATCAATGTGGACCGTTGTACTCTATTTAGTGCTTTTAAAAGTCTAACTAGCTAGTTGAGCCTTCGTGCCACGTTTCGTAAGGTAATGACACTAATAGACCATGTTATGTCTTAAATTGCACAAAAACGTGAAAAGCTCCTCTATTGAGAGAGTTGAGCAATTCCAAAGCCTCATTGTGGACCGTTGTACTCTATTTAGTGCTCTGAAAAGTCTAACTTGTTAGTTTTTCCTTTTTGCCACGTTTCGTAAGGTAAAGACGCGAATAGACCAAGTTATGTCTCAAATTGCACAAAAACGTGAAAAGCTCCTCTATGGAGAGAGTTGAGCAATTCCAAAGCCTCAATGTCGACCATTGTACTCTATTTAGTGCTCTTAAAAGCCTAACTAGCTAGTTGAGCCTTCGTGCCGCGTTTCGTAAGGTAAAGACACGAATAGACCAAGTTATGTCTCAAATTGCAAAAAAACCTGAAAGGCTCTTCTGTGGAGAGACTTGAACAATTCCAAAGCATCAATGTAGACCGTTGTACTCTATTTAGTGCTCTTAAAAGTCTAACTTGCTAGTTGAGCCTTCGTGCCACGTTTCGTAAGGTAAAGACGCGAATAGACCATGTTATGTCTCAAATTGCACAAAAACGTGAAAAGCTCCTCTATGGAGAGAGTTGAGCAATTCCAATGCCTCAATGTGGACCGTTGTACTCTATTTAGTGCTTTTAAAAGTCTAACTTGCTAGTTGAGCCTTCGTGCCACGTTTCGTAAGGTAAAGATGCGAGTAGACCAAGTTATGTTTGAAATTGCACAAAAACGTGAAAAGCTCCTCTATGGAGAGAGTTGAGCAATTCCAAAGCATCGATGTGGACCATTGTACTCTATTTAGTGGTCTTAAAAGTCTAACTAGCTAGTCAAGCCTTCGTGCCACGTTTTGTAAGGTAATTACGTGAATAGACCATGCTATGTCTCAACTTGTACAAAGACGTGAAAAGCTCCTCTATGGAGAGAGTTGAGAAATTCCAAAGCATCAATGTGGACCGTTGTACTCTATTTAGTGCTTTTAAAAGTCTAACTAGCTAGTTGAGCCTTCGTGCCACGTTTCGTAAGGTAATGACGCGAATAGACCAAGTTATGTCTTAAATTGCACAAAAACGTGAAAAGCTCCTCTATAGAGAGAGTTGAGCAATTCCAAAGCCTCATTGTGGACCGTTGTACTCTATTTAGTGATCTTAAAAGTCTAACTAGCTAGTCAAGCCCTCGTGCCACGTTTTTTAAGGTAAAGACGTGAATAGACCATGTTATGTCTCAACTTGCACAAAGACGTGAAAAGTTCCTCTATGGAGAGAGTTGAGCAATTCCAAAGCATCAATGTGGACCGTTGTACTCTATTTAGTGATCTTAAATGTCTAACTAGCTAGTCAAGCCCTCGTGCCACGTTTTGTAAGGTAAAGACGTGAATAGACCATGTTATGTCTCAACTTGCACAAAGACGTGAAAAGTTCCTCTATGGAGAGAGTTGAGCAATTCCAAAGCATCAATGTGGACCGTTGTACTCTATTTAGTGCTCTTAAAAGTCTAACTAGCTAGTTGAGCCTTCGTGCCGCGTTTCGTAAGTTAAAGACACGAATAGACCAAGTTATGTTTCAAATTGCACAAAAACTTGAAAGGCTCTTCTATGGAGAGAGTTGAACAATTCCAAAGCATCAATGCAGACCGTTGTACTCTATTTAGTTCACTTAAAAGTCTAACTTGCTAGTTGAGCCTTCGTGCCACGTTTCGCAAGGTAAAGACGCGAATACACCATGTTATGTCTCAAATTGCACAAAAACGTGAAAAAGCTCCTCTTTGGAGAGAGTTGAGCAATTCCAAAGCCTCAATGTGGACCGTTGTACTCTATTTAGTGCTTTTAAAAGTCTAACTAGCTAGTTGAGACTTCGTGCCACGTTTCGTAAGGTAATGACACTAATAGACCAAGTTATGTCTCAAATTGCACAAAAGCGTGAAAAGCTCCTCTATGGAGAGAGTTTAGCAATTCCAAAGCCTTATTGTGGACCGTTGTACTCTATTTAGTGCTCTTAAAAGTCTAACTTGTTAGTTGAGCCTTCGTGCCACGTTTCGTAAGGTAAAGATGCGAGTAGACCAAGTTATGTTTGAAATTGCACAAAAACGTAAAAAGCTCCTCTATGGAGAGAGTTGAGCAATTCCAAAGCATCAATGTGGACCGTTGTACTCTATTTAGTGCTTTTAAAAGTCTAACTAGCTAGTTGAGCCTTCGTGCCACGTTTCGTAAGGCAATGACGCGAATAGACCAAGTTATGTCTTAAATTGCACAAAAACGTGAAAAGCTACTCTATGGAGAAAGTTTAGCAATTCCAAATCATCAATGTGGACCATTGTACTCTATTTAGTGGTCTTAAAAGTCTAACTAGCTAGTCAAGCCTTCGTGCCACGTTTTGTAAGGTAATGACGTGAATAGACCATGTTATGTCTCAACTTGCACAAAGACGTGAAAAGCTCCTCTATGGAGAGAGTTGAGAAATTCCAAAGCATCAATGTGGACCGTTGTACTCTATTTAGTGCTTTTAAAAGTCTAACTAGCTAGTTGAGCCTTCGTGCCACGTTTCGTAAGGTAATGACGCGAATAGACCAAGTTATGTCTTAAATTGCACAAAAACGTGAAAAGCTCCTCTATGGAGAGAGTTGAGCAATTCCAAAGCCTCATTGTGGACCGTTGTACTCTATTTAGTGATCTTAAAAGTCTAACTAGCTAGTCAAGCCCTCGTGCCACGTTTTGTAAGGTAAAGACGTGAATAGACCATGTTATGTCTCAACTTGCACAAAGACGTGAAAAGTTCCTCTATGGAGAGAGTTGAGCAATTCCAAAGCTTCAATGTGGACCGTTGTACTCTATTTAGTGCTCTTAAAAGTCTAACTAGCTAGTTGAGCCTTCGTGCCGCGTTTCGTAAGTTAAAGACACGAATAGACCAAGTTATGTCTCAAATTGCACAAAAACTTGAAAGGCTCTTCTATGGAGAGAGTTGAACAATTCCAAAGCATCAATGCAGACCGTTGTACTCTATTTAGTTCACTTAAAAGTCTAACTTGCTAGTTGAGCCTTCGTGCCACGTTTCGTAAGGTAAAGACGCGAATACACCATGTTATGTCTCAAATTACACAAAAACGTGAAAAAGCTCCTCTATGGAGAGAGTTGAGCAATTCCAAAGCCTCAATGTGGACCGTTGTACTCTATTTAGTGCTTTTAAAAAGTCTAACTTGCTAGTTGAGCCTTCGTGCCACGTTTCGTATGGTAAAGATGCGAGTAGACCAAGTTATGTTTGAAATTGCACAAAAACGTGAAAAGCTCCTCTATGGAGAGAGTTGAGCAATTCCAAAGCATCAATGTGATGGATCGTACTTAACACAAGAGGGGGGGTGAACCCCCAAATTCCGATAGGAATCTCTTTTTATAATTTAAAAGGAATCAATGTCAATTAACAATTAGCACACAAATTTGAACTCTAATGATTATCCTAATCAACATTCATTTCAATGCAAGATGTGATACAATATGGTGAATGATCAATTATCAAATAATCAAGGAATTGCAAAAACAGATTTTTTTCAAACAACACACTGCGCACAGATTTTACAACTCAAATTTCACCTAGCAAATCAAGTCAGAATTCAATGAAATTTGGTATGCAGTATCACAACACAGATTAGCTATGTGAACAGTGCACGGACAGTCTAGTGGTTCAGAAAATTCTGCAATCAAAACACTTAATCAATCAACAAGCAAGCAATGCAATCAAGAAAGTCCACACAGCAATTTATAGTAGTTCGGAGACTCTTCTCCTACATCTACTACCTAGGTTCACCAACCTAGGATTTTCAAACCTCCACTAAGGATGTGGTTTTCTCAAGAGCTCCACAAAACTCACAAGGGTTTTTAGGTCACCCTTAAAACTGAAGATTTCAAGACAATCTTCAAACTTTACAACCAAGGGTTTCAAGCACTCCCTTAAACTCAACCTCAACAAGGTTTTTGCCCAATGAAGGGACTTTTACAAGTCTTCGGTATAAATGGTTCACTCAAGGTTTGCACTAAGCAAATAGGGTTGAGGAACACTCAAGAATCACAATATCACCTCACGGGTTGGATAGAAAATGAAGAATAATGAGGATTTTCGAATCTGAAAATAAGAAGCCAAATGAGAAGCACTCCCTCTTTGCAAAAGCAAAATAGTGAGGAAGCCTTTAGAGTGGCTTGGGTAGAAGCTTGGATTCAATGGCACAAACTAGCTTGAAAGTTTTGAGAGCAAGAATTTCTTCAATGTAATTTTGGCTTCTCCAAGTTGGAATGAGGAAGAACCCCTCTTTATAATTTACCAAGCTCTTGTGATTTCCACCATTGGATCTTTTTCTATCTTCAAATCTCGACCTTCAATTACATGTGCAAATCTTGGCCATTGAATGAATAGATCATTAAATCTTGACCTTACAATATGTAGCCGTTGCACTTGCATTATTTTCCAAGTCTAGCTTTCCAAGATTTGAGTTGTCATGTGCACTTGCAGCCATTTTTGACAATTTGATCAAACTTGCACCAAATCTTGACCGTGGTATCTCCAACAATTTTGTCATCTTTGACCATTTGATCAAACTTCCACCAAATCTTGGCCTTGGTATCTCCAATGATTTCCTACAAAATGTGTAGCAACTTGCAACCATCTTTGACTCCAAAAATCAAGTAAGACTTCTTCTAAGTCAAAAATTGCAAGCAAGAATATGGTCTTATGCACAACCATTGGATTCACCTTTTAAATGGTCATCTTAACCCTTCAAGTCTTGTTGTAATCTGATCCATTCATAATTCAAAACAATTCAATCTCTGCCATAGATTAGTGTACCGTTGGAGCTTGTAGTCTTCAAGAATATCTTCATAATCTAAGTATTGTCTAGTTGCAAAATATACTTTCTCATCTCTTACAAATTTCAACCATTGCATTTGTCCTTTAGCTTCATCAATTTTCTTCTCACAAAAATCTTATCATTGACCTCAATAAAGGAAGCATGTGCAAGATCTTGTTTGATGAAGATAAGAGATCCTTCACATGACCAACCATTGCATAATTCCTGTCCAACACAATGTGGACCGTTGTACTCTATTTAGTGCTTTTAAAAGTCTAACTAGCTAGTTGAGCCTTCGTGCCACGTTTCGTAAGGTAATGACGCGAATAGACCAAGTTATGTCTCAAATTGCACAAAAACGAGAAAAGCTCCTCTATGCAAAGAGTTGAGCAATTCCAAAGCCTCATTGTGTACCGTTGTACTCTATTTAGCGCTCTTAAAAGTCTAACTTGCTAGTTGAGCCTTCGTGCCACGTTTCGTAAGGTAAAGATGCGAGTAGACCAAGTTATGTTTGAAATTGCACAAAAACGTATAAAGCTCCTCTATGGAGAGAGTTGAGCAATTCCAAAGCATCAATGTGGACCGTTGTAATCTATTTAGTGCTTTTAAAAGTCTAACTAGCTAGTTGAGCGTTCGTGCCACGTTTCGTAAGGTAATGACGCGAATAGACCAAGTTATGTCTTAAATTGCACAAAAACGTGAAAAGCTCCTCTATGGAGAGAGTTTAGCAATTCCAAAGCATCAATGTCGACCATTGTACTCTATTTAGTGGTCTTAAAAGTCTAACTAGCTAGTCAAGCCTACGTGCCACGTTTTGTAAGGTAATGACGTGAATAGACCATGTTATGTCTCAACTTGCACAAAGACGTGAAAAGCTCCTCTATGGAGAGAGTTGAGCAATATCAAAGCATCAATGTGGACCGTTGTACTCTATTTAGTGCTCTTAAAAGTCTAACTAGCTAGTTGAGCATTCGTGCCGCGTTTCGTAAGGTAAAGACACGAATAGACCAAGTTATGTCTCAAATTGCACAAAAACGTGAAAAGGCTCTTCTGTGGAGAGAGTTGAACAATTCCAAAGCATCAATGTGGTCCGTTGTACTCTATTTAGTGCAATTAAAAGTCTAACTAGCTAGTTGAGCCTTCGTCCCATGTTTCGTAAGGTAATGACGCGAATAGACCAAGTTATGTCTTAAATTGCACAAAAACGTGAAAAGCTCCTCTATTGAGAGAGTTGAGCAATTCCAAAGCCTCATTGTGGACCGTTGTACTCTATTTAGTGCTCTGAAAAGTCTAACTTGTTAGCTTTTCCTTTTTGCCACGTTTCGTAAGGTAAAGACGCGAATAGACCAAGTTATGTCTCAAATTGCACAAAAACGTGAAAAGCTCCTCTATGGAGAGAGTTGAGCAATTCCAAAGCCTCAATGTGGACCATTGTACTCTATTTAGTGCTCTTAAAAGCCTAACTAGCTAGTTGAGCCTTCGTGCCGCGTTTCGTAAGGTAAAGACACGAATAGACCAAGTTATGTCTCAAATTGCAAAAAAACCTGAAAGGCTCTTCTGTGGAGAGACTTGAACAATTCCAAAGCATCAATGTAGACCGTTGTACTCTATTTAGTGCTCTTAAAAGTCTAACTTGCTAGTTGAGCCTTCGTGCCACGTTTCGTAAGGTAAAGACGCGAATAGACCATGTTATGTCTCAAATTGCACAAAAACGTGAAAAGCTCCTCTATGGAGAGAGTTGAGCAATTCCAATGCCTCAATGTGGACCGTTGTACTCTATTTAGTGCTTTTAAAAGTCTAACTTGCTAGTTGAGCCTTCGTGCCACGTTTCGTAAGGTAAAGATGCGAGTAGACCAAGTTATGTTTGAAATTGCACAAAAACGTGAAAAGCTCCTCTATGGAGAGAGTTGAGCAATTCCAAAGCATCGATGTGGACCATTGTACTCTATTTAGTGGTCTTAAAAGTCTAACTAGCTAGTCAAGCCTTCGTGCCACGTTTTGTAAGGTAATTACGTGAATAGACCATGTTATGTCTCAACTTGTACAAAGACGTGAAAAGCTCCTCTATGGAGAGAGTTGAGAAATTCCAAAGCATCAATGTGGACCGTTGTACTCTATTTAGTGCTTTTAAAAGTCTAACTAGCTAGTTGAGCCTTCGTGCCACGTTTCGTAAGGTAATGACGCGAATAGACCAAGTTATGTCTTAAATTGCACAAAAACGTGAAAAGCTCCTCTATGGAGAGAGTTGAGCAATTCCAAAGCCTCATTGTGGACCGTTGTACTCTATTTAGTGCTCTTAAAAGTCTAACTTGCTAGTTTTGCCTTTTTGCCACGTTTCGTAAGGTAAAGACGCGAATAGACCAAGTTATGTCTCAAATTGCACAAAAACGTGAAAAGTTCCTCCATGGAGAGAGTTTAGCAATTCCAAAGCATCAATGTGGACCATTGTACTCTATTTAGTGATCTTAAAAGTCTAACTAGCTAGTCAAGCCCTCGTGCCACGTTTTGTAAGGTAAAGACGTGAATAGACCATGTTATGTCTCAACTTGCACAAAGAAGTGAAAAGTTCCTCTATGCAGAGAGTTGAGCAATTCCAAAGCATCAATGTGGACCGTTGTACTCTATTTAGTGCTCTTAAAAGTCTAACTAGCTAGTTGAGCCTTCGTGCCGCGTTTCGTAAGTTAAAGACACGAATAGACCAAGTTATGTCTCAAATTGCACAAAAACTTGAAAGGCTCTTCTGTGGAGAGAGTTGAACAATTCCAATGCCTCAATGTGGACCGTTGTACTCTATTTAGTTCTTTTAAAAGTCTAACTTGCTAGTTGAGCCTTCGTGCCACGTTTCGTAAGGTAAAGATGCGAGTAGACCAAGTTATGTTTGAAATTGCACAAAAACGTGAAAAGCTCCTCTATGGAGAGAGTTGAGCAATTCCAAAGCATCAATGTGGACCATTGTACTCTATTTAGTGGTCTTAAAAGTCTAACTAGCTAGTCAAGCCTTCGTGCCACGTTTTGTAAGGTAATTACGTGAATAGACCATGTTATGTCTCAACTTGCACAAAGACGTGAAAAGCTCCTCTATGGAGAGAGTTGAGAAATTCCAAAGCATCAATGTGGACCGTTGTACTCTATTTAGTGCTTTTAAAAGTCTAACTAGCTAGTTGAGCCTTCGTGCCACGTTTCGTAAGGTAATGACGCGAATAGACCAAGTTATGTCTTAAATTGCACAAAAACGTGAAAAGCTCCTCTATGGAGAGAGTTGAGCAATTCCAAAGCCTCATTGTGGACCGTTGTACTCTATTTAGTGCTCTTAAAAGTCTAACTTGCTAGTTTTGCCTTTTTGCCACGTTTCGTAAGGTAAAGTCGCGAATAGACCAAGTTATGTCTCAAATTGCACAAAAACGTGAAAAGTTCCTCCATGGAGAGAGTTTAGCAATTCCAAAGCATCAATGTGGACCATTGTACTCTATTTAGTGATCTTAAAAGTCTAACTAGCTAGTCAAGCCCTCGTGCCACGTTTTGTAAGGTAAAGACGTGAATAGACCATGTTATGTCTCAACTTGCACAAAGAAGTGAAAAGTTCCTCTATGCAGAGAGTTGAGCAATTCCAAAGCATCAATGTGGACCGTTGTACTCTATTTAGTGCTCTTAAAAGTCTAACTAGCTAGTTGAGCCTTCGTGCCGCGTTTCGTAAGTTAAAGACACGAATAGACCAAGTTATGTCTCAAATTGCACAAAAACTTGAAAGGCTCTTCTGTGGAGAGAGTTGAACAATTCCAATGCCTCAATGTGGACCGTTGTACTCTATTTAGTGCTTTTAAAAGTCTAGCTTGCTAGTTGAGCCTTCGTGCCACGTTTCGTAAGGTAAAGATGCGAGTAGACCAAGTTATGTTTGAAATTGCACAAAAACGTGAAAAGCTCCTCTATGGAGAGAGTTGAGCAATTCCAAAGCATCGATGTGGACCATTGTACTCTATTTAGTGGTCTTAAAAGTCTAACTAGCTAGTCCAGCCTTCGTGCCACGTTTTGTAAGGTAATTACGTGAATAGACCATGTTATGTCTCAACTTGCACAAAGACGTGAAAAGCTCCTCCATGGAGAGAGATGAGAAATTCCAAAGCATCAATGTGGACCGTTGTACTCTATTTAGTGCTTTTAAAAGTCTAACTAGCTAGTTGAGCCTTCGTGCCACGTTTCGTAAGGTAATGACGCGAATAGACCAAGTTATGTCTTAAATTGCACAAAAACGTGAAAAGCTCCTCTATGGAGAGAGTTGAGCAATTCCAAAGCCTCATTGTGGACCGTTGTACTCTATTTAGTGCTCTTAAAAGTCTAACTTGCTAGTTTTGCCTTTTTGCCACGTTTCGTAAGGTAAAGACGCGAATAGACCAAGTTATGTCTCAAATTGCACAAAAACGTGAAAAGTTCCTCCATGGAGAGAGTTTAGCAATTCCAAAGCATCAATGTGGACCATTGTACTCTATTTAGTGATCTTAAAAGTCTAACTAGCTAGTCAAGCCCTCGTGCCACGTTTTGTAAGGTAAAGACGTGAATAGACCATGTTATGTCTCAACTTGCACAAAGAAGTGAAAAGTTCCTCTATGCAGAGAGTTGAGCAATTCCAAAGCATCAATGTGGACCGTTGTACTCTATTTAGTGCTCTTAAAAGTCTAACTAGCTAGTTGAGCCTTCGTGCCGCGTTTCGTAAGTTAAAGACACGAATAGACCAAGTTATGTCTCAAATTGCACAAAAACTTGAAAGGCTCTTCTGTGGAGAGAGTTGAACAATTCCAATGCCTCAATGTGGACCGTTGTACTCTATTTAGTTCTTTTAAAAGTCTAACTTGCTAGTTGAGCCTTCGTGCCACGTTTCGTAAGGTAAAGATGCGAGTAGACCAAGTTATGTTTGAAATTGCACAAAAACGTGAAAAGCTCCTCTATGGAGAGAGTTGAGCAATTCCAAAGCATCAATGTGGACCATTGTACTCTATTTAGTGGTCTTAAAAGTCTAACTAGCTAGTCAAGCCTTCGTGCCACGTTTTGTAAGGTAATTACGTGAATAGACCATGTTATGTCTCAACTTGCACAAAGACGTGAAAAGCTCCTCTATGGAGAGAGTTGAGAAATTCCAAAGCATCAATGTGGACCGTTGTACTCTATTTAGTGCTTTTAAAAGTCTAACTAGCTAGTTGAGCCTTCGTGCCACGTTTCGTAAGGTAATGACGCGAATAGACCAAGTTATGTCTTAAATTGCACAAAAACGTGAAAAGCTCCTCTATGGAGAGAGTTGAGCAATTCCAAAGCCTCATTGTGGACCGTTGTACTCTATTTAGTGCTCTTAAAAGTCTAACTTGCTAGTTTTGCCTTTTTGCCACGTTTCGTAAGGTAAAGTCGCGAATAGACCAAGTTATGTCTCAAATTGCACAAAAACGTGAAAAGTTCCTCCATGGAGAGAGTTTAGCAATTCCAAAGCATCAATGTGGACCATTGTACTCTATTTAGTGATCTTAAAAGTCTAACTAGCTAGTCAAGCCCTCGTGCCACGTTTTGTAAGGTAAAGACGTGAATAGACCATGTTATGTCTCAACTTGCACAAAGAAGTGAAAAGTTCCTCTATGCAGAGAGTTGAGCAATTCCAAAGCATCAATGTGGACCGTTGTACTCTATTTAGTGCTCTTAAAAGTCTAACTAGCTAGTTGAGCCTTCGTGCCGCGTTTCGTAAGTTAAAGACACGAATAGACCAAGTTATGTCTCAAATTGCACAAAAACTTGAAAGGCTCTTCTGTGGAGAGAGTTGAACAATTCCAATGCCTCAATGTGGACCGTTGTACTCTATTTAGTGCTTTTAAAAGTCTAGCTTGCTAGTTGAGCCTTCGTGCCACGTTTCGTAAGGTAAAGATGCGAGTAGACCAAGTTATATTTGAAATTGCACAAAAACGTGAAAAGCTCCTCTATGGAGAGAGTTGAGCAATTCCAAAGCATCGATGTGGACCATTGTACTCTATTTAGTGGTCTTAAAAGTCTAACTAGCTAGTCCAGCCTTCGTGCCACGTTTTGTAAGGTAATTACGTGAATAGACCATGTTATGTCTCAACTTGCACAAAGACGTGAAAAGCTCCTCCATGGAGAGAGATGAGAAATTCCAAAGCATCAATGTGGACCGTTGTACTCTATTTAGTGCTTTTAAAAGTCTAACTAGCTAGTTGAGCCTTCGTGCCACGTTTCGTAAGGTAATGACGCGAATAGACCAAGTTATGTCTTAAATTGCACAAAAACGTGAAAAGCTCCTCTATGGAGAGAGTTGAGCAATTCCAAAGCCTCATTGTGGACCGTTGTACTCTATTTAGTGCTCTTAAAAGTCTAACTTGCTAGTTTTGCCTTTTTGCCACGTTTCGTAAGGTAAAGACGCGAATAGACCAAGTTATGTCTCAAATTGCACAAAAACGTGAAAAGTTCCTCCATGGAGAGAGTTTAGCAATTCCAAAGCATCAATGTGGACCATTGTACTCTATTTAGTGATCTTAAAAGTCTAACTAGCTAGTCAAGCCCTCGTGCCACGTTTTGTAAGGTAAAGACGTGAATAGACCATGTTATGTCTCAACTTGCACAAAGAAGTGAAAAGTTCCTCTATGCAGAGAGTTGAGCAATTCCAAAGCATCAATGTGGACCGTTGTACTCTATTTAGTGCTCTTAAAAGTCTAGCTAGCTAGTTGAGCCTTCGTGCCGCGTTTCGTAAGTTAAAGACACGAATCGACCAAGTTATGTCTCAAATTGCACAAAAACTTGAAAGGCTCTTCTGTGGAGAGAGTTGAACAATTCCAATGCCTCAATGTGGACCGTTGTACTCTATTTAGTTCTTTTAAAAGTCTAACTTGCTAGTTGAGCCTTCGTGCCACGTTTCGTAAGGTAAAGATGCGAGTAGACCAAGTTATGTTTGAAATTGCACAAAAACGTGAAAAGCTCCTCTATGGAGAGAGTTGAGCAATTCCAAAGCATCGATGTGGACCATTGTACTCTATTTAGTGGTCTTAAAATTCTAACTAGCTAGTCAAGCCTTCGTGCCACGTTTTGTAAGTTAAAGACACGAATAGACCAAGTTATGTCTCAAATTGCACAAAAACTTGAAAGGCTCTTCTGTGGAGAGAGTTGAACAATTCCAATGCCTCAATGTGGACCGTTGTACTCTATTTAGTGCTTTTAAAAGTCTAACTAGCTAGTTGAGCCTTCGTGCCACGTTTCGTAAGGTAATGACGCGAATAGACCAAGTTATGTCTTAAATTGCACAAAAACGTGAAAAGCTCCTCTATGGAGAGAGTTGAGCAATTCCAAAGCCTCATTGTGGACCGTTGTACTCTATTTAGTGCTCTTAAAAGTCTAACTTGCTAGTTTAGCCTTTTTGCCACGTTTCGTAAGGTAAAGACGCGAATAGACCAAGTTATGTCTCAAATTGCACAAAAACGTGAAAAGTTCCTCCATGGAGAGAGTTTAGCAATTCCAAAGCATCAATGTGGACCATTGTACTCTATTTAGTGATCTTAAAAGTCTAACTAGCTAGTCAAGCCCTCGTGCCACGTTTTGTAAGGTAAAGACGTGAATAGACCATGTTATGTCTCAACTTGCACAAAGAAGTGAAAAGTTCCTCTATGCAGAGAGTTGAGCAATTCCAAAGCATCAATGTGGACCGTTGTACTCTATTTAGTGCTCTTAAAAGTCTAACTAGCTAGTTGAGCCTTCGTGCCGCGTTTCGTAAGTTAAAGACACGAATAGACCAAGTTATGTCTCAAATTGCACAAAAACTTGAAAGGCTCTTCTGTGGAGAGAGTTGAACAATTCCAATGCCTCAATGTGGACCGTTGTACTCTATTTAGTGCTTTTAAAAGTCTAACTTGCTAGTTGAGCCTTCGTGCCACGTTTCGTAAGGTAAAGATGCGAGTAGACCAAGTTATGTTTGAAATTGCACAAAAACGTGAAAAGCTCCTCTATGGAGAGAGTTGAGCAATTCCAAAGCATCGATGTGGACCATTGTACTCTATTTAGTGGTCTTAAAAGTCTAACTAGCTAGTCAAGCCTTCGTGCCACGTTTTGTAAGGTAATTACGTGAATAGACCATGTTATGTCTCAACTTGCACAAAGACGTGAAAAGCTCCTCTATGGAGAGAGATGAGAAATTCCAAAGCATCAATGTGGACCGTTGTACTCTATTTAGTGCTTTTAAAAGTCTAACTAGCTAGTTGAGCCTTCGTGCCACGTTTCGTAAGGTAAAGACGCGAATAGACCAAGTTATGTCTCAAATTGCACAAAAACGTGAAAAGTTCCTCCATGGAGAGAGTTTAGCAATTCCAAAGCATCAATGTGGACCATTGTACTCTATTTAGTGATCTTAAAAGTCTAACTAGCTAGTCAAGCCCTCGTGCCACGTTTTGTAAGGTAAAGACGTGAATAGACCATGTTATGTCTCAACTTGCACAAAGAAGTGAAAAGTTCCTCTATGCAGAGAGTTGAGCAATTCCAAAGCATCAATGTGGACCGTTGTACTCTATTTAGTGCACTTAAAAGTCTAACTAGCTAGTTGAGCCTTCGTGCCGCGTTTCGTAAGTTAAGACACGAATAGACCAAGTTATGTCTCAAATTGCACAAAAACTTGAAAGGCTCTTCTGTGGAGAGAGTTGAACAATTCCAATGCCTCAATGGGGACCGTTGTACTCTATTTAGTGCTTTTAAAAGTCTAACTTGCTAGTTGAGCCTTCGTGCCACGTTTCGTAAGGTAAAGATGCGAGTAGACCAAGTTATGTTTGAAATTGCACAAAAACGTGAAAAGCTCCTCTATGGAGAGAGTTGAGCAATTCCAAAGCATCGATGTGGACCATTGTACTCTATTTAGTGGTCCTAAAAGTCTAACTAGCTAGTCAAGCCTTCGTGCCACGTTTTGTAAGTTAAAGACACGAATAGACCAAGTTATGTCTCAAATTGCACAAAAACTTGAAAGGCTCTTCTGTGGAGAGAGTTGAACAATTCCAAAGCATCAATGCAGACAGTTGTACTCTATTTAGTTCTCTTAAAAGTCTAACTTGCTAGTTGAGCCTTCGTGCCACGTTTCGCAAGATAAAGACGCGAATACACCATGTTATGTCTCAAATTGCACAAAAACGTGAAAAGCTCCTCTATGGAGAGAGTTGAGCAATTCCAAAGCCTCAATGTGGACCGTTGTACTCTATTTAGTGCTTTTAAAAGTCTAACTTGCTAGTTGAGCCTTCGTGCCACGTTTCGTAAGGTAAAGATGCGAGTAGACCAAGTTATGTTTGAAATTGAACAAAAATGTGAAAAGCTCCTCTATGGAGAGAGTTGAGCAATTCCAAAGCATCAATGTGGACCGTTGTACTCTATTTAGTGCTTTTAAAAGTCTAACTAGCTAGTTGAGCCTTCGTGCCACGTTTCGTAAGGTAATGACGCGAATAGACCAAGTTATGTCTCAAATTGCACAAAAACGAGAAAAGCTCCTCTATGCAAAGAGTTGAGCAATTCCAAAGCCTCATTGTGTACCGTTGTACTCTATTTAGCGCTCTTAAAAGTCTAACTTGCTAGTTGAGCCTTCGTGCCACGTTTCGTAAGGTGAAGATGCGAGTAGACCAAGTTATGTTTGAAATTGCACAAAAATGTATAAAGCTCCTCCATGGAGAGAGTTGAGCAATTCCAAAGCATCAATGTGGACCGTTGTAATCTATTTAGTGCTTTTAAAAGTCTAACTAGCTAGTTGAGCGTTCGTGCCACGTTTCGTAAGGTAATGACGCGAATAGACCAATTTATGTCTTAAATTGCACAAAAACATGAAAAGCTCCTCTATGGAGAGAGTTGAGCAATTCCAAAGCCTCATTGTGGACCGTTGTACTCTATTTAGTGCTCTTAAAAGTCTAACTTGCTAGTTTTGCCTTTTTGCCACGTTTCGTAAGGTAAAGACGCGAATAGACCAAGTTATGTCTCAAATTGCACAAAAACGTGAAAACTTCCTCCATGGAGAGAGTTTAGCAATTCCAAAGCATCAATGTGGACCATTGTACTCTATTTAGTGATCTTAAAAGTCTAACTAGCTAGTCAAGCCCTCGTGCCACGTTTTGTAAGGTAAAGACGTGAATAGACCATGTTATGTCTCAACTTGCACAAAGAAGTGAAAAGCTCCTCTATGCAGAGAGTTGAGCAATTCCAAAGCAGCAATGTGGACCGTTGTACTCTATTTAGTGCTCTTAAAAGTCTAACTAGCTAGTTGAGCCTTCGTGCCGCGTTTCGTAAGTTAAGACACGAATAGACCAAGTTATGTCTCAAATTGCACAAAAACTTGAAAGGCTCTTCTGTGGAGAGAGTTGAACAATTCCAATGCCTCAATGGGGACCGTTGTACTCTATTTAGTGCTTTTAAAAGTCTAACTTGCTAGTTGAGCCTTCGTGCCACGTTTCGTAAGGTAAAGATGCGAGTAGACCAAGTTATGTTTGAAATTGCACAAAAACGTGAAAAGCTCCTCTATGGAGAGAGTTGAGCAATTCCAAAGCATCGATGTGGACCATTGTACTCTATTTAGTGGTCTTAAAAGTCTAACTAGCTAGTCAAGCCTTCGTGCCACGTTTTGTAAGTTAAAGACACGAATAGACCAAGTTATGTCTCAAATTGCACAAAAACTTGAAAGGCTCTTCTGTGGAGAGAGTTGAACAATTCCAAAGCATCAATGCAGACAGTTGTACTCTATTTAGTTCTCTTAAAAGTCTAACTTGCTAGTTGAGCCTTCGTGCCACGTTTCGCAAGATAAAGACGCGAATACACCATGTTATGTCTCAAATTGCACAAAAACGTGAAAAGCTCCTCTATGGAGAGAGTTGAGCAATTCCAAAGCCTCAATGTGGACCGTTGTACTCTATTTAGTGCTTTTAAAAGTCTAACTTGCTAGTTGAGCCTTCGTGCCACGTTTCGTAAGGTAAAGATGCGAGTAGACCAAGTTATGTTTGAAATTGAACAAAAATGTGAAAAGCTCCTCTATGGAGAGAGTTGAGCAATTCCAAAGCATCAATGTGGACCGTTGTACTCTATTTAGTGCTTTTAAAAGTCTAACTAGCTAGTTGAGCCTTCGTGCCACGTTTCGTAAGGTAATGACGCGAATAGACCAAGTTATGTCTCAAATTGCACAAAAACGAGAAAAGCTCCTCTATGCAAAGAGTTGAGCAATTCCAAAGCCTCATTGTGTACCGTTGTACTCTATTTAGCGCTCTTAAAAGTCTAACTTGCTAGTTGAGCCTTCGTGCCACGTTTCGTAAGGTGAAGATGCGAGTAGACCAAGTTATGTTTGAAATTGCACAAAAATGTATAAAGCTCCTCCATGGAGAGAGTTGAGCAATTCCAAAGCATCAATGTGGACCGTTGTAATCTATTTAGTGCTTTTAAAAGTCTAACTAGCTAGTTGAGCGTTCGTGCCACGTTTCGTAAGGTAATGACGCGAATAGACCAATTTATGTCTTAAATTGCACAAAAACGTGAAAAGCTCCTCTATGGAGAGAGTTGAGCAATTCCAAAGCCTCATTGTGGACCGTTGTACTCTATTTAGTGCTCTTAAAAGTCTAACTTGCTAGTTTTGCCTTTTTGCCACGTTTCGTAAGGTAAAGACGCGAATAGACCAAGTTATGTCTCAAATTGCACAAAAACGTGAAAACTTCCTCCATGGAGAGAGTTTAGCAATTCCAAAGCATCAATGTGGACCATTGTACTCTATTTAGTGATCTTAAAAGTCTAACTAGCTAGTCAAGCCCTCGTGCCACGTTTTGTAAGGTAAAGACGTGAATAGACCATGTTATGTCTCAACTTGCACAAAGAAGTGAAAAGCTCCTCTATGCAGAGAGTTGAGCAATTCCAAAGCATCAATGTGGACCGTTGTACTCTATTTAGTGCTCTTAAAAGTCTAACTAGCTAGTTGAGCCTTCGTGCCGCGTTCCGTAAGTTAAGACACGAATAGACCAAGTTATGTCTCAAATTGCACAAAAACTTGAAAGGCTCTTCTGTGGAGAGAGTTGAACAATTCCAATGCCTCAATGGGGACCGTTGTACTCTAATTAGTGCTTTTAAAAGTCTAACTTGCTAGTTGAGCCTTCGTGCCACGTTTCGTAAGGTAAAGATGCGAGTAGACCAAGTTATGTTTGAAATTGCACAAAAACGTGAAAAGCTCCTCTATGGAGAGAGTTGAGCAATTCCAAAGCATCGATGTGGACCATTGTACTCTATTTAGTGGTCTTAAAAGTCTAACTAGCTAGTCAAGCCTTCGTGCCACGTTTTGTAAGTTAAAGACACGAATAGACCAAGTTATGTCTCAAATTGCACAAAAACTTGAAAGGCTCTTCTGTGGAGAGAGTTGAACAATTCCAAAGCATCAATGCAGACAGTTGTACTCTATTTAGTTCTCTTAAAAGTCTAACTTGCTAGTTGAGACTTCGTGCCACGTTTCGCAAGATAAAGACGCGAATACACCATGTTATGTCTCAAATTGCACAAAAACGTGAAAAGCTCCTCTATGGAGAGAGTTGAGCAATTCCAAAGCCTCAATGTGGACCGTTGTACTCTATTTAGTGCTTTTAAAAGTCTAACTTGCTAGTTGAGCCTTCGTGCCACGTTTCGTAAGGTAAAGATGCGAGTAGACCAAGTTATGTTTGAAATTGAACAAAAATGTGAAAAGCTCCTCTATGGAGAGAGTTGAGCAATTCCAAAGCATCAATGTGGACCGTTGTACTCTATTTAGTGCTTTTAAAAGTCTAACTAGCTAGTTGAGCCTTCGTGCCACGTTTCGTAAGGTAATGACGCGAATAGACCAAGTTATGTCTCAAATTGCACAAAAACGAGAAAAGCTCCTCTATGCAAAGAGTTGAGCAATTCCAAAGCCTCATTGTGTACCGTTGTACTCTATTTAGCGCTCTTAAAAGTCTAACTTGCTAGTTGAGCCTTCGTGCCACGTTTCGTAAGGTGAAGATGCGAGTAGACCAAGTTATGTTTGAAATTGCACAAAAATGTATAAAGCTCCTCCATGGAGAGAGTTGAGCAATTCCAAAGCATCAATGTGGACCGTTGTAATCTATTTAGTGCTTTTAAAAGTCTAACTAGCTAGTTGAGCGTTCGTGCCACGTTTCGTAAGGTAATGACGCGAATAGACCAATTTATGTCTTAAATTGCACAAAAACGTGAAAAGCACCTCTATGGAGAGAGTTTAGCAATTCCAAAGCCCCATTGTGGACCGTTGTACTCTATTTAGTGCTCTTAAAAGTCTAACTTGCTAGTTTTGCCTTTTTGCCACGTTTCGTAAGGTAAAGACGCGAATAGACCAAGTTATGTCTCAAATTGCACAAAAACGTGAAAAGTTCCTCCATGGAGAGAGTTTAGCAATTCCAAAGCATCAATGTGGACCATTGTACTCTATTTAGTGATCTTAAAAGTCTAACTAGCTAGTCAAGCCCTCGTGCCACGTTTTGTAAGTTAAAGACGTGAATAGACCATGTTATGTCTCAACTTGCGCAAAGAAGTGAAAAGTTCCTCTATACAGAGAGTTGAGCAATTCCAAAGCATCAATGTGGACCGTTGTACTCTATTTAGTGCTCTTAAAAGTCTAACTAGCTAGTTGAGCCTTCGTGCCGCGTTTCGTAAGTTAAAGACACGAATAGACCAAGTTATGTCTCAAATTGCACAAAAACTTGAAAGGCTCTTCTGTGGAGAGAGTTGAACAATTCCAATGCCTCAATGTGGACCGTTGTACTCTATTTAGTGCTTTTAAAAGTCTAACTTGCTAGTTGAGCCTTCGTGCCACGTTTCGTAAGGTAAAGATGCGAGTAGACCAAGTTATGTTTGAAATTGCACAAAAACGTGAAAAGCTCCTCTATGGAGAGAGTTGAGCAATTCCAAAGCATCGATGTGGACCATTGTACTCTATTTAGTGGTCTTAAAAGTCTAACTAGCTAGTCAAGCCTTCGTGCCACGTTTTGTAAGTTAAAGACACGAATAGACCAAGTTATGTCTCAAATTGCACAAAAACTTGAAAGGCTCTTCTGTGGAGAGAGTTGAACAATTCCAAAGCATCAATGCAGACAGTTGTACTCTATTTAGTTCTCTTAAAAGTCTAACTTGCTAGTTGAGCCTTCGTGCCACGTTTCGCAAGATAAAGACGCGAATACACCATGTTATGTCTCAAATTGCACAAAAACGTGAAAAGCTCCTCTATGGAGAGAGTTGAGCAATTCCAAAGCCTCAATGTGGACCGTTGTACTCTATTTAGTGCTTTTAAAAGTCTAACTTGCTAGTTGAGCCTTCGTGCCACGTTTCGTAAGGTAAAGATGCGAGTAGACCAAGTTATGTTTGAAATTGAACAAAAATGTGAAAAGCTCCTCTATGGAGAGAGTTGAGCAATTCCAAAGCATCAATGTGGACCGTTGTACTCTATTTAGTGCTTTTAAAAGTCTAACTAGCTAGTTGAGCCTTCGTGCCACGTTTCGTAAAGTAATGACGCGAATAGACCAAGTTATGTCTCAAATTGCACAAAAACGAGAAAAGCTCCTCTATGCAAAGAGTTGAGCAATTCCAAAGCCTCATTGTGTACCGTTGTACTCTATTTAGCGCTCTTAAAAGTCTAACTTGCTAGTTGAGCCTTCGTGCCACGTTTCGTAAGGTGAAGATGCGAGTAGACCAAGTTATGTTTGAAATTGCACAAAAATGTATAAAGCTCCTCCATGGAGAGAGTTGAGCAATTCCAAAGCATTAATGTGGACCGTTGTAATCTATTTAGTGCTTTTAAAAGTCTAACTAGCTAGTTGAGCGTTCGTGCCACGTTTCGTAAGGTAATGACGCGAATAGACCAATTTATGTCTTAAATTGCACAAAAACGTGAAAAGCACCTCTATGGAGAGAGTTTAGCAATTCCAAAGCCCCATTGTGGACCGTTGTACTCTATTTAGTGCTCTTAAAAGTCTAACTTGCTAGTTTTGCCTTTTTGCCACGTTTCGTAAGGTAAAGACGCGAATAGACCAAGTTATGTCTCAAATTGCACAAAAACGTGAAAAGTTCCTCCATGGAGAGAGTTTAGCAATTCCAAAGCATCAATGTGGACCATTGTACTCTATTTAGTGATCTTAAAAGTCTAACTAGCTAGTCAAGCCCTCGTGCCACGTTTTGTAAGTTAAAGACGTGAATAGACCATGTTATGTCTCAACTTGCACAAAGAAGTGAAAAGTTCCTCTATACAGAGAGTTGAGCAATTCCAAAGCATCAATGTGGACCGTTGTACTCTATTTAGTGCTCTTAAAAGTCTAACTAGCTAGTTGAGCCTTCGTGCCGCGTTTCGTAAGTTAAAGACACGAATAGACCAAGTTATGTCTCAAATTGCACAAAAACTTGAAAGGCTCTTCTGTGGAGAGAGTTGAACAATTCCAATGCCTCAATGTGGACCGTTGTACTCTATTTAGTGCTTTTAAAAGTCTAACTTGCTAGTTGAGCCTTCGTGCCACGTTTCGTAAGGTAAAGATGCGAGTAGACCAAGTTATGTTTGAAATTGCACAAAAACGTGAAAAGCTCCTCTATGGAGAGAGTTGAGCAATTCCAAAGCATCGATGTGGACCATTGTACTCTATTTAGTGGTCTTAAAAGTCTAACTAGCTAGTCAAGCCTTCGTGCCACGTTTTGTAAGTTAAAGACACGAATAGACCAAGTTATGTCTCAAATTGCACAAAAACTTGAAAGGCTCTTCTGTGGAGAGAGTTGAACAATTCCAAAGCATCAATGCAGACAGTTGTACTCTATTTAGTTCTCTTAAAAGTCTAACTTGCTAGTTGAGCCTTCGTGCCACGTTTCGCAAGATAAAGACGCGAATACACCATGTTATGTCTCAAATTGCACAAAAACGTGAAAAGCTCCTCTATGGAGAGAGTTGAGCAATTCCAAAGCCTCAATGTGGACCGTTGTACTCTATTTAGTGCTTTTAAAGGTCTAACTTGCTAGTTGAGCCTTCGTGGCACGTTTCGTAAGGTAAAGATGCGAGTAGACCAAGTTATGTTTGAAATTGAACAAAAATGTGAAAAGCTCCTCTATGGAGAGAGTTGAGCAATTCCAAAGCATCAATGTGGACCGTTGTACTCTATTTACTGCTTTTAAAAGTCTAACTAGCTAGTTGAGCCTTCGTGCCACGTTTCGTAAGGTAATGACGCGAATAGACCAAGTTATGTCTCAAATTACACAAAAACGAGAAAAGCTCCTCTATGCAAAGAGTTGAGCAATTCCAAAGCCTCATTGTGTACCGTTGTACTCTATTTAGCGCTCTTAAAAGTCTAACTTGCTAGTTGAGCCTTCGTGCCACGTTTCGTAAGGTGAAGATGCGAGTAGACCAAGTTATGTTTGAAATTGAACAAAAATGTGAAAAGCTCCTCTATGGAGAGAGTTGAGCAATTCCAAAGCATCAATGTGGACCGTTGTAATCTATTTAGTGCTTTTAAAAGTCTAACTAGCTAGTTGAGCGTTCGTGCCACGTTTCGTAAGGTAATGACGCGAATAGACCAATTTATGTCTTAAATTGCACAAAAACGTGAAAAGCACCTCTATGGAGAGAGTTTAGCAATTCCAAAGCCCCATTGTGGACCGTTGTACTCTATTTAGTGCTCTTAAAAGTCTAACTTGCTAGTTTTGCCTTTTTGCCACGTTTCGTAAGGTAAGGACGCGAATAGACCAAGTTATGTCTCAAATTGCACAAAAACGTGAAAAGTTCCTCCATGGAGAGAGTTTAGCAATTCCAAAGCATCAATGTGGACCATTGTACTCTATTTAGTGATCTTAAAAGTCTAACTAGCTAGTCAAGCCCTCGTGCCACGTTTTGTAAGTTAAAGACGTGAATAGACCATGTTATGTCTCAACTTGCACAAAGAAGTGAAAAGTTCCTCTATACAGAGAGTTGAGCAATTCCAAAGCATCAATGTGGACCGTTGTACTCTATTTAGTGCTCTTAAAAGTCTAACTAGCTAGTTGAGCCTTCGTGCCGCGTTTCGTAAGTTAAAGACACGAATAGACCAAGTTATGTCTCAAATTGCACAAAAACTTGAAAGGCTCTTCTGTGGAGAGAGTTGAACAATTCCAAAGCATCAATGCAGACCGTTGTACTCTATTTAGTTCTCTTAAAAGTCTAACTTGCTAGTTGAGCCTTCGTGCCACGTTTCGCAAGGTAAAGACGCGAATACACCATGTTATGTCTCAAATTGCACAAAAACGTGAAAAGCTCCTCTATGGAGAGAGTTGAGCAATTCCAAAGCCTCAATGTGGACCGTTGTACTCTATTTAGTGCTTTTAAAAGTCTAACTAGCTAGTTGAGCCTTCGTGCCACGTTTCGTAAGGTAATGACGCGAATAGACCAAGTTATGTCTCAAATTGCACAAAAACGAGAAAAGCTCCTCTATGCAAAGAGTTGAGCAATTCCAAAGCCTCATTGTGTACCGTTGTACTCTATTTAGCGCTCTTAAAAGTCTAACTTGCTAGTTGAGCCTTCGTGCCACGTTTCGTAAGGTGAAGATGCGAGTAGACCAAGTTATGTTTGAAATTGCACAAAAATGTATAAAGCTCCTCTATGGAGAGAGTTGAGCAATTCCAAAGCATCAATGTGGACCGTTGTAATCTATTTAGTGCTTTTAAAAGTCTAACTAGCTAGTTGAGCGTTCGTGCCACGTTTCGTAAGGTAATGACGCGAATAGACCAATTTATGTCTTAAATTGCACAAAAACGTGAAAAGCACCTCTATGGAGAGAGTTTAGCAATTCCAAAGCCCCATTGTGGACCGTTGTACTCTATTTAGTGCTCTTAAAAGTCTAACTTGCTAGTTTTGCCTTTTTGCCACGTTTCGTAAGGTAAAGACGCGAATAGACCAAGTTATGTCTCAAATTGCACAAAAACGTGAAAAGTTCCTCCATGGAGAGAGTTTAGCAATTCCAAAGCATCAATGTGGACCATTGTACTCTATTTAGTGATCTTAAAAGTCTAACTAGCTAGTCAAGCCCTCGTGCCACGTTTTGTAAGTTAAAGACGTGAATAGACCATGTTATGTCTCAACTTGCACAAAGAAGTGAAAAGTTCCTCTATACAGAGAGTTGAGCAATTCCAAAGCATCAATGTGGACCGTTGTACTCTATTTAGTGCTCTTAAAAGTCTAACTAGCTAGTTGAGCCTTCGTGCCGCGTTTCGTAAGTTAAAGACACGAATAGACCAAGTTATGTCTCAAATTGCACAAAAACTTGAAAGGCTCTTCTGTGGAGAGAGTTGAACAATTCCAAAGCATCAATGCAGACCGTTGTACTCTATTTAGTTCTCTTAAAAGTCTAACTTGCTAGTTGAGCCTTCGTGCCACGTTTCGCAAGGTAAAGACGCGAATACACCATGTTATGTCTCAAATTGCACAAAAACGTGAAAAGCTCCTCTATGGAGAGAGTTGAGCAATTCCAAAGCCTCAATGTGGACCGTTGTACTCTATTTAGTGCTTTTAAAAGTCTAACTAGCTAGTTGAGCCTTCGTGCCACGTTTCGTAAGGTAATGACGCGAATAGACCAAGTTATGTCTCAAATTGCACAAAAACGAGAAAAGCTCCTCTATGCAAAGAGTTGAGCAATTCCAAAGCCTCATTGTGTACCGTTGTACTCTATTTAGCGCTCTTAAAAGTCTAACTTGCTAGTTGAGCCTTCGTGCCACGTTTCGTAAGGTGAAGATGCGAGTAGACCAAGTTATGTTTGAAATTGCACAAAAATGTATAAAGCTCCTCTATGGAGAGAGTTGAGCAATTCCAAAGCATCAATGTGGACCGTTGTAATCTATTTAGTGCTTTTAAAAGTCTAACTAGCTAGTTGAGCGTTCGTGCCACGTTTCGTAAGGTAATGACGCGAATAGACCAATTTATGTCTTAAATTGCACAAAAACGTGAAAAGCACCTCTATGGAGAGAGTTTAGCAATTCCAAAGCCCCATTGTGGACCGTTGTACTCTATTTAGTGCTCTTAAAAGTCTAACTTGCTAGTTTTGCCTTTTTGCCACGTTTCGTAAGGTAAAGACGCGAATAGACCAAGTTATGTCTCAAATTGCACAAAAACGTGAAAAGTTCCTCCATGGAGAGAGTTTAGCAATTCCAAAGCATCAATGTGGACCATTGTACTCTATTTAGTGATCTTAAAAGTCTAACTAGCTAGTCAAGCCCTCGTGCCACGTTTTGTAAGTTAAAGACGTGAATAGACCATGTTATGTCTCAACTTGCACAAAGAAGTGAAAAGTTCCTCTATACAGAGAGTTGAGCAATTCCAAAGCATCAATGTGGACCGTTGTACTCTATTTAGTGCTCTTAAAAGTCTAACTAGCTAGTTGAGCCTTCGTGCCGCGTTTCGTAAGTTAAAGACACGAATAGACCAAGTTATGTCTCAAATTGCACAAAAACTTGAAAGGCTCTTCTGTGGAGAGAGTTGAACAATTCCAATGCCTCAATGTGGACCGTTGTACTCTATTTAGTGCTTTTAAAAGTCTAACTTGCTAGTTGAGCCTTCGTGCCACGTTTCGTAAGGTAAAGATGCGAGTAGACCAAGTTATGTTTGAAATTGCACAAAAACGTGAAAAGCTCCTCTATGGAGAGAGTTGAGCAATTCCAAAGCATCGATGTGGACCATTGTACTCTATTTAGTGGTCTTAAAAGTCTAACTAGCTAGTCAAGCCTTCGTGCCACGTTTTGTAAGTTAAAGACACGAATAGACCAAGTTATGTCTCAAATTGCACAAAAACTTGAAAGGCTCTTCTGTGGAGAGAGTTGAACAATTCCAAAGCATCAATGCAGACAGTTGTACTCTATTTAGTTCTCTTAAAAGTCTAACTTGCTAGTTGAGCCTTCGTGCCACGTTTCGCAAGATAAAGACGCGAATACACCATGTTATGTCTCAAATTGCACAAAAACGTGAAAAGCTCCTCTATGGAGAGAGTTGAGCAATTCCAAAGCCTCAATGTGGACCGTTGTACTCTATTTAGTGCTTTTAAAGGTCTAACTTGCTAGTTGAGCCTTCGTGGCACGTTTCGTAAGGTAAAGATGCGAGTAGACCAAGTTATGTTTGAAATTGAACAAAAATGTGAAAAGCTCCTCTATGGAGAGAGTTGAGCAATTCCAAAGCATCAATGTGGACCGTTGTACTCTATTTACTGCTTTTAAAAGTCTAACTAGCTAGTTGAGCCTTCGTGCCACGTTTCGTAAGGTAATGACGCGAATAGACCAAGTTATGTCTCAAATTACACAAAAACGAGAAAAGCTCCTCTATGCAAAGAGTTGAGCAATTCCAAAGCCTCATTGTGTACCGTTGTACTCTATTTAGCGCTCTTAAAAGTCTAACTTGCTAGTTGAGCCTTCGTGCCACGTTTCGTAAGGTGAAGATGCGAGTAGACCAAGTTATGTTTGAAATTGAACAAAAATGTGAAAAGCTCCTCTATGGAGAGAGTTGAGCAATTCCAAAGCATCAATGTGGACCGTTGTAATCTATTTAGTGCTTTTAAAAGTCTAACTAGCTAGTTGAGCGTTCGTGCCACGTTTCGTAAGGTAATGACGCGAATAGACCAATTTATGTCTTAAATTGCACAAAAACGTGAAAAGCACCTCTATGGAGAGAGTTTAGCAATTCCAAAGCCCCATTGTGGACCGTTGTACTCTATTTAGTGCTCTTAAAAGTCTAACTTGCTAGTTTTGCCTTTTTGCCACGTTTCGTAAGGTAAGGACGCGAATAGACCAAGTTATGTCTCAAATTGCACAAAAACGTGAAAAGTTCCTCCATGGAGAGAGTTTAGCAATTCCAAAGCATCAATGTGGACCATTGTACTCTATTTAGTGATCTTAAAAGTCTAACTAGCTAGTCAAGCCCTCGTGCCACGTTTTGTAAGTTAAAGACGTGAATAGACCATGTTATGTCTCAACTTGCACAAAGAAGTGAAAAGTTCCTCTATACAGAGAGTTGAGCAATTCCAAAGCATCAATGTGGACCGTTGTACTCTATTTAGTGCTCTTAAAAGTCTAACTAGCTAGTTGAGCCTTCGTGCCGCGTTTCGTAAGTTAAAGACACGAATAGACCAAGTTATGTCTCAAATTGCACAAAAACTTGAAAGGCTCTTCTGTGGAGAGAGTTGAACAATTCCAAAGCATCAATGCAGACCGTTGTACTCTATTTAGTTCTCTTAAAAGTCTAACTTGCTAGTTGAGCCTTCGTGCCACGTTTCGCAAGGTAAAGACGCGAATACACCATGTTATGTCTCAAATTGCACAAAAACGTGAAAAGCTCCTCTATGGAGAGAGTTGAGCAATTCCAAAGCCTCAATGTGGACCGTTGTACTCTATTTAGTGCTTTTAAAAGTCTAACTAGCTAGTTGAGCCTTCGTGCCACGTTTCGTAAGGTAATGACGCGAATAGACCAAGTTATGTCTCAAATTGCACAAAAACGAGAAAAGCTCCTCTATGCAAAGAGTTGAGCAATTCCAAAGCCTCATTGTGTACCGTTGTACTCTATTTAGCGCTCTTAAAAGTCTAACTTGCTAGTTGAGCCTTCGTGCCACGTTTCGTAAGGTGAAGATGCGAGTAGACCAAGTTATGTTTGAAATTGCACAAAAATGTATAAAGCTCCTCTATGGAGAGAGTTGAGCAATTCCAAAGCATCAATGTGGACCGTTGTAATCTATTTAGTGCTTTTAAAAGTCTAACTAGCTAGTTGAGCGTTCGTGCCACGTTTCGTAAGGTAATGACGCGAATAGACCAATTTATGTCTTAAATTGCACAAAAACGTGAAAAGCACCTCTATGGAGAGAGTTTAGCAATTCCAAAGCCCCATTGTGGACCGTTGTACTCTATTTAGTGCTCTTAAAAGTCTAACTTGCTAGTTTTGCCTTTTTGCCACGTTTCGTAAGGTAAAGACGCGAATAGACCAAGTTATGTCTCAAATTGCACAAAAACGTGAAAAGTTCCTCCATGGAGAGAGTTTAGCAATTCCAAAGCATCAATGTGGACCATTGTACTCTATTTAGTGATCTTAAAAGTCTAACTAGCTAGTCAAGCCCTCGTGCCACGTTTTGTAAGTTAAAGACGTGAATAGACCATGTTATGTCTCAACTTGCACAAAGAAGTGAAAAGTTCCTCTATACAGAGAGTTGAGCAATTCCAAAGCATCAATGTGGACCGTTGTACTCTATTTAGTGCTCTTAAAAGTCTAACTAGCTAGTTGAGCCTTCGTGCCGCGTTTCGTAAGTTAAAGACACGAATAGACCAAGTTATGTCTCAAATTGCACAAAAACTTGAAAGGCTCTTCTGTGGAGAGAGTTGAACAATTCCAAAGCATCAATGCAGACCGTTGTACTCTATTTAGTTCTCTTAAAAGTCTAACTTGCTAGTTGAGCCTTCGTGCCACGTTTCGCAAGGTAAAGACGCGAATACACCATGTTATGTCTCAAATTGCACAAAAACGTGAAAAGCTCCTCTATGGAGAGAGTTGAGCAATTCCAAAGCCTCAATGTGGACCGTTGTACTCTATTTAGTGCTTTTAAAAGTCTAACTTGCTAGTTGAGCCTTCGTGCCACGTCTCGTAAGGTAAAGATGCGAGTAGACCAAGTTATGTTTTAAATTGCACAAAAACGTGAAAAGCTCCTCTATGGAGAGAGTTGAGCAATTGCAAACCATCAATGTGGACCGTTGTACTCTATTTAGTGCTCTTAAAAGTCTAACTTGCTAGTTGAGCCTTCGTGCCACGTTTCGTAAGGTAAGGATGCGAGTAGACCAAGTTATGTTTGAAATTGCACAAAAACGTGAAAAGCTCCTCGATGGAGAGATTTTAGCAATTCCAAAGCATCAATGTGGACCATTGTACTCTATTTAGTGGTCTTAAAAGTCTAACTAGCTAGTCAAGCCTTCGTGCCATGTTTTGTAAGGTAATGACGTAAATAGACCATGTTATGTCTCAACTTGCACAAAGACGTGAGAAGCTCCTCTATGGAGAGAGTTGAGCAATATCAAAGCATCAATGTGGACCGTTGTACTCTATTTAGTGCTCTTAAAAGTCTAACTAGCTAGTTGAGCATTCGTGCCGCGTTTCGTAAGGTAAAGACACGAATAGACCAAGTTATGTCTCAAATTGCACAAAAACGTGAAAAGGCTCTTCTGTGGAGAGAGTTGAACAATTTCAAAGCATCAATGTGGTTCGTTGTACTCTATTTAGTGCAATTAAAAGTCTAACTAGCTAGTTGAGCCTTCGTGTCACGTTTCGTAAGGTAATGACGCGAATAGACCAAGTTATGTCTTAAATTGCACAAAAACGTGAAAAGCTCCTCTATGGAGAGAGTTGAGCAATTCCAAAGCCTCATTGTGGACCGTTGTACTCTATTTAGTGCTCTTAAAAGTCTAACTTGCTAGTTGAGCCTTCGTGCCACGTTTCGCAAGGTAAAGATATGTCACAAATTGCACAAAAACGTGAAAAGCTCCTCTATGGAGAGAGTTGAGCAATTCCAAAGCCTCAATGTGGACCGTTGTACTCTATTTAGTGCTTTTAAAAGTCTAACTAGCTAGTTGAGCCTTCGTGCCACGTTTCGTAAAGTAATGACGCGAATAGACCAAGTTATGTCTCAAATTGCACAAAAACGAGAAAAGCTCCTCTATGCAAAGAGTTGAGCAATTCCAAAGCCTCATTGTGTACCGTTGTACTCTATTTAGCGCTCTTAAAAGTCTAACTTGCTAGTTGAGCCTTCGTGCCACGTTTCGTAAGGTAAAGATGCGAGTAGACCAAGTTATGTTTGAAATTGCACAAAAATGTATAAAGCTCCTCTATGGAGAGAGTTGAGCAATTCCAAAGCATCAATGTGGACCGTTGTAATCTATTTAGTGCTTTTAAAAGTCTAACTAGCTAGTTGAGCGTTCGTGCCACGTTTCGTAAGGTAATGACGCGAATAGACCAAGTTATGTCTTAAATTGCACAAAATCGTGAAAAGCACCTCTATGGAGAGAGTTTAGCAATTCCAAAGCCCCATTGTGGACCGTTGTACTCTATTTAATGCTCTTAAAAGTCTAACTTGCTAGTTTTGCCTTTTTGCCACGTTTCGTAAGGTAAAGACGCGAATAGACCAAGTTATGTCTCAAATTGCACAAAAACGTGAAAAGTTCCTCCATGGAGAGAGTTTAGCAATTCCAAAGCATCAATGTGGACCATTGTACTCTATCTAGTGATCTTAAAAGTCTAATTTGCTAGTTTTGCCCTCGTGCCACGTTTTGTAAGTTAAAGACGTGAATAGACCATGTTATGTCTCAACTTGCACAAAGAAGTGAAAAGTTCCTCTATACAGAGAGTTGAGCAATTCCAAAGCATCAATGTGGACCGTTGTACTCTATTTAGTGCTCTTAAAAGTCTAACTAGCTAGTTGAGCCTTCGTGCCGCGTTTCGTAAGTTAAAGACACGAATAGACCAAGTTATGTCTCAAATTGCACAAAAACTTGAAAGGCTCTTCTGTGGAGAGAGTTGAACAATTCCAATGCCTCAATGTGGACCGTTGTACTCTATTTAGTGCTTTTAAAAGTCTAACTTGCTAGTTGAGCCTTCGTGCCACGTTTCGTAAGGTAAAGATGCGAGTAGACCAAGTTATGTTTGAAATTGCACAAAAACGTGAAAAGCTCCTCTATGGAGAGAGTTGAGCAATTCCAAAGCATCGATGTGGACCATTGTACTCTATTTAGTGGTCTTAAAAGTCTAACTAGCTAGTCAAGCCTTCGTGCCACGTTTTGTAAGTTAAAGACACGAATAGACCAAGTTATGTCTCAAATTGCACAAAAACTTGAAAGGCTCTTCTGTGGAGAGAGTTGAACAATTCCAAAGCATCAATGCAGACAGTTGTACTCTATTTAGTTCTCTTAAAAGTCTAACTTGCTAGTTGAGCCTTCGTGCCACGTTTCGCAAGATAAAGACGCGAATACACCATGTTATGTCTCAAATTGCACAAAAACGTGAAAAGCTCCTCTATGGAGAGAGTTGAGCAATTCCAAAGCCTCAATGTGGACCGTTGTACTCTATTTAGTGCTTTTAAAAGTCTAACTTGCTAGTTGAGCCTTCGTGCCACGTTTCGTAAGGTAAAGATGCGAGTAGACCAAGTTATGTTTGAAATTGAACAAAAATGTGAAAAGCTCCTCTATGGAGAGAGTTGAGCAATTCCAAAGCATCAATGTGGACCGTTGTACTCTATTTAGTGCTTTTAAAAGTCTAACTAGCTAGTTGAGCCTTCGTGCCACGTTTCGTAAGGTAATGACGCGAATAGACCAAGTTATGTCTCAAATTGCACAAAAACGAGAAAAGCTCCTCTATGCAAAGAGTTGAGCAATTCCAAAGCCTCATTGTGTACCGTTGTACTCTATTTAGCGCTCTTAAAAGTCTAACTTGCTAGTTGAGCCTTCGTGCCACGTTTCGTAAGGTGAAGATGCGAGTAGACCAAGTTATGTTTGAAATTGCACAAAAATGTATAAAGCTCCTCCATGGAGAGAGTTGAGCAATTCCAAAGCATCAATGTGGACCGTTGTAATCTATTTAGTGCTTTTAAAAGTCTAACTAGCTAGTTGAGCGTTCGTGCCACGTTTCGTAAGGTAATGACGCGAATAGACCAATTTATGTCTTAAATTGCACAAAAACGTGAAAAGCACCTCTATGGAGAGAGTTTAGCAATTCCAAAGCCCCATTGTGGACCGTTGTACTCTATTTAGTGCTCTTAAAAGTCTAACTTGCTAGTTTTGCCTTTTTGCCACGTTTCGTAAGGTAAAGACGCGAATAGACCAAGTTATGTCTCAAATTGCACAAAAACGTGAAAAGTTCCTCCATGGAGAGAGTTTAGCAATTCCAAAGCATCAATGTGGACCATTGTACTCTATTTAGTGATCTTAAAAGTCTAACTAGCTAGTCAAGCCCTCGTGCCACGTTTTGTAAGTTAAAGACGTGAATAGACCATGTTATGTCTCAACTTGCACAAAGAAGTGAAAAGTTCCTCTATACAGAGAGTTGAGCAATTCCAAAGCATCAATGTGGACCGTTGTACTCTATTTAGTGCTCTTAAAAGTCTAACTAGCTAGTTGAGCCTTCGTGCCGCGTTTCGTAAGTTAAAGACACGAATAGACCAAGTTATGTCTCAAATTGCACAAAAACTTGAAAGGCTCTTCTGTGGAGAGAGTTGAACAATTCCAATGCCTCAATGTGGACCGTTGTACTCTATTTAGTGCTTTTAAAAGTCTAACTTGCTAGTTGAGCCTTCGTGCCACGTTTCGTAAGGTAAAGATGCGAGTAGACCAAGTTATGTTTGAAATTGCACAAAAACGTGAAAAGCTCCTCTATGGAGAGAGTTGAGCAATTCCAAAGCATCGATGTGGACCATTGTACTCTATTTAGTGGTCTTAAAAGTCTAACTAGCTAGTCAAGCCTTCGTGTCACGTTTTGTAAGTTAAAGACACGAATAGACCAAGTTATGTCTCAAATTGCACAAAAACTTGAAAGGCTCTTCTGTGGAGAGAGTTGAACAATTCCAAAGCATCAATGCAGACAGTTGTACTCTATTTAGTTCTCTTAAAAGTCTAACTTGCTAGTTGAGCCTTCGTGCCACGTTTCGCAAGATAAAGACGCGAATACACCATGTTATGTCTCAAATTGCACAAAAACGTGAAAAGCTCCTCTATGGAGAGAGTTGAGCAATTCCAAAGCCTCAATGTGGACCGTTGTACTCTATTTAGTGCTTTTAAAAGTCTAACTTGCTAGTTGAGCCTTCGTGGCACGTTTCGTAAGGTAAAGATGCGAGTAGACCAAGTTATGTTTGAAATTGAACAAAAATGTGAAAAGCTCCTCTATGGAGAGAATTGAGCAATTCCAAAGCATCAATGTGGACCGTTGTACTCTATTTAGTGCTTTTAAAAGTCTAACTAGCTAGTTGAGCCTTCGTGCCACGTTTCGTAAGGTAATGACGCGAATAGACCAAGTTATGTCTCAAATTGCACAAAAACGAGAAAAGCTCCTCTATGCAAAGAGTTGAGCAATTCCAAAGCCTCATTGTGTACCGTTGTACTCTATTTAGCGCTCTTAAAAGTCTAACTTGCTAGTTGAGCCTTCGTGCCACGTTTCGTAAGGTGAAGATGCGAGTAGACCAAGTTATGTTTGAAATTGAACAAAAATGTGAAAAGCTCCTCTATGGAGAGAGTTGAGCAATTCCAAAGCATCAATGTGGACCGTTGTAATCTATTTAGTGCTTTTAAAAGTCTAACTAGCTAGTTGAGCGTTCGTGCCACGTTTCGTAAGGTAATGACGCGAATAGACCAATTTATGTCTTAAATTGCACAAAAACGTGAAAAGCACCTCTATGGAGAGAGTTTAGCAATTCCAAAGCCCCATTGTGGACCGTTGTACTCTATTTAGTGCTCTTAAAAGTCTAACTTGCTAGTTTTGCCTTTTTGCCACGTTTCGTAAGGTAAGGACGCGAATAGACCAAGTTATGTCTCAAATTGCACAAAAACGTGAAAAGTTCCTCCATGGAGAGAGTTTAGCAATTCCAAAGCATCAATGTGGACCATTGTACTCTATTTAGTGAACTTAAAAGTCTAACTAGCTAGTCAAGCCCTCGTGCCACGTTTTTTAAGTTAAAGACGTGAATAGACCATGTTATGTCTCAACTTGCACAAAGAAGTGAAAAGTTCCTCTATACAGAGAGTTGAGCAATTCCAAAGCATCAATGTGGACCGTTGTACTCTATTTAGTGCTCTTAAAAGTCTAACTAGCTAGTTGAGCCTTCGTGCCGCGTTTCGTAAGTTAAAGACACGAATAGACCAAGTTATGTCTCAAATTGCACAAAAACTTGAAAGGCTCTTCTGTGGAGAGAGTTGAACAATTCCAAAGCATCAATGCAGACCGTTGTACTCTATTTAGTTCTCTTAAAAGTCTAACTTGCTAGTTGAGCCTTCGTGCCACGTTTCGCAAGGTAAAGACGCGAATACATTATGTTATGTCTCAAATTGCACAAAAACGTGAAAAGCTCCTCTATGGAGAGAGTTGAGCAATTCCAAAGCCTCAATGTGGACCGTTGTACTCTATTTAGTGCTTTTAAAAGTCTAACTAGCTAGTTGAGCCTTCGTGCCACGTTTCGTAAGGTAATGACGCGAATAGACCAAGTTATGTCTCAAATTGCACAAAAACGAGAAAAGCTCCTCTATGCAAAGAGTTGAGCAATTCCAAAGCCTCATTGTGTACCGTTGTACTCTATTTAGCGCTCTTAAAAGTCTAACTTGCTAGTTGAGCCTTCGTGCCACGTTTCGTAAGGTGAAGATGCGAGTAGACCAAGTTATGTTTGAAATTGCACAAAAATGTATAAAGCTCCTCTATGGAGAGAGTTGAGCAATTCCAAAGCATCAATGTGGACCGTTGTAATCTATTTAGTGCTTTTAAAAGTCTAACTAGCTAGTTGAGCGTTCGTGCCACGTTTCGTAAGGTAATGACGCGAATAGACCAATTTATGTCTTAAATTGCACAAAAACGTGAAAAGCACCTCTATGGAGAGAGTTTAGCAATTCCAAAGCCCCATTGTGGACCGTTGTACTCTATTTAGTGCTCTTAAAAGTCTAACTTGCTAGTTTTGCCTTTTTGCCACGTTTCGTAAGGTAAAGACGCGAATAGACCAAGTTATGTCTCAAATTGCACAAAAACGTGAAAAGTTCCTCCATGGAGAGAGTTTAGCAATTCCAAAGCATCAATGTGGACCATTGTACTCTATTTAGTGATCTTAAAAGTCTAACTAGCTAGTCAAGCCCTCGTGCCACGTTTTGTAAGTTAAAGACGTGAATAGACCATGTTATGTCTCAACTTGCACAAAGAAGTGAAAAGTTCCTCTATACAGAGAGTTGAGCAATTCCAAAGCATCAATGTGGACCGTTGTACTCTATTTAGTTCTCTTAAAAGTCTAACTTGCTAGTTGAGCCTTCGTGCCACGTTTCGCAAGGTAAAGACGCGAATACACCATGTTATGTCTCAAATTGCACAAAAACGTGAAAAGCTCCTCTATGGAGAGAGTTGAGCAATTCCGAAGCCTCAATGTGGACCGTTGTACTCTATTTAGTGCTTTTAAAAGTCTAACTTGCTAGTTGAGCCTTCGTGCCACGTCTCGTAAGGTAAAGATGCGAGTAGACCAAGTTATGTTTTAAATTGCACAAAAACGTGAAAAGCTCCTCTATGGAGAGAGTTGAGCAATTGCAAACCATCAATGTGGACCGTTGTACTCTATTTAGTGCTCTTAAAAGTCTAACTTGCTAGTTGAGCCTTCGTGCCACGTTTCGTAAGGTAAGGATGCGAGTAGACCAAGTTATGTTTGAAATTGCACAAAAACGTGAAAAGCTCCTCGATGGAGAGATTTTAACAATTCCAAAGCATCAATGTGGACCATTGTACTCTATTTAGTGGTCTTAAAAGTCTAACTAGCTAGTCAAGCCTTCGTGCCACGTTTTGTAAGGTAATGACGTAAATAGACCATGTTATGTCTCAACTTGCACAAAGACGTGAGAAGCTCCTCTATGGAGAGAGTTGAGCAATATCAAAGCATCAATGTGGACCGTTGTACTCTATTTAGTGCTCTTAAAAGTCTAACTAGCTAGTTGAGCATTCGTGCCGCGTTTCGTAAGGTAAAGACACGAATAGACCAAGTTATGTCTCAAATTGCACAAAAACGTGAAAAGGCTCTTCTGTGGAGAGAGTTGAACAATTTCAAAGCATCAATGTGGTTCGTTGTACTCTATTTAGTGCAATTAAAAGTCTAACTAGCTAGTTGAGCCTTCGTGTCACGTTTCGTAAGGTAATGACGCGAATAGACCAAGTTATGTCTTAAATTGCACAAAAACGTGAAAAGCTCCTCTATGGAGAGAGTTGAGCAATTCCAAAGCCTCATTGTGGACCGTTGTACTCTATTTAGTGCTCTTAAAAGTCTAACTTGCTAGTTGAGCCTTCGTGCCACGTTTCGCAAGGTAAAGATATGTCTCAAATTGCACAAAAACGAGAAAAGCTCCTCTATGGAGAGAGTTGAGCAATTCCAAAGCCTCATTGTGTACCGTTGTACTCTATTTAGCGCTCTTAAAAGTCTAACTTGCTAGTTGAGCCTTCGTGCCACGTTTCGTAAGGTAAAGATGCGAGTAGACCAAGTTATGTTTGAAATTGCACAAAAATGTATAAAGCTCCTCTATGGAGAGAGTTGAGCAATTCCAAAGCATCAATGTGGACCGTTGTAATCTATTTAGTGCTTTTAAAAGTCTAACTAGCTAGTTGAGCGTTCGTGCCACGTTTCGTAAGGTAATGACGCGAATAGACCAAGTTATGTCTTAAATTGCACAAAAACGTGAAAAGCACCTCTATGGAGAGAGTATAGCAATTCCAAAGCCCCATTGTGGACCGTTGTACTCTATTTAGTGCTCTTAAAAGTCTAACTTGCTAGTTTTGCCTTTTTGCCACGTTTCGTAAGGTAAAGACGCGAATAGACCAAGTTATGTCTCAAATTGCACAAAAACGTGAAAAGTTCCTCCATGGAGAGAGTTTAGCAATTCCAAAGCATCAATGTGGACCATTGTACTCTATTTAGTGATCTTAAAAGTCTAACTTGCTAGTTTTGCCCTCGTGCCACGTTTTGTAAGTTAAAGACGTGAATAGACCATGTTATGTCTCAACTTGCACAAAGAAGTGAAAAGTTCCTCTATACAGAGAGTTGAGCAATTCCAAAGCATCAATGTGGACCGTTGTACTCTATTTAGTGCTCTTAAAAGTCTAACTAGCTAGTTGAGCCTTCGTGCCGCGTTTCGTAAGTTAAAGACACGACTAGACCAAGTTATGTCTCAAATTGCACAAAAACTTGAAAGGCTCTTCTGTGGAGAGAGTTGAACAATTCCAATGCCTCAATGTGGACCGTTGTACTCTATTTAGTGCTTTTAAAAGTCTAACTTGCTAGTTGAGCCTTCGTGCCACGTTTCGTAAGGTAAAGATGCGAGTAGACCAAGTTATGTTTGAAATTGCACAAAAACGTGAAAAGCTCCTCTATGGAGAGAGTTGAGCAATTCCAAAGCATCGATGTGGACCATTGTACTCTATTTAGTGGTCTTAAAAGTCTAACTAGCTAGTCAAGCCTTCGTGCCACGTTTTGTAAGTTAAAGACACGAATAGACCAAGTTATGTCTCAAATTGCACAAAAACTTGAAAGGCTCTTCTGTGGAGAGAGTTGAACAATTCCAAAGCATCAATGCAGACAGTTGTACTCTATTTAGTTCTCTTAAAAGTCTAACTTGCTAGTTGAGCCTTCGTGCCACGTTTCGCAAGATAAAGACGCGAATACACCATGTTATGTCTCAAATTGCACAAAAACGTGAAAAGCTCCTCTATGGAGAGAGTTGAGCAATTCCAAAGCCTCAATGTGGACCGTTGTACTCTATTTAGTGCTTTTAAAAGTCTAACTTGCTAGTTGAGCCTTCGTGCCACGTTTCGTAAGGTAAAGATGCGAGTAGACCAAGTTATGTTTGAAATTGAACAAAAATGTGAAAAGCTCCTCTATGGAGAGAGTTGAGCAATTCCAAAGCATCAATGTGGACCGTTGTACTCTATTTAGTGCTTTTAAAAGTCTAACTAGCTAGTTGAGCCTTCGTGCCACGTTTCGTAAGGTAATGACGCGAATAGACCAAGTTATGTCTCAAATTGCACAAAAACGAGAAAAGCTCCTCTATGCAAAGAGTTGAGCAATTCCAAAGCCTCTTTGTGTACCGTTGTACTCTATTTAGCGCTCTTAAAAGTCTAACTTGCTAGTTGAGCCTTCGTGCCACGTTTCGTAAGGTAAAGATGCGAGTAGACCAAGTTATGTTTGAAATTGCACAAAAATGTATCAAGCTCCTCTATGGAGAGAGTTGAGCAATTCCAAAGCATCAATGTGGACCGTTGTAATCTATTTAGTGCTTTTAAAAGTCTAACTAGCTAGTTGAGCCTTCGTGCCACGTTTCGTAAGGTAATGACGCGAATAGACCAAGTTATGTCTCAAATTGCACAAAAACGAGAAAAGCTCCTCTATGCAAAGAGTTGAGCAATTCCAAAGCCTCATTGTGTACCGTTGTACTCTATTTAGCGCTCTTAAAAGTCTAACTTGCTAGTTGAGCCTTCGTGCCACGTTTCGTAAGGTGAAGATGCGAGTAGACCAAGTTATGTTTGAAATTGCACAAAAATGTATAAAGCTCCTCTATGGAGAGAGTTGAGCAATTCCAAAGCATCAATGTGGACCGTTGTAATCTATTTAGTGCTTTTAAAAGTCTAACTAGCTAGTTGAGCGTTCGTGCCACGTTTCGTAAGGTAATGACGCGAATAGACCAAGTTATGTCTTAAATTGCACAAAAACGTGAAAAGCACCTCTATGGAGAGAGTATAGCAATTCCAAAGCCCCATTGTGGACCGTTGTACTCTATTTAGTGCTCTTAAAAGTCTAACTTGCTAGTTTTGCCTTTTTGCCACGTTTCGTAAGGTAAAGACGCGAATAGACCAAGTTATGTCTCAAATTGCACAAAAACGTGAAAAGTTCCTCCATGGAGAGAGTTTAGCAATTCCAAAGCATCAATGTGGACCATTGTACTCTATTTAGTGATCTTAAAAGTCTAACTTGCTAGTTTTGCCCTCGTGCCACGTTTTGTAAGTTAAAGACGTGAATAGACCATGTTATGTCTCAACTTGCACAAAGAAGTGAAAAGTTCCTCTATACAGAGAGTTGAGCAATTCCAAAGCATCAATGTGGACCGTTGTACTCTATTTAGTGCTCTTAAAAGTCTAACTAGCTAGTTGAGCCTTCGTGCCGCGTTTCGTAAGTTAAAGACACGACTAGACCAAGTTATGTCTCAAATTGCACAAAAACTTGAAAGGCTCTTCTGTGGAGAGAGTTGAACAATTCCAATGCCTCAATGTGGACCGTTGTACTCTATTTAGTGCTTTTAAAAGTCTAACTTGCTAGTTGAGCCTTCGTGCCACGTTTCGTAAGGTAAAGATGCGAGTAGACCAAGTTATGTTTGAAATTGCACAAAAACGTGAAAAGCTCCTCTATGGAGAGAGTTGAGCAATTCCAAAGCATCGATGTGGACCATTGTACTCTATTTAGTGGTCTTAAAAGTCTAACTAGCTAGTCAAGCCTTCGTGCCACGTTTTGTAAGTTAAAGACACGAATAGACCAAGTTATGTCTCAAATTGCACAAAAACTTGAAAGGCTCTTCTGTGGAGAGAGTTGAACAATTCCAAAGCATCAATGCAGACAGTTGTACTCTATTTAGTTCTCTTAAAAGTCTAACTTGCTAGTTGAGCCTTCGTGCCACGTTTCGCAAGATAAAGACGCGAATACACCATGTTATGTCTCAAATTGCACAAAAACGTGAAAAGCTCCTCTATGGAGAGAGTTGAGCAATTCCAAAGCCTCAATGTGGACCGTTGTACTCTATTTAGTGCTTTTAAAAGTCTAACTTGCTAGTTGAGCCTTCGTGCCACGTTTCGTAAGGTAAAGATGCGAGTAGACCAAGTTATGTTTGAAATTGAACAAAAATGTGAAAAGCTCCTCTATGGAGAGAGTTGAGCAATTCCAAAGCATCAATGTGGACCGTTGTACTCTATTTAGTGCTTTTAAAAGTCTAACTAGCTAGTTGAGCCTTCGTGCCACGTTTCGTAAGGTAATGACGCGAATAGACCAAGTTATGTCTCAAATTGCACAAAAACGAGAAAAGCTCCTCTATGCAAAGAGTTGAGCAATTCCAAAGCCTCTTTGTGTACCGTTGTACTCTATTTAGCGCTCTTAAAAGTCTAACTTGCTAGTTGAGCCTTCGTGCCACGTTTCGTAAGGTAAAGATGCGAGTAGACCAAGTTATGTTTGAAATTGCACAAAAATGTATCAAGCTCCTCTATGGAGAGAGTTGAGCAATTCCAAAGCATCAATGTGGACCGTTGTAATCTATTTAGTGCTTTTAAAAGTCTAACTAGCTAGTTGAGCCTTCGTGCCACGTTTCGTAAGGTAATGACGCGAATAGACCAAGTTATGTCTCAAATTGCACAAAAACGAGAAAAGCTCCTCTATGCAAAGAGTTGAGCAATTCCAAAGCCTCATTGTGTACCGTTGTACTCTATTTAGCGCTCTTAAAAGTCTAACTTGCTAGTTGAGCCTTCGTGCCACGTTTCGTAAGGTGAAGATGCGAGTAGACCAAGTTATGTTTGAAATTGCACAAAAATGTATAAAGCTCCTCTATGGAGAGAGTTGAGCAATTCCAAAGCATCAATGTGGACCGTTGTAATCTATTTAGTGCTTTTAAAAGTCTAACTAGCTAGTTGAGCGTTCGTGCCACGTTTCGTAAGGTAATGACGCGAATAGACCAATTTATGTCTTAAATTGCACAAAAACGTGAAAAGCACCTCTATGGAGAGAGTTTAGCAATTCCAAAGCCCCATTGTGGACCGTTGTACTCTATTTAGTGCTCTTAAAAGTCTAACTTGCTAGTTTTGCCTTTTTGCCACGTTTCGTAAGGTAATGACGCGAATAGACCAAGTTATGTCTCAAATTGCACAAAAACGTGAAAAGTTCCTCCATGGAGAGAGTTTAGCAATTCCAAAGCATCAATGTGGACCATTGTACTCTATTTAGTGATCTTAAAAGTCTAACTAGCTAGTCAAGCCCTCGTGCCACGTTTTGTAAGTTAAAGACGTGAATAGACCATGTTATGTCTCAACTTGCACAAAGAAGTGAAAAGTTCCTCTATACAGAGAGTTGAGCAATTCCAAAGCATCAATGTGGACCGTTGTACTCTATTTAGTGCTCTTAAAAGTCTAACTAGCTAGTTGAGCCTTCGTGCCGCGTTTCGTAAGTTAAAGACACGAATAGACCAAGTTATGTCTCAAATTGCACAAAAACTTGAAAGGCTCTTCTGTGGAGAGAGTTAAACAATTCCAAAGCATCAATGCAGACCGTTGTACTCTATTTAGTTCTCTTAAAAGTCTAACTTGCTAGTTGAGCCTTCGTGCCACGTTTCGCAAGGTAAAGACGCGAATACACCATGTTATGTCTCAAATTGCACAAAAACGTGAAAAGCTCCTCTATGGAGAGAGTTGAGCAATTCCAAAGCCTCAATGTGGACCGTTGTACTCTATTTAGTGCTTTTAAAAGTCTAACTTGCTAGTTGAGCCTTCGTGCCACGTCTCGTAAGGTAAAGATGCGAGTAGACCAAGTTATGTTTTAAATTGCACAAAAACGTGAAAAGCTCCTCTATGGAGAGAGTTGAGCAATTGCAAACCATCAATGTGGACCGTTGTACTCTATTTAGTGCTCTTAAAAGTCTAACTTGCTAGTTGAGCCTTCGTGCCACGTTTCGTAAGGTAAGGATGCGAGTAGACCAAGTTATGTTTGAAATTGCACAAAAACGTGAAAAGCTCCTCGATGGAGAGATTTTAACAATTCCAAAGCATCAATGTGGACCATTGTACTCTATTTAGTGGTCTTAAAAGTCTAACTAGCTAGTCAAGCCTTCGTGCCACGTTTTGTAAGGTAATGACGTAAATAGACCATGTTATGTCTCAACTTGCACAAAGACGTGAGAAGCTCCTCTATGGAGAGAGTTGAGCAATATCAAAGCATCAATGTGGACCGTTGTACTCTATTTAGTGCTCTTAAAAGTCTAACTAGCTAGTTGAGCATTCGTGCCGCGTTTCGTAAGGTAAAGACACGAATAGACCAAGTTATGTCTCAAATTGCACAAAAACGTGAAAAGGCTCTTCTGTGGAGAGAGTTGAACAATTTCAAAGCATCAATGTGGTTCGTTGTACTCTATTTAGTGCAATTAAAAGTCTAACTAGCTAGTTGAGCCTTCGTGTCACGTTTCGTAAGGTAATGACGCGAATAGACCAAGTTATGTCTTAAATTGCACAAAAACGTGAAAAGCTCTTCTATGGAGAGAGTTGAGCAATTCCAAAGCCTCATTGTGGACCGTTGTACTCTATTTAGTGCTCTTAAAAGTCTAACTTGCTAGTTGAGCCTTCGTGCCACGTTTCGCAAGGTAAAGATATGTCTCAAATTGCACAAAAACGTGAAAAGCTCCTCTATGGAGAGAGTTGAGCAATTCCAAAGCCTCAATGTGGACCGTTGTACTCTATTTAGTGCTTTTAAAAGTCTAACTAGCTAGTTGAGCCTTCGTGCCACGTTTCGTAAAGTAATGACGCGAATAGACCAAGTTATGTCTCAAATTGCACAAAAACGAGAAAAGCTCCTCTATGCAAAGAGTTGAGCAATTCCAAAGCCTCATTGTGTACCGTTGTACTCTATTTAGCGCTCTTAAAAGTCTAACTTGCTAGTTGAGCCTTCGTGCCACGTTTCGTAAGGTAAAGATGCGAGTAGACCAAGTTATGTTTGAAATTGCACAAAAATGTATAAAGCTCCTCTATGGAGAGAGTTGAGCAATTCCAAAGCATCAATGTGGACCGTTGTAATCTATTTAGTGCTTTTAAAAGTCTAACTAGCTAGTTGAGCGTTCGTGCCACGTTTCGTAAGGTAATGACGCGAATAGACCAAGTTATGTCTTAAATTGCACAAAAACGTGAAAAGCTCCTCTATGGAGAGAGTTGAGCAATTCCAAAGCCTCATTGTGGACCGTTGTACTCTATTTAGTGCTCTTAAAAGTCTAACTTGCTAGTTTTGCCATTTTGCCACGTTTCGTAAGGTAAAGACGCGAATAGACCAAGTTATGTCTCAAATTGCACAAAAACGTGAAAAGTTCCTCCATGGAGAGAGTTTAGCAATTCCAAAGCATCAATGTGGACCATTGTACTCTATTTAGTGATCTTAAAAGTCTAACTAGCTAGTCAAGCCCTCGTGCCACGTTTTGTAAGGTAAAGACGTGAATAGACCATGTTATGTCTCAACTTGCAAACAGAAGTGAAAAGTTCCTCTATGCGGAGAGTTGAGCAATTCCAAAGCATCAATGTGGACCGTTGTACTCTATTTAGTGCTCTTAAAAGTCTAACTAGCTAGTTGAGCCTTCGTGCCGCGTTTCGTAAGTTAAAGACACGAATAGACCAAGTTATGTCTCAAATTGCACAAAAACTTGAAAGGCTCTTCTGTGGAGAGAGTTGAACAATTCCAAAGCATCAATGCAGACCGTTGTACTCTATTTAGTTCTCTTAAATGTCTAACTTGCTAGTTGAGCTTTCGTGCCACGTTTCGCAAGGTAAAGACGCGAATACACCATGTTATGTCTCAAATTGCACAAAAACGTGAAAAGCTCCCCTATGGAGAGAGTTGAGCAATTCCAAAGCCTCAATGTGGACCGTTGTACTCTATTTAGTGCTTTTAAAAGTCTAACTTGCTAGTTGAGCCTTCGTGCCACGTTTCGTAAGGTAAAGATGCGAGTAGAGCAAGTTATGTTTGAAATTGCACAAAAACGTGAAAAGCTCCTCTATGGAGAGAGTTGAGCAATTCCAAAGCATCAATGTGGACCGTTGTACTCTATTTAGTGCTTTTAAAAGTCTAACTAGCTAGTTGAGCCTTCGTGCCACGTTTCGTAAGGTAATGACGCGAATAGACCAAGTTATGTCTCAAATTGCACAAAAACGAGAAAAGCTCCTCTATGCAAAGAGTTGAGCAATTCCAAAGCCTCATTGTGTACCGTTGTACTCTATTTAGCGCTCTTAAAAGTCTAACTTGCTAGTTGAGCCTTCGTGCCACGTTTCGTAAGGTAAAGATGCGAGTAGACCAAGTTATGTTTGAAATTGCACAAAAATGTATCAAGCTCCTCTATGGAGAGAGTTGAGCAATTCCAAAGCATCAATGTGGACCGTTGTAATCTATTTAGTGCTTTTAAAAGTCTAACTAGCTAGTTGAGCCTTCGTGCCACGTTTCGTAAGGTAATGACGCGAATAGACCAAGTTATGTCTCAAATTGCACAAAAACGAGAAAAGCTCCTCTATGCAAAGAGTTGAGCAATTCCAAAGCCTCATTGTGTACCGTTGTACTCTATTTAGCGCTCTTAAAAGTCTAACTTGCTAGTTGAGCCTTCGTGCCACGTTTCATAAGGTGAAGATGCGAGTAGACCAAGTTATGTTTGAAATTGCACAAAAATGTATAAAGCTCCTCTATGGAGAGAGTTGAGCAATTCCAAAGCATCAATGTGGACCGTTGTAATCTATTTAGTGCTTTTAAAAGTCTAACTAGCTAGTTGAGCGTTCGTGCCACGTTTCGTAAGGTAATGACGCGAATAGACCAATTTATGTCTTAAATTGCACAAAAACGTGAAAAGCACCTCTATGGAGAGAGTTTAGCAATTCCAAAGCCCCATTGTGGACCGTTGTACTCTATTTAGTGCTCTTAAAAGTCTAACTTGCTAGTTTTGCCTTTTTGCCACGTTTCGTAAGGTAAAGACGCGAATAGACCAAGTTATGTCTCAAATTGCACAAAAACGTGAAAAGTTCCTCCATGGAGAGAGTTTAGCAATTCCAAAGCATCAATGTGGACCATTGTACTCTATTTAGTGATCTTAAAAGTCTAACTAGCTAGTCAAGCCCTCGTGCCACGTTTTGTAAGTTAAAGACGTGAATAGACCATGTTATGTCTCAACTTGCACAAAGAAGTGAAAAGTTCCTCTATACAGAGAGTTGAGCAATTCCAAAGCATCAATGTGGACCGTTGTACTCTATTTAGTGCTCTTAAAAGTCTAACTAGCTAGTTGAGCCTTCGTGCCGCGTTTCGTAAGTTAAAGACACGAATAGACCAAGTTATGTCTCAAATTGCACAAAAACTTGAAAGGCTCTTCTGTGGAGAGAGTTGAACAATTCCAAAGCATCAATGCAGACCGTTGTACTCTATTTAGTTCTCTTAAAAGTCTAACTTGCTAGTTGAGCCTTCGTGCCACGTTTCGCAAGGTAAAGACGCGAATACACCATGTTATGTCTCAAATTGCACAAAAACGTGAAAAGCTCCTCTATGGAGAGAGTTGAGCAATTCCAAAGCCTCAATGTGGACCGTTGTACTCTATTTAGTGCTTTTAAAAGTCTAACTAGCTAGTTGAGCCTTCGTGCCACGTTTCGTAAGGTAATGACGCGAATAGACCAAGTTATGTCTCAAATTGCACAAAAACGAGAAAAGCTCCTCTATGCAAAGAGTTGAGCAATTCCAAAGCCTCATTGTGTACCGTCGTACTCTATTTAGCGCTCTTAAAAGTCTAACTTGCTAGTTGAGCCTTCGTGCCACGTTTCGTAAGGTGAAGATGCGAGTAGACCAAGTTATGTTTGAAATTGCACAAAAATGTATAAAGCTCCTCTATGGAGAGAGTTGAGCAATTCCAAAGCATCAATGTGGACCGTTGTAATCTATTTAGTGCTTTTAAAAGTCTAACTAGCTAGTTGAGCGTTCGTGCCACGTTTCGTAAGGTAATGACGCGAATAGACCAATTTATGTCTTAAATTGCACAAAAACGTGAAAAGCACCTCTATGGAGAGAGTTTAGCAATTCCAAAGCCCCATTGTGGACCGTTGTACTCTATTTAGTGCTCTTAAAAGTCTAACTTGCTAGTTTTGCCTTTTTGCCACGTTTCGCAAGGTAAAGACGCGAATAGACCAAGTTATGTCTCAAATTGCACAAAAACGTGAAAAGTTCCTCCATGGAGAGAGTTTAGCAATTCCAAAGCATCAATGTGGACCATTGTACTCTATTTAGTGATCTTAAAAGTCTAACTAGCTAGTCAAGCCCTCGTGCCACGTTTTGTAAGTTAAAGACGTGAATAGACCATGTTATGTCTCAACTTGCACAAAGAAGTGAAAAGTTCCTCTATACAGAGAGTTGAGCAATTCCAAAGCATCAATGTGGACCGTTGTACTCTATTTAGTGCTCTTAAAAGTCTAACTAGCTAGTTGAGCCTTCGTGCCGCGTTTCGTAAGTTAAAGACACGAATAGACCAAGTTATGTCTCAAATTGCACAAAAACTTGAAAGGCTCTTCTGTGGAGAGAGTTAAACAATTCCAAAGCATCAATGCAGACCGTTGTACTCTATTTAGTTCTCTTAAAAGTCTAACTTGCTAGTTGAGCCTTCGTGCCACGTTTCGCAAGGTAAAGACGCGAATACACCATGTTATGTCTCAAATTGCACAAAAACGTGAAAAGCTCCTCTATGGAGAGAGTTGAGCAATTCCAAAGCCTCAATGTGGACCGTTGTACTCTATTTAGTGCTTTTAAAAGTCTAACTTGCTAGTTGAGCCTTCGTGCCACGTCTCGTAAGGTAAAGATGCGAGTAGACCAAGTTATGTTTTAAATTGCACAAAAACGTGAAAAGCTCCTCTATGGAGAGAGTTGAGCAATTGCAAACCATCAATGTGGACCGTTGTACTCTATTTAGTGCTCTTAAAAGTCTAACTTGCTAGTTGAGCCTTCGTGCCACGTTTCGTAAGGTAAGGATGCGAGTAGACCAAGTTATGTTTGAAATTGCACAAAAACGTGAAAAGCTCCTCGATGGAGAGATTTTAACAATTCCAAAGCATCAATGTGGACCATTGTACTCTATTTAGTGGTCTTAAAAGTCTAACTAGCTAGTCAAGCCTTCGTGCCACGTTTTGTAAGGTAATGACGTAAATAGACCATGTTATGTCTCAACTTGCACAAAGACGTGAGAAGCTCCTCTATGGAGAGAGTTGAGCAATATCAAAGCATCAATGTGGACCGTTGTACTCTATTTAGTGCTCTTAAAAGTCTAACTAGCTAGTTGAGCATTCGTGCCGCGTTTCGTAAGGTAAAGACACGAATAGACCAAGTTATGTCTCAAATTGCACAAAAACGTGAAAAGGCTCTTCTGTGGAGAGAGTTGAACAATTTCAAAGCATCAATGTGGTTCGTTGTACTCTATTTAGTGCAATTAAAAGTCTAACTAGCTAGTTGAGCCTTCGTGTCACGTTTCGTAAGGTAATGACGCGAATAGACCAAGTTATGTCTTAAATTGCACAAAAACGTGAAAAGCTCCTCTATGGAGAGAGTTGAGCAATTCCAAAGCCTCATTGTGGACCGTTGTACTCTATTTAGTGCTCTTAAAAGTCTAACTTGCTAGTTGAGCCTTCGTGCCACGTTTCGCAAGGTAAAGATATGTCTCAAATTGCACAAAAACGTGAAAAGCTCCTCTATGGAGAGAGTTGAGCAATTCCAAAGCCTCAATGTGGACCGTTGTACTCTATTTAGTGCTTTTAAAAGTCTAACTAGCTAGTTGAGCCTTCGTGCCACGTTTCGTAAAGTAATGACGCGAATAGACCAAGTTATGTCTCAAATTGCACAAAAACGAGAAAAGCTCCTCTATGCAAAGAGTTGAGCAATTCCAAAGCCTCATTGTGTACCGTTGTACTCTATTTAGCGCTCTTAAAAGTCTAACTTGCTAGTTGAGCCTTCGTGCCACGTTTCGTAAGGTAAAGATGCGAGTAGACCAAGTTATGTTTGAAATTGCACAAAAATGTATAAAGCTCCTCTATGGAGAGAGTTGAGCAATTCCAAAGCATCAATGTGGACCGTTGTAATCTATTTAGTGCTTTTAAAAGTCTAACTAGCTAGTTGAGCGTTCGTGCCACGTTTCGTAAGGTAATGACGCGAATAGACCAAGTTATGTCTTAAATTGCACAAAAACGTGAAAAGCTCCTCTATGGAGAGAGTTGAGCAATTCCAAAGCCTCATTGTGGACCGTTGTACTCTATTTAGTGCTCTTAAAAGTCTAACTTGCTAGTTTTGCCATTTTGCCACGTTTCGTAAGGTAAAGACGCGAATAGACCAAGTTATGTCTCAAATTGCACAAAAACGTGAAAAGTTCCTCCATGGAGAGAGTTTAGCAATTCCAAAGCATCAATGTGGACCATTGTACTCTATTTAGTGATCTTAAAAGTCTAACTAGCTAGTCAAGCCCTCGTGCCACGTTTTGTAAGGTAAAGACGTGAATAGACCATGTTATGTCTCAACTTGCAAACAGAAGTGAAAAGTTCCTCTATGCAGAGAGTTGAGCAATTCCAAAGCATCAATGTGGACCGTTGTACTCTATTTAGTGCTCTTAAAAGTCTAACTAGCTAGTTGAGCCTTCGTGCCGCGTTTCGTAAGTTAAAGACACGAATAGACCAAGTTATGTCTCAAATTGCACAAAAACTTGAAAGGCTCTTCTGTGGAGAGAGTTGAACAATTCCAAAGCATCAATGCAGACCGTTGTACTCTATTTAGTTCTCTTAAAAGTCTAACTTGCTAGTTGAGCTTTCGTGCCACGTTTCGCAAGGTAAAGACGCGAATACACCATGTTATGTCTCAAATTGCACAAAAACGTGAAAAGCTCCCCTATGGAGAGAGTTGAGCAATTCCAAAGCCTCAATGTGGACCGTTGTACTCTATTTAGTGCTTTTAAAAGTCTAACTTGCTAGTTGAGCCTTCGTGCCACGTTTCGTAAGGTAAAGATGCGAGTAGAGCAAGTTATGTTTGAAATTGCACAAAAACGTGAAAAGCTCCTCTATGGAGAGAGTTGAGCAATTCCAAAGCATCAATGTGGACCGTTGTACTCTATTTAGTGCTTTTAAAAGTCTAACTAGCTAGTTGAGCCTTCGTGCCACGTTTCGTAAGGTAATGACGCGAATAGACCAAGTTATGTCTCAAATTGCACAAAAACGAGAAAAGCTCCTCTATGCAAAGAGTTGAGCAATTCCAAAGCCTCATTGTGTACCGTTGTACTCTATTTAGCGCTCTTAAAAGTCTAACTTGCTAGTTGAGCCTCGTGCCACGTTTCGTAAGGTAAAGATGCGAGTAGACCAAGTTATGTTTGAAATTGCACAAAAATGTATCAAGCTCCTCTATGGAGAGAGTTGAGCAATTCCAAAGCATCAATGTGGACCGTTGTAATCTATTTAGTGCTTTTAAAAGTCTAACTAGCTAGTTGAGCCTTCGTGCCACGTTTCGTAAGGTAATGACGCGAATAGACCAAGTTATGTCTTAAATTGCACAAAACGTGAAAAGCTCCTCTATGGAGAGAGTTGAGCAATTCCAAAGCATCAATGTGGACCATTGTACTCTATTTAGTGGTGTTAAAAGTCTAACTAGCAAGTCAAGCCTTCGTGCCACGTTTTGTAAGGTAATTACGTGAATAGACCATGTTATGTCTCAACTTGCACAAAGACGTGAAAAGCTCCTCTATGGAGAGAGTTGAGCAATTCCAAAGCATCAATGTGGACCGTTGTACTCTATTTAGTGCTCTTAAAAGTCTAACTAGCTAGTTGAGCATTCGTGCCGCGTTTCGTAAGGTAAAGACACGAATAGACCAAGTTATGTCTCAAATTGCACAAAAACGAGAAAAGGTCCTCTATGGAGAGAGTTGAGCAATTCCAAAGCCTCATTGTGGACCGTTGTACTCTATTTAGTGCTCTTAAAAGTCTAACTTGCTAGTTGAGCCTTCGTGCCACGTTTCGTAAGGTAAAGATGCGAGTAGACCAAGTTATGTTTGAAATTGCACAAAAACGTGAAAAGCTCCTCTATGGAGAGAGTTGAGCAATTCCAAAGCATCGATGTGGACCATTGTACTCTATTTAGTGGTCTTAAAAGTCTAACTAGCTAGTCAAGCCTTCGTGCCACGTTTTGTAAGTTAAAGACACGAATAGACCAAGTTATGTCTCAAATTGCACAAAAACTTGAAAGGCTCTTCTGTGGAGAGAGTTGAACAATTCCAAAGCATCAATGCAGACAGTTGTACTCTATTTAGTTCTCTTAAAAGTCTAACTTGCTAGTTGAGCCTTCGTGCCACGTTTCGCAAGATAAAGACGCGAATACACCATGTTATGTCTCAAATTGCACAAAAACGTGAAAAGCTCCTCTATGGAGAGAGTTGAGCAATTCCAAAGCCTCAATGTGGACCGTTGTACTCTATTTAGTGCTTTTAAAAGTCTAACTTGCTAGTTGAGCCTTCGTGCCACGTTTCGTAAGGTAAAGATGCGAGTAGACCAAGTTATGTTTGAAATTGAACAAAAATGTGAAAAGCTCCTCTATGGAGAGAGTTGAGCAATTCCAAAGCATCAATGTGGACCGTTGTACTCTATTTAGTGCTTTTAAAAGTCTAACTAGCTAGTTGAGCCTTCGTGCCACGTTTCGTAAGGTAATGACGCGAATAGACCAAGTTATGTCTCAAATTGCACAAAAACGAGAAAAGCTCCTCTATGCAAAGAGTTGAGCAATTCCAAAGCCTCATTGTGTACCGTTGTACTCTATTTAGCGCTCTTAAAAGTCTAACTTGCTAGTTGAGCCTTCGTGCCACGTTTCGTAAGGTGAAGATGCGAGTAGACCAAGTTATGTTTGAAATTGAACAAAAATGTGAAAAGCTCCTCTATGGAGAGAGTTGAGCAATTCCAAAGCATCAATGTGGACCGTTGTAATCTATTTAGTGCTTTTAAAAGTCTAACTAGCTAGTTGAGCGTTCGTGCCACGTTTCGTAAGGTAATGACGCGAATAGACCAATTTATGTCTTAAATTGCACAAAAACGTGAAAAGCACCTCTATGGAGAGAGTTTAGCAATTCCAAAGCCCCATTGTGGACCGTTGTACTCTATTTAGTGCTCTTAAAAGTCTAACTTGCTAGTTTTGCCTTTTTGCCACGTTTCGTAAGGTAAAGACGCGAATAGACCAAGTTATGTCTCAAATTGCACAAAAACGTGAAAAGTTCCTCCATGGAGAGAGTTTAGCAATTCCAAAGCATCAATGTGGACCATTGTACTCTATTTAGTGATCTTAAAAGTCTAACTAGCTAGTCAAGCCCTCGTGCCACGTTTTGTAAGTTAAAGACGTGAATAGACCATGTTATGTCTCAACTTGCACAAAGAAGTGAAAAGTTCCTCTATACAGAGAGTTGAGCAATTCCAAAGCATCAATGTGGACCGTTGTACTCTATTTAGTGCTCTTAAAAGTCTAACTAGCTAGTTGAGCCTTCGTGCCGCGTTTCGTAAGTTAAAGACACGAATAGACCAAGTTATGTCTCAAATTGCACAAAAACTTGAAAGGCTCTTCTGTGGAGAGAGTTGAACAATTCCAAAGCATCAATGCAGACCGTTGTACTCTATTTAGTTCTCTTAAAAGTCTAACTTGCTAGTTGAGCCTTCGTGCCACGTTTCGCAAGGTAAAGACGCGAATACACCATGTTATGTCTCAAATTGCACAAAAACGTGAAAAGCTCCTCTATGGAGAGAGTTGAGCAATTCCAAAGCCTCAATGTGGACCGTTGTACTCTATTTAGTGCTTTTAAAAGTCTAACTAGCTAGTTGAGCCTTCGTGCCACGTTTCGTAAGGTAATGACGCGAATAGACCAAGTTATGTCTCAAATTGCACAAAAACGAGAAAAGCTCCTCTATGCAAAGAGTTGAGCAATTCCAAAGCCTCATTGTGTACCGTCGTACTCTATTTAGCGCTCTTAAAAGTCTAACTTGCTAGTTGAGCCTTCGTGCCACGTTTCGTAAGGTGAAGATGCGAGTAGACCAAGTTATGTTTGAAATTGCACAAAAATGTATAAAGCTCCTCTATGGAGAGAGTTGAGCAATTCCAAAGCATCAATGTGGACCGTTGTAATCTATTTAGTGCTTTTAAAAGTCTAACTAGCTAGTTGAGCGTTCGTGCCACGTTTCGTAAGGTAATGACGCGAATAGACCAATTTATGTCTTAAATTGCACAAAAACGTGAAAAGCACCTCTATGGAGAGAGTTTAGCAATTCCAAAGCCCCATTGTGGACCGTTGTACTCTATTTAGTGCTCTTAAAAGTCTAACTTGCTAGTTTTGCCTTTTTGCCACGTTTCGTAAGGTAAAGACGCGAATAGACCAAGTTATGTCTCAAATTGCACAAAAACGTGAAAAGTTCCTCCATGGAGAGAGTTTAGCAATTCCAAAGCATCAATGTGGACCATTGTACTCTATTTAGTGATCTTAAAAGTCTAACTAGCTAGTCAAGCCCTCGTGCCACGTTTTGTAAGTTAAAGACGTGAATAGACCATGTTATGTCTCAACTTGCACAAAGAAGTGAAAAGTTCCTCTATACAGAGAGTTGAGCAATTCCAAAGCATCAATGTGGACCGTTGTACTCTATTTAGTGCTCTTAAAAGTCTAACTAGCTAGTTGAGCCTTCGTGCCGCGTTTCGTAAGTTAAAGACACGAATAGACCAAGTTATGTCTCAAATTGCACAAAAACTTGAAAGGCTCTTCTGTGGAGAGAGTTAAACAATTCCAAAGCATCAATGCAGACCGTTGTACTCTATTTAGTTCTCTTAAAAGTCTAACTTGCTAGTTGAGCCTTCGTGCCACGTTTCGCAAGGTAAAGACGCGAATACACCATGTTATGTCTCAAATTGCACAAAAACGTGAAAAGCTCCTCTATGGAGAGAGTTGAGCAATTCCAAAGCCTCAATGTGGACCGTTGTACTCTATTTAGTGCTTTTAAAAGTCTAACTTGCTAGTTGAGCCTTCGTGCCACGTCTCGTAAGGTAAAGATGCGAGTAGACCAAGTTATGTTTTAAATTGCACAAAAACGTGAAAAGCTCCTCTATGGAGAGAGTTGAGCAATTGCAAACCATCAATGTGGACCGTTGTACTCTATTTAGTGCTCTTAAAAGTCTAACTTGCTAGTTGAGCCTTCGTGCCACGTTTCGTAAGGTAAGGATGCGAGTAGACCAAGTTATGTTTGAAATTGCACAAAAACGTGAAAAGCTCCTCGATGGAGAGATTTTAACAATTCCAAAGCATCAATGTGGACCATTGTACTCTATTTAGTGGTCTTAAAAGTCTAACTAGCTAGTCAAGCCTTCGTGCCACGTTTTGTAAGGTAATGACGTAAATAGACCATGTTATGTCTCAACTTGCACAAAGACGTGAGAAGCTCCTCTATGGAGAGAGTTGAGCAATATCAAAGCATCAATGTGGACCGTTGTACTCTATTTAGTGCTCTTAAAAGTCTAACTAGCTAGTTGAGCATTCGTGCCGCGTTTCGTAAGGTAAAGACACGAATAGACCAAGTTATGTCTCAAATTGCACAAAAACGTGAAAAGGCTCTTCTGTGGAGAGAGTTGAACAATTTCAAAGCATCAATGTGGTTCGTTGTACTCTATTTAGTGCAATTAAAAGTCTAACTAGCTAGTTGAGCCTTCGTGTCACGTTTCGTAAGGTAATGACGCGAATAGACCAAGTTATGTCTTAAATTGCACAAAAACGTGAAAAGCTCCTCTATGGAGAGAGTTGAGCAATTCCAAAGCCTCATTGTGGACCGTTGTACTCTATTTAGTGCTCTTAAAAGTCTAACTTGCTAGTTGAGCCTTCGTGCCACGTTTCGCAAGGTAAAGATATGTCTCAAATTGCACAAAAACGTGAAAAGCTCCTCTATGGAGAGAGTTGAGCAATTCCAAAGCCTCAATGTGGACCGTTGTACTCTATTTAGTGCTTTTAAAAGTCTAACTAGCTAGTTGAGCCTTCGTGCCACGTTTCGTAAAGTAATGACGCGAATAGACCAAGTTATGTCTCAAATTGCACAAAAACGAGAAAAGCTCCTCTATGCAAAGAGTTGAGCAATTCCAAAGCCTCATTGTGTACCGTTGTACTCTATTTAGCGCTCTTAAAAGTCTAACTTGCTAGTTGAGCCTTCGTGCCACGTTTCGTAAGGTAAAGATGCGAGTAGACCAAGTTATGTTTGAAATTGCACAAAAATGTATAAAGCTCCTCTATGGAGAGAGTTGAGCAATTCCAAAGCATCAATGTGGACCGTTGTAATCTATTTAGTGCTTTTAAAAGTCTAACTAGCTAGTTGAGCGTTCGTGCCACGTTTCGTAAGGTAATGACGCGAATAGACCAAGTTATGTCTTAAATTGCACAAAAACGTGAAAAGCTGACTATGGAGAGAGTTGAGCAATTCCAAAGCCTCATTGTGGACCGTTGTACTCTATTTAGTGCTCTTAAAAGTCTAACTTGCTAGTTTTGCCATTTTGCCACGTTTCGTAAGGTAAAGACGCGAATAGACCAAGTTATGTCTCAAATTGCACAAAAACGTGAAAAGTTCCTCCATGGAGAGAGTTTAGCAATTCCAAAGCATCAATGTGGACCATTGTACTCTATTTAGTGATCTTAAAAGTCTAACTAGCTAGTCAAGCCCTCGTGCCACGTTTTGTAAGGTAAAGACGTGAATAGACCATGTTATGTCTCAACTTGCAAACAGAAGTGAAAAGTTCCTCTATGCAGAGAGTTGAGCAATTCCAAAGCATCAATGTGGACCGTTGTACTCTATTTAGTGCTCTTAAAAGTCTAACTAGCTAGTTGAGCCTTCGTGCCGCGTTTCGTAAGTTAAAGACACGAATAGACCAAGTTATGTCTCAAATTGCACAAAAACTTGAAAGGCTCTTCTGTGGAGAGAGTTGAACAATTCCAAAGCATCAATGCAGACCGTTGTACTCTATTTAGTTCTCTTAAAAGTCTAACTTGCTAGTTGAGCTTTCGTGCCACGTTTCGCAAGGTAAAGACGCGAATACACCATGTTATGTCTCTAATTGCACAAAAACGTGAAAAGCTCCCCTATGGAGAGAGTTGAGCAATTCCAAAGCCTCAATGTGGACCGTTGTACTCTATTTAGTGCTTTTAAAAGTCTAACTTGCTAGTTGAGCCTTCGTGCCACGTTTCGTAAGGTAAAGATGCGAGTAGAGCAAGTTATGTTTGAAATTGCACAAAAACGTGAAAAGCTCCTCTATGGAGAGAGTTGAGCAATTCCAAAGCATCAATGTGGACCGTTGTACTCTATTTAGTGCTTTTAAAAGTCTAACTAGCTAGTTGAGCCTTCGTGCCACGTTTCGTAAGGTAATGACGCGAATAGACCAAGTTATGTCTCAAATTGCACAAAAACGAGAAAAGCTCCTCTATGCAAAGAGTTGAGCAATTCCAAAGCCTCATTGTGTACCGTTGTACTCTATTTAGCGCTCTTAAAAGTCTAACTTGCTAGTTGAGCCTTCGTGCCACGTTTCGTAAGGTAAAGATGCGAGTAGACCAAGTTATGTTTGAAATTGCACAAAAATGTATCAAGCTCCTCTATGGAGAGAGTTGAGCAATTCCAAAGCATCAATGTGGACCGTTGTAATCTATTTAGTGCTTTTAAAAGTCTAACTAGCTAGTTGAGCCTTCGTGCCACGTTTCGTAAGGTAATGACGCGAATAGACCAAGTTATGTCTTAAATTGCACAAAAACGTGAAAAGCTCCTCTATGGAGAGAGTTGAGCAATTCCAAAGCATCAATGTGGACCATTGTACTCTATTTAGTGGTGTTAAAAGTCTAACTAGCTAGTCAAGCCTTCGTGCCACGTTTTGTAAGGTAATTACGTGAATAGACCATGTTATGTCTCAACTTGCACAAAGACGTGAAAAGCTCCTCTATGGAGAGAGTTGAGCAATTCCAAAGCATCAATGTGGACCGTTGTACTCTATTTAGTGCTCTTAAAAGTCTAACTAGCTAGTTGAGCATTCGTGCCGCGTTTCGTAAGGTAAAGACACGAATAGACCAAGTTATGTCTCAAATTGCACAAAAACGAGAAAAGGTCCTCTATGGAGAGAGTTGAGCAATTCCAAAGCCTCATTGTGGACCGTTGTACTCTATTTAGTGCTCTTAAAAGTCTAACTTGCTAGTTTTGCCTTTTTGCCACGTTTCGTAAGGTAAAGACGCGAATAGACCAAATTATGTCTCAAATTGCACAAAAACGTGAAAAGTTCCTCCATGGAGAGAGTTTAGCAATTCCAAAGCATCAATGTGGACCATTGTACTCTATTTAGTGATCTTAAAAGTCTAACTAGCTAGTCAAGCCCTCGTGCCACGTTTTGTAAGGTAAAGACGTGAATAGACCATGTTATGTCTCAACTTGCACAAAGAAGTGAAAAGTTCCTCTATGCAGAGAGTTGAGCAATTCCAAAGCATCAATGTGAACCTTTGTACTCTATTTAGTGCTCTTAAAAGTCTAACTAGCTAGTTGAGCCTTCGTGCCGCGTTTCGTAAGTTAAAGACACGAATAGACCAAGTTATGTCTCAAATTGCACAAAAACTTGAAAGGCTATTCTGTGGAGAGAGTTGAACAATTCCAAAGCATCAATGCAGACAGTTGTACTCTATTTAGTTCTCTTAAAAGTCTAACTTGCTAGTTGAGCCTTCGTGCCACGTTTCGCAAGGTAAAGACGCGAATACACCATGTTATGTCTCAAATTGCACAAAACCGTGAAAAGCTCCTCTAAGGAGAGAGTTGAGCAATTCCATAGCCTCAATGTGGACCGTTGTACTCTATTTAGTGCTTTTAAAAGTCTAACTTGCTAGTTGAGCCTTCGTGCCACGTTTCGTAAGGTAAAGATGCGAGTAGACCAAGTTATGTTTGAAATTGAACAAAAACGTGAAAAGCTCCTCTATGGAGAGAGTTGAGCAATTCCAAAGCATCAATGTGGACCGTTGTACTCTATTTAGTGCTTTTAAAAGTCTAACTAGCTAGTTGAGCCTTCGTGCCACGTTTCGTAAGGTAATTACGCGAATAGACCAAGTTATGTCTCAAATTGCACAAAAACGAGAAAAGCTCCTCTATGCAAAGAGTTAAGCAATTCCAAAGCCTCATTGTGTACCGTTGTACTCTATTTAGCGCTCTTAAAAGTCTAACTTGCTAGTTGAGCCTTCGTGCCACGTTTCGTATGGTACAGATGCGAGTAGACCAAGTTATGTTTGAAATTGCACAAAAATGTATAAAGCTCCTCTATGGAGAGAGTTGAGCCATTCCAAAGCATCAATGTGGACCGTTGTAATCTATTTAGTGCTTTTAAAAGTCTAACTAGCTAGTTGAGCGTTCGTGCCACGTTTCGTAAGGTAATGACGCGAATAGACCAAGTTATGTCTTAAATTGCACAAAAACGTGAAAAGCTCCTCTATGGAGAGAGTTGAGCAATTCCAAAGCCTCATTGTAGACCGTTGTACTCTATTTAGTGCTCTTAAAAGTCTAACTTGCTAGTTTTGCCTTTTTGCCACGTTTCGTAAGGTAAAGACGCGAATAGACCAAGTTATGTCTCAAATTGCACAAAAACGTGAAAAGTTCCTCCATGGAGAGCGTTTAGCAATTCCAAAGCATCAATGTGGACAATTGTACTCTATTTAGTGATCTTAAAAGTCTAACTAGCTAGTCAAGCCCTCGTGCCACGTTTTGTAAGGTAAAGACGTGAATAGAATATGTTATGTCTCAACTTGCACAAAGAAGTGAAAAGTTCCTCTATGCAGAGAGTTGAGCAATTCCAAAGCATCAATGTGGACCGTTGTACTCTATTTAGTGCTCTTAAAAGTCTAACTAGCTAGTTGAGCCTTCGTGCCGCGTTTCGTAAGTTAAAGACACGAATAGACCAAGTTATGTCTCAAATTGCACAAAAACTTGAAAGGCTCTTCTGTGGAGAGAGTTGAACAATTCCAAAGCATCAATGCAGACCGCTGTACTCTATTTAGTTCTCTTAAAAGTCTAACTTGCTAGTTGAGCCTTCGTGCCACGTTTCGCAAGGTAAAGACGCGAATACACCATGTTATGTCTCAAATTGCACAAAAACGTGAAAAGCTCCTATATGGAGAGAGTTGAGCAATTCCAAAGCCTCAATGTGGACCGTTGTACTCTATTTAGTGCTTTTAAAAGTCTAACTTGCTAGTTGAGCCTTCGTGCCACGTCTCGTAAGGTAAAGATGCGAGTAGACCAAGTTATGTCTCAACTTGCACAAAGACGTGAAAAGCTCCTCTATGGAGAGAGTTGAGCAATATCAAAGCATCAATGTGGACCGTTGTACTCTATTTAGTGCTCTTAAAATTCTAACTAGCTAGTTGAGCGTTCGTGCCACGTTTCGTAAGGTAATGACGCGAATAGACCAAGTTATGTCTTAAATTGCACAAAAACGTGAAAAGCTCCTCTATGGAGAGAGTTGAGCAATTCCAAAGCCTCATTGTAGACCGTTGTACTCTATTTAGTGCTCTTAAAAGTCTAACTTGCTAGTTTTGCCTTTTTGCCACGTTTCGTAAGGTAAAGACGCGAATAGACCAAGTTATGTCTCAAATTGCACAAAAACGTGAAAAGTTCCTCCATGGAGAGCGTTTAGCAATTCCAAAGCATCAATGTGGACAATTGTACTCTATTTAGTGATCTTAAAAGTCTAACTAGCTAGTCAAGCCCTCGTGCCACGTTTTGTAAGGTAAAGACGTGAATAGACCATGTTATGTCTCAACTTGCACAAAGAAGTGAAAAGTTCCTCTATGCAGAGAGTTGAGCAATTCCAAAGCATCAATGTGGACCGTTGTACTCTATTTAGTGCTTTTAAAAGTCTAACTAGCTAGTTGAGCCTTCGTGCCGCGTTTCGTAAGTTAAAGACACGAATAGACCAAGTTATGTCTCAAATTGCACAAAAACTTGAAAGGCTCTTCTGTGGAGAGAGTTGAACAATTCCAAAGCATCAATGCAGACCGTTGTACTCTATTTAGTTCTCTTAAAAGTCTAACTTGCTAGTTGAGCCTTCGTGCCACGTTTCGCAAGGTAAAGACGCGAATACACCATGTTATGTCTCAAATTGCACAAAAACGTGAAAAGCTCCTATATGGAGAGAGTTGAGCAATTCCAAAGCCTCAATGTGGACCGTTGTACTCTATTTAGTGCTTTTAAAAGTCTAACTAGCTAGTTGAGCCTTCGTGCCACGTTTCGTAAGGTAATGACGCGAATAGACCAAGTTATGTCTCAAATTGCACAAAAACGAGAAAAGCTCCTCTATGCAAAGAGTTGAGCAATTCCAAAGCCTCATTGTGTACCGTTGTACTCTATTTAGCGATCTTAAAAGTCTAACTTGCTAGTTGAGCCTTCGTGCCACGTTTCGTAAGGTAAAGATGCGAGTAGACCAAGTTATGTTTGAAATTGCACAAAAATGTATAAAGCTCCTCTATGGAGAGAGTTGAGCAATTCCAAAGCATCAATGTGGACCGTTGTAATCTATTTAGTGCTTTTAAAAGTCTAACTAGCTAGTTGAGTGTTCGTGCCACGTTTCGTAAGGTAATGACGCGAATAGACCAAGTTATGTCTTAAATTGCACAAAAACGTGAAAAGCTCCTCTATGGAGAGAGTTTAGCAATTCCAAAGCATCAATGTGGACCATTGTACTCTATTTAGTGGTGTTAAAAGTCTAACTAGCTAGTCAAGCCTTCGTGCCACGTTTTGTAAGGTAATTACGTGAATAGACCATGTTATGTCTCAACTTGCACAAAGACGTGAAAAGGTCCTCTATGGAGAGAGTTGAGCAATTCCAAAGTATCAATGTGGACCGTTGTACTCTATTTAGTGCTCTTAAAAGTCTAACTAGCTAGTTGAGCATTCGTGCCGCGTTTCGTAAGGTAAAGACACGAATAGACCAAGTTATGTCTCAAATTGCACAAAAACGAGAAAAGGTCCTCTATGGAGAGAGTTGAGCAATTCCAAAGCCTCATTGTGGACCGTTGTACTCTATTTAGTGCTCTTAAAAGTCTAACTTGCTAGTTTTGCCTTTTTGCCACGTTTCGTAAGGTAAAGACGCGAATAGACCAAATTATGTGTCAAATTGCACAAAAACGTGAAAAGTTCCTCCATGGAGAGAGTTTAGCAATTCCAAAGCATCAATGTGGACCATTGTACTCTATTTAGTGATCTTAAAAGTCTAACTAGCTAGTCAAGCCCTCGTGCCACGTTTTGTAAGGTAAAGACGTGAATAGACCATGTTATGTCTCAACTTGCACAAAGAAGTGAAAAGTTCCTCTATGCAGAGAGTTGAGCAATTCCAAAGCATCAATGTGGACCTTTGTACTCTATTTAGTGCTCTTAAAAGTCTAACTAGCTAGTTGAGCCTTCGTGCCGCGTTTCGTAAGTTAAAGACACGAATAGACCAAGTTATGTCTCAAATTGCACAAAAACTTGAAAGGCTATTCTGTGGAGAGAGTTGAACAATTCCAAAGCATCAATGCAGACAGTTGTACTCTATTTAGTTCTCTTAAAAGTCTAACTTGCTAGTTGAGCCTTCGTGCCACGTTTCGCAAGGTAAAGACGCGAATACACCATGTTATGTCTCAAATTGCACAAAAACGTGAAAAGCTCCTATATGGAGAGAGTTGAGCAATTCCAAAGCCTCAATGTGGACCGTTGTACTCTATTTAGTGCTTTTAAAAGTCTAACTTGCTAGTTGAGCCTTCGTGCCACGTCTCGTAAGGTAAAGATGCGAGTAGACCAAGTTATGTCTCAACTTGCACAAAGACGTGAAAAGCTCCTCTATGGAGAGAGTTGAGCAATATCATAGCATCAATGTGGACCGTTGTACTCTATTTAGTGCTCTTAAAATTCTAACTAGCTAGTTGAGCATTCGTGCCGCGTTTCGTAAGGTAAAGACACGAATAGACCAAGTTATGTCTCAAATTGCACAAAAACGTGAAAAGGCTCTTCTGTGGAGAGAGTTGAACAATTCCAAAGCATCAATGTGGTCCGTTGTACTCTATTTAGTGCAATCAAAAGTCTAACTAGCTAGTTGAGCCTTCGTGCCACGTTTCGTAAGGTAATGACGCGAATAGACCAAGTTATGTCTCAAATTGCACAAAAACGAGAAAAGCTCCTCTATGCAAAGAGTTAAGCAATTCCAAAGCCTCATTGTGTACCGTTGTACTCTATTTAGCGCTCTTAAAAGTCTAACTTGCTAGTTGAGCCTTCGTGCCACGTTTCGTAAGGTAAAGATGCGAGTAGACCAAGTTATGTTTGAAATTGCACAAAAATGTATAAAGCTCCTCTATGGAGAGAGTTGAGCCATTCCAAAGCATCAATGTGGACCGTTGTAATCTATTTAGTGCTTTTAAAAGTCTAACTAGCTAGTTGAGCGTTCGTGCCACGTTTCGTAAGGTAATGACGCGAATAGACCAAGTTATGTCTTAAATTGCACAAAAACGTGAAAAGCTCCTCTATGGAGAGAGTTGAGCAATTCCAAAGCCTCATTGTAGACCGTTGTACTCTATTTAGTGCTCTTAAAAGTCTAACTTGCTAGTTTTGCCTTTTTGCCACGTTTCGTAAGGTAAAGACGCGAATAGACCAAGTTATGTCTCAAATTGCACAAAAACGTGAAAAGTTCCTCCATGGAGAGCGTTTAGCAATTCCAAAGCATCAATGTGGACAATTGTACTCTATTTAGTGATCTTAAAAGTCTAACTAGCTAGTCAAGCCCTCGTGCCACGTTTTGTAAGGTAAAGACGTGAATAGAATATGTTATGTCTCAACTTGCACAAAGAAGTGAAAAGTTCCTCTATGCAGAGAGTTGAGCAATTCCAAAGCATCAATGTGGACCGTTGTACTCTATTTAGTGCTCTTAAAAGTCTAACTAGCTAGTTGAGCCTTCGTGCCGCGTTTCGTAAGTTAAAGACACGAATAGACCAAGTTATGTCTCAAATTGCACAAAAACTTGAAAGGCTCTTCTGTGGAGAGAGTTGAACAATTCCAAAGCATCAATGCAGACCGTTGTACTCTATTTAGTTCTCTTAAAAGTCTAACTTGCTAGTTGAGCCTTCGTGCCACGTTTCGCAAGGTAAAGACGCGAATACACCATGTTATGTCTCAAATTGCACAAAAACGTGAAAAGCTCCTATATGGAGAGAGTTGAGCAATTCCAAAGCCTCAATGTGGACCGTTGTACTCTATTTAGTGCTTTTAAAAGTCTAACTTGCTAGTTGAGCCTTCGTGCCACGTCTCGTAAGGTAAAGATGCGAGTAGACCAAGTTATGTCTCAACTTGCACAAAGACGTGAAAAGCTCCTCTATGGAGAGAGTTGAGCAATATCAAAGCATCAATGTGGACCGTTGTACTCTATTTAGTGCTCTTAAAATTCTAACTAGCTAGTTGAGCGTTCGTGCCACGTTTCGTAAGGTAATGACGCGAATAGACCAAGTTATGTCTTAAATTGCACAAAAACGTGAAAAGCTCCTCTATGGAGAGAGTTGAGCAATTCCAAAGCCTCATTGTAGACCGTTGTACTCTATTTAGTGCTCTTAAAAGTCTAACTTGCTAGTTTTGCCTTTTTGCCACGTTTCGTAAGGTAAAGACGCGAATAGACCAAGTTATGTCTCAAATTGCACAAAAACGTGAAAAGTTCCTCCATGGAGAGCGTTTAGCAATTCCAAAGCATCAATGTGGACAATTGTACTCTATTTAGTGATCTTAAAAGTCTAACTAGCTAGTCAAGCCCTCGTGCCACGTTTTGTAAGGTAAAGACGTGAATAGACCATGTTATGTCTCAACTTGCACAAAGAAGTGAAAAGTTCCTCTATGCAGAGAGTTGAGCAATTCCAAAGCATCAATGTGGACCGTTGTACTCTATTTAGTGCTCTTAAAAGTCTAACTAGCTAGTTGAGCCTTCGTGCCGCGTTTCGTAAGTTAAAGACACGAATAGACCAAGTTATGTCTCAAATTGCACAAAAACTTGAAAGGCTCTTCTGTGGAGAGAGTTGAACAATTCCAAAGCATCAATGCAGACCGTTGTACTCTATTTAGTTCTCTTAAAAGTCTAACTTGCTAGTTGAGCCTTCGTGCCACGTTTCGCAAGGTAAAGACGCGAATACACCATGTTATGTCTCAAATTGCACAAAAACGTGAAAAGCTCCTATATGGAGAGAGTTGAGCAATTCCAAAGCCTCAATGTGGACCGTTGTACTCTATTTAGTGCTTTTAAAAGTCTAACTTGCTAGTTGAGCCTTCGTGCCACGTCTCGTAAGGTAAAGATGCGAGTAGACCAAGTTATGTCTCAACTTGCACAAAGACGTGAAAAGCTCCTCTATGGAGAGAGTTGAGCAATATCAAAGCATCAATGTGGACCGTTGTACTCTATTTAGTGCTCTTAAAATTCTAACTAGCTAGTTGAGCGTTCGTGCCACGTTTCGTAAGGTAATGACGCGAATAGACCAAGTTATGTCTTAAATTGCACAAAAACGTGAAAAGCTCCTCTATGGAGAGAGTTGAGCAATTCCAAAGCCTCATTGTAGACCGTTGTACTCTATTTAGTGCTCTTAAAAGTCTAACTTGCTAGTTTTGCCTTTTTGCCACGTTTCGTAAGGTAAAGACGCGAATAGACCAAGTTATGTCTCAAATTGCACAAAAACGTGAAAAGTTCCTCCATGGAGAGCGTTTAGCAATTCCAAAGCATCAATGTAGACAATTGTACTCTATTTAGTGATCTTAAAAGTCTAACTAGCTAGTCAAGCCCTCGTGCCACGTTTTGTAAGGTAAAGACGTGAATAGACCATGTTATGTCTCAACTTGCACAAAGAAGTGAAAAGTTCCTCTATGCAGAGAGTTGAGCAATTCCAAAGCATCAATGTGGACCGTTGTACTCTATTTAGTGCTCCTAAAAGTCTAACTAGCTAGTTGAGCCTTCGTGCCACGTTTCGCAAGGTAAAGACGCGAATACACCATGTTATGTCTCAAATTGCACAAAAACGTGAAAAGCTCCTATATGGAGAGAGTTGAGCAATTCCAAAGCCTCAATGTGGACCGTTGTACTCTATTTAGTGCTTTTAAAAGTCTAACTTGCTAGTTGAGCCTTCGTGCCACGTCTCGTAAGGTAAAGATGCGAGTAGACCAAGTTATGTCTCAACTTGCACAAAGACGTGAAAAGCTCCTCTATGGAGAGAGTTGAGCAATATCATAGCATCAATGTGGACCGTTGTACTCTATTTAGTGCTCTTAAAATTCTAACTAGCTAGTTGAGCATTCGTGCCGCGTTTCGTAAGGTAAAGACACGAATAGACCAAGTTATGTCTCAAATTGCACAAAAACGTGAAAAGGCTCTTCTGTGGAGAGAGTTGAACAATTCCAAAGCATCAATGTGGTCCGTTGTACTCTATTTAGTGCAATCAAAAGTCTAACTAGCTAGTTGAGCCTTCGTGCCACGTTTCGTAAGGTAATGACGCGAATAGACCAAGTTATGTCTTAAATTGGACAAAAACGTGAAAAGCTCCTCTATGGAGAGAGTTGAGCAATTCCAAAGCCTCATTGTGGACCGTTGTACTCTATTTAGTGCTCTTAAAAGTCTAACTTGCTAGTTCAGCCTTCGTGCCACATTTCGCAAGGTAAAGACGCGAATACACCATGTTATGTCTCAAATTGCACAAAAACGTGAAAAGCTCCTCTATGGAGAGAGTTGAGCAATTCCAAAGCCTCAATGTGGACCGTTGTAATCTATTTAGTGCTTTTAAAAGTCAAACTTGCTAGTTGAGCCTTCGTGCCACGTTTCGTAAGGTAAAGATGCGAGTAGACCAAGTTATGTTTGAAATTGAACAAAAACGTGAAAAGCTCCTCTATGGAGAGAGTTGAGCAATTCCAAAGCATCAATGTGGACCGTTGTACTCTATTTAGTGCTTTTAAAAGTCTAACTAGCTAGTTGAGCCTTCGTGCCACGTTTCGTAAGGTAATGACGCGAATAGACCAAGTTATGTCTCAAATTGCACAAAAACAAGAAAAGCTCCTCTATGCAAAGAGTTAAGCAATTCCAAAGCCTCATTGTGTACCGTTGTACTCTATTTAGCGCTCTTAAAAGTCTAACTTGCTAGTTGAGCCTTCGTGCCACGTTTCGTAAGGTAAAGATGCGAGTAGACCAAGTTATGTTTGAAATTGCACAAAAATGTATAAAGCTCCTCTATGGAGAGAGTTGAGCAATTCCAAAGCATCAATGTGGACCGTTGTAATCTATTTAGTGCTTTTAAAAGTCTAACTAGCTAGTTGAGCGTTCGTGCCACGTTTCGCAAGGTAAAGACGCGAATACACCATGTTATGTCTCAAATTGCACAAAAACGTGAAAAGCTCCTCTATGGAGAGAGTTGAGCAATTCCAAAGCCTCAATGTGGACCGTTGTAATCTATTTAGTGCTTTTAAAAGTCTAACTAGCTAGTTGAGCGTTCGTGCCACGTTTCGTAAGGTAATGACGCGAATAGACCAAGTTATGTCTTAAATTGCACAAAAACGTGAAAAGCTCCTCTATGGAGAGAGTTGAGCAATTCCAAAGCCTCATTGTAGACTGTTGTACTCTATTTAGTGCTCTTAAAAGTCTAACTTGCTAGTTTTACCTTTTTGCCACGTTTTGTAAGGTAAAGACGCGAATAGACCAAGTTACGTCTCAAATTGCACAAAAACGTGAAAAGTTCCTCCATGGAGAGCGTTTAGCAATTCCAAAGCATCAATGTGGACCATTGTACTCTATTTAGTGATCTTAAAAGTCTAACTAGCTAGTCAAGCCCTCGTGCCACGTTTTGTAAGGTAAAGACGTGAATAGACCATGTTATGTCTCAACTTGCACAAAGAAGTGAAAAGTTCCTCTATGCAGAGAGTTGAGCAATTCCAAAGCATCAATGTGGACCGTTGTACTCTATTTAGTGCTCTTAAAAGTCTAACTAGCTAGTTGAGCCTTCGTGCCGCGTTTCGTAAGTTAAAGACACGAATAGACCAAGTTATGTCTCAAATTGCACAAAAACTTGAAAGGCTCTTCTGTGGAGAGAGTTGAACAATTCCAAAGCATCAATGCAGACCGTTGTACTCTATTTAGTTCTTTAAAAGTCTAACTTGCTAGTTGAGCCTTCGTGCCACGTTTCGCAAGGTAAAGACGCGAATACACCATGTTATGTCTCAAATTGCACAAAAACGTGAAAAGCTCCTATATGGAGAGAGTTGAGCAATTCCAAAGCCTCAATGTGGACCGTTGTACTCTATTTAGTTCTTTTAAAAGTCTAACTTGCTAGTTGAGCCTTCGTGCCACGTCTCGTAAGGTAAAGATGCGAGTAGACCAAGTTATGTCTCAACTTGCACAAAGACGTGAAAAGCTCCTCTATGGAGAGAGTTGAGCAATATCAAAGCATCAATGTGGACCGTTGTACTCTATTTAGTGCTCTTAAAATTCTAACTAGCTAGTTGAGCATTCGTGCCGCGTTTCGTAAGGTAAAGACACGAATAGACCAAGTTATGTCTCAAATTGCACAAAAACGTGAAAAGGCTCTTCCGTGGAGAGAGTTGAACAATTCCAAAGCATCAATGTGGTCCGTTGTACTCTATTTAGTGCAATTAAAAGTCTAACTAGCTAGTTGAGCCTTCGTGCCACGTTTCGTAAGGTAATGACGCGAATAGACCAAGTTATGTCTCAAAGTGCACAAAAACGAGAAAGGCTCCTCTATGGAGAGAGTTGAGCAATTCCAAAGCCTCAATGTGGACCGTTGTACTCTATTTAGTGCTTTTAAAAGTCTAACTTGCTAGTTGAGCCTTCGTGCCACGTCTCGTAAGGTAAAGATGCGAGTAGACCAAGTTATGTTTGAAATTGCACAAAAACGTGAAAAGCTCCTCTATGGAGAGAGTTGAGCAATTGCAAACCATCAATGTGGACCGTTGTACTCTATTTAGTGCTCTTAAAAGTCTAACTGGCTAGTTGAGCCCTCGTGCCACGTTTCGTAAGGTAAAGATGCGAGTAGACCAAGTTATGTTTGAAAAGCTCCTCTATGGGGAGATTTTAGCAATTCCAAAGCATCAATGTGGACCATTGTACTCTATTTAGTGGTCTTAAAAGTCTAACTAGCTAGTCAAGCCTTCATGCCACGTTTTGTAAGGTAATGACGTGAATAGACCATGTTATTCTCAACTTGCACAAAGACGTGAAAAGCTCCTCTATGGAGAGAGTTGAGCAATATCAAAGCATCAATGTGGACCGTTGTACTCTATTTAGTGCTCTTAAAATTCTAACTAGCTAGTTGAGCATTCGTGCCGCGTTTCGTAAGGTAAAGACACGAATAGACCAAGTTATGTCTCAAATTGCACAAAAACGTGAAAAGGCTCTTCTGTGGAGAGAGTTGAACAATTCCAAAGCATCAATGTGGTCCGTTGTACTCTATTTAGTGCAATTAAAATTCTAACTAGCTAGTTGAGCCTTCGTGCCACGTTTCGTAAGGTAATGACGCGAATAGACCAAGTTATGTCTCAAATTGCACAAAAACGAGAAAAGCTCCTCTATGCAAAGAGTTGAGCAATTCCAAAGCCTCATTGTGTACCGTTGTACTCTATTTAGCGCTCTTAAAAGTCTAACTTGCTAGTTGAGCCTTCGTGCCACGTTTCGCAAGGTAAAGACGCGAATACACCATGTTATGTCTCAAATTGCACAAAAACGTGAAAAGCTCCTCTATGGAGAGAGTTGAGCAATTCCAAAGCCTCAATGTGGACCGTTGTACTCTATTTAGTGCTTTTAAAAGTCTAACTTGCTAGTTGAGCCTTCGTGCCACGTTTCGTAAGGTAAAGATGCGAGTAGAGCAAGTTATGTTTGAAATTGCACAAAAACGTGAAAAGCTCCTCTATGGAGAGAGTTGAGCAATTCCAAAGCATCAATGTGGACCGTTGTACTCTATTTAGTGCTTTGAAAAGTCTAACTAGCTAGTTGAGCCTTCGTGCCACGTTTCGTAAGGTAATGACTCGAATAGACCAAGTTATGTCTCAAATTGCACAAAAACGAGAAAAGCTCCTCTATGCAAAGAGTTGAGCAATTCCAAAGCCTCATTGTGTACCGTTGTACTCTATTTAGCGCTCTTAAAAGTCTAACTTGCTAGTTGAGCCTTCGTGCCACGTTTCGTAAGGTAAAGATGCGAGTAGACCAAGTTATGTTTGAAATTGCACAAAAATGTATAAAGCTCCTCTATGGAGAGAGTTGAGCAATTCCAAAGCATCAATGTGGACCGTTGTTATCTATTTAGTGCTTTTAAAAGTCTAACTAGCTAGTTGAGCGTTCGTGCCACGTTTCGTAAGGTAATGACGCGAATAGACCAAGTTATGTCTTAAATTGCACAAAAAGGTGAAAAGCTCCTCTATGGAGAGAGTTTAGCAATTCCAAAGCATCAATGTGGACCATTGTACTCTATTTAGTGGTCTTAAAAGTCTAACTAACTAGTCAAGCCTTCGTGCCACGTTTTGTAAGGTAATTACGTGAATAGACCATGTTATGTCTCAACTTGCACAAAGACGTGAAAAGCTCCTCAATGGAGAGAGTTGAGCAATTCCAAAGCATCAATGTGGACCGTTGTACTCTATTTAGTGCTCTTAAAAGTCTAACTAGCTAGTTGAGCATTCGTGCCGCGTTTCGTAAGGTAAAGACACGAATAGACCAAGTTATGTCTCAAATTGCACAAAAACGTGAAAAGGCTCTTCTGTGGAGAGAGTTGAACAATTCCAAAGCATCAATGTGGTCCGTTGTACTCTATTTAGTGCAATTAAAAGTCTAACAAGCTAGTTGAGCCTTCGTGCCACGTTTCGTAAGGTAATGACGCGAATAGACCAAGTTATGTCTTAAATTGCACAAAAACGTGAAAAGCTCCTCTATGGAGAGAGTTGAGCAATTCCAAAGCCTCATTGTGGACCCTTGTACTCTATTTAGTGCTCTTAAAAGTCTAACTTGCTAGTTGAGCCTTCGTGCCACGTTTCGCAAGGTAAAGACGTGAATACACCATGTTATGTCTCAAATTGCACAAAAACGTGAAAAGCTCCTCTATGGAGAGAGTTGAGCAATTCCAAAGCCTCAATGTGGACCGTTGTACTCTATTTAGTGCTTTTAAAAGTCTAACTTGCTAGTTGAGCCTTCGTGCCACGTTTCGTAAGGTAAAGATGCGAGTAGACCAAGTTATGTTTGAAATTGAACAAAAACGTGAAAAGCTCCTCTATGGAGAGAGTTGAGCAATTCCAAAGCATCAATGTGGACCGTTGTACTCTATTTAGTGCTTTTAAAAGTCTAACTAGCTAGATGAGCCTTCGTGCCATGTTTCGTAAGGTAATGACGCGAATAGACCAAGTTATGTCTCAAATTGCACAAAAACGAGAAAAGCTCCTCTATGCAAAGAGTTGAGCAATTCCAAAGCCTCATTGTGTACCGTTGTACTCTATTTAGCGCTCTTAAAAGTCTAACTTGCTAGTTGAGCCTTCGTGCCACGTTTCGTAAGGTAAAGATGCGAGTAGACCAAGTTATGTTTGAAATTGCACAAAAATGTATAAAGCTCCTCTATGGAGAGAGTTGAGCAATTCCAAAGCATCAATGTGGACCGTTGTAATCTATTTAGTGCTTTTAAAAGTCTAACTAGCTAGTTGAGCGTTCGTGCCACGTTTCGTAAGGTAATGACGCGAATAGACCAAGTTATGTCTTAAATTGGACAAAAACGTGAAAAGCTCCTCTATGGAGAGAGTTGAGCAATTCCAAAGCCTCATTGTGGACCATTGTACTCTATTTAGTGCTCTTAAAAGTCTAACTTGCTATTTTTGCCATTTTGCCACGTTTCGTAAGGTAAAGACGCGGATAGACCAAGTTATGTCTCAAATTGCACAAAAACGTGAAAAGTTCCTCCATGGAGAGAGTTTAGCAATTCCAAAGCATCAATGTGGACCATTGTACTCTATTTAGTGATCTTAAAAGTCTAACTAGCTAGTCAAGCCCTCGTGCCACGTTTTGTAAGGTAAAGACGTGAATAGACCATGTTATGTCTCAACTTGCACAAAGAAGTGAAAAGTTCCTCTATGCAGAGAGTTGAGCAATTCCAAAGCATCAATGTGGACCGTTGTACTCTATTTAGTGCTCTTAAAAGTCTAACTAGCTAGCTCAGCCTTCGTGCCACGTTTCGTAAGTTAAAGACACGAATAGACCAAGTTATGTCTCAAATTGCACAAAAACTTTAAAGGCTCTTCTGTGGAGAGAGTTGAACAATTCCAAAGCATCAATGCAGACCGTTGTACTCTATTTAGTTCTCTTAAAAGTCTAACTTGCTAGTTGAGCCTTCGTGCCACGTTTCGCAAGGTAAAGACGCGAATACACCATGTTATGTCTCAAATTGCACAAAAACGTGAAAAGCTCCTCTATGGAGAGAGTTGAGCAATTCCAAAGCCTCAATGTGGACCGCTGTACTCTATTTAGTGCTTTTAAAAGTCTAACTTGCTAGTTGAGCCTTCGTGCCACGTTTCGTAAGGTAAAGATGCGAGTAGAGCAAGTTATGTTTGAAATTGCACAAAAACGTGAAAAGCGCCTCTATGGAGAGAGTTGAGCAATTCCAAAGCATCAATGTGGACCGTTGTACTCTATTTAGTGCTTTTAAAAGTCTAACTAGCTAGTTGAGCGTTCGTGCCACGTTTCGTAAGGTAATGACGCGAATAGACCAAGTTATGTCTTAAATTGCACAAAACCGTGAAAAGCTCCTCTATGGAGAGAGTTTAGCAATTCCAAAGCATCAATGTGGACCATTGTACTCTATTTAGTGGTCTTAAAAGTCTAACTAGCTAGTCAAGCCTTCGTGCCACGTTTTGTAAGGTAATTACGTGAATAGACCATGTTATGTCTCAACTTGCACAAAGACGTGAAAAGCTCCTCTATGGAGAGAGTTGAGCAATTCCAAAGCATCAATGTGGACCGTTGTACTCTATTTAGTGCTCTTAAAAGTCTAACTAGCTAGTTGAGCATTCGTGCCGCGTTTCGTAAGGTAAAGACACGAATAGACCAAGTTATGTCTCAAATTGCACAAAAACGTGAAAAGGCTCTTCTGTGGAGAGAGTTGAACAATTCCAAAGCATCAATGTGGTCCATTGTACTCTATTTAGTGCAATTAAAAGTCTAACGAGCTAGTTGAGCCTTCGTGCCACGTTTCGTAAGGTAATGACGCGAATAGACCAAGTTATGTCATAAATTGCACAAAAACATGAAAAGCTCCTCTATTGAGAGAGTTGAGCAATTCCAAAGCCTCATTGTGGACCGTTGTACTCTATTTAGTGCTCTGAAAAGTCTAACTTGTTAGTTTTGCCTTTTTGCCACGTTTCGTAAGGTAAAGACGTGAATAGACCGAGTTATGTCTCAAATTGCACAAAAACGTGAAAAGCTCCTCTATGGAGAGAGTTGAGCAATTCCAAAGCCTCAATGTGGACCATTGTACTGTATTTAGTGCTCTTAAAAGCCTAACTAGCTAGTTGAGCCTTCGTGCCGGGTTTCGTAAGGTAAAGACTCGAATAGACCAAGTTATGTCTCAAATTGCAAAAAAACCTGAAAGGCTCTTCTGTGGAGAGAGTTGAACAATTCCAAAGCATCAATGTAGACCGTTGTACTCTATTTAGTGCTCTTAAAAGTCTAACTTGCTAGTTGAGCCTTCGAGCCACGTTTCGTAAGGTAAAGACGCGAATAGACCATGTTATGTCTCAAATTGCACAAAAACGTGAAAAGCTCCTCTATGGAGAGAGTTGAGCAATTCCAATGCCTCAATGTGGACCGTTGTACTCTATTTAGTGCTTTTAAAAGTCTAACTTGCTAGTTGAGCCTTCGAGCCACGTTTCGTAAGGTAAAGATGCGAGTAGACCAAGTTATGTTTGAAATTGCACAAAAACGTGAAAAGCTCCTCTATGGAGACAGTTGAGCAATTCCAAAGCATCAATGTCGACCGTTGTACTCTATTTAGTGCTTTTAAAAGTCTAACTAGCTAGTTGAGCCTTCGTGCCAAGTTTCGTAAGGTAATGACGCGAATAGACCAAGTTATGTCTCAAATTGCACAAAAACGTGAAAAGCTCATTTATGGAGAGAGTTGAGCAATTCCAAAGCCTCATTGTGGACCGTTGTACTCTATTTAGTGCTCTGAAAAGTCTAACTTGCTAGTTGAGCCTTCGTGCCACGTTTCGTAAGATAAAGATGCGAGTAGACCAAGTTATGTTTGAAATTGCACAAAAACGTAAAAAGCTCCTCTATGGAGAGAGTTGAGCAATTCCAAAGCATCAATGTGGACCGTTGTACTCTATTTAGTGCTTTTAAAAGTCTAACTAGCTAGTTGAGCCTTCGTGCCACGTTTCGTAAGGTAATCACGCGAATAGACCAAGTTATGTCTTAAATTGCACAAAAACGTGAAAAGCTACTCTATGGAGAGAGTTGAGCAATTCCAAAGCCTCATTGTGGACCGTTGTACTCTATTTAGTGCTCTTAAAATTCTAACTTGCTTGTTTTGCCTTTTTGCCACGTTTCGTAAGGTAAAGACGCGAATAGACCAAGTTATGTCTCAAATTGCGCGAAAACGTGAAAAGCTCCTCTATGGAGAGAGTTTAGCAAATCCAAAGCATCAATGTGGACCATTATACTCTATTTAGTGGTCTTAAAAGTCTAAGTAGCTAGTCAAGCCTTCGTGCCACGTTTTGTAAGGTAAAGACGTGAATAGATCATGTTATGTCTCAACTTGCACAAAAACGTGAAAGGCTCTTCTGTGGAGAGAGTTGAACAATTTCAAAGCATCAATGTGGACCGTTGTACTCTATTTAGTGCTCTTAAAAGTCTAACTTGCTAGTTGAGCCTTCGTGCCACGTTTCGTAACGTAAAGACGCGAATAGACCAAGTTATGTCTTAAATTGCACAAAAACGTGAAAAGCTCCTCTATGGAGAGAGTTGAGCAATTCCAAAGCCTCAATGTGAATCTTTGTACTCTATTTAGTGCTCTTAAATGTCTAACTGACTAGTTGAGCATTCGTGCCACGTTTCGTAAGGTAAAGAGGCGAATAGACCAAGTTATGTCTCAAATTGCACAAAAACGTGAAAAGCTCCTCTATGGAGAGAGTTTAGCAATTCAAAAGCATCAATGTGAACCATTGTACTCTATTTAGTGGTCTTAAAAGTCTAACTAGCTAGTCAAGCCCTTGTGCCACGTTTCGTAAGGTAAAGACGCGAATAGACCAAGTTATGTCTCAAATTGCACAAGAACGTGAAAAGCTCCTCTATGGAGAGAGTTGAGCAATTCCAAAGCATCAATGTGGACCGTTGTACTCTATTTGGCGCTCTTAAAAGTCTAACTAGCTAGTTGAGCCTTCGTGCCGCGTTTCGTAAGGTAAAGACACGAATAGACCAAGTTATGTCTCAAATTGCACAAAAACGTGAAAGGCTCTTCTGTGGAGAGAGTTGAACAATTCCAAAGCATCACTGTTGACCGTTGTACTCTATTTAGTGCTCTTAAAAGTCTAACTTGCTAGTTGAGCCTTCGTGCCACGTTTCGTAAGGTAAAGACGCGAATAGACCATGTTATGTCTCAAATTGCACAAAAACGTGAAAAGCTCCTCTATGGAGAGAGTTTAGCAATTCAAAAGCATCAATGTGGACCATTGTACTCTATTTAGTGGTCTTAAAAGTCTAACTAGCTAGCCAAGCCCTTGTGCCACGTTTCGTAAGGTAAAGACGCGAATAGACCAAGTTATGTCTCAAATTGCACAAAAACGTGAAAAGCTCCTCTATGGAGAGAGTTTAGCAATTCCAAAGCATCAATGTGGACCATTGTACTCTATTTAGTGGTCTTAAAAGTCTAAATAGCTAGTCAAGCCTTCGTGCCACGTTTTGTAAGGTAAAGACGTGAATAGACCATGTTATGCCTCAACTTGCACAAAGACGTGAAAAGCTCCTCTATGGAGAGAGTTGAGCAATTCCAAAGCATCAATGTGGACCGTTGTACTCTATTTAGCGCTCTTAAAAGTCTAACTAGCTAGTTGAGCCTTCGTGCCGCGTTTCATAAGGTAAAGACACGAATAGACCAAGTTATGTCTGAAATTGCACAAAAACGTGAAAGGCTCTTCTGTGGAGAGAGTTGAACAATTCCAAAGCATCAATGTGGACCGTTGTACTCTATTTAGTGCTCTTAAAAGTCTAACTTGCTAGTTGGGCCTTCGTGCCACGTTTCGTAAGGTAAAGACGCGAATAGACCATGTTATGTCTCAAATTGCAGAAAAACGTGAAAAGCTCCTCTATGGAGAGAGTTGAGCAATTCCAAAGCCTCAATGTGGACCTTTGTACTCTATTTAGTGCTCTTAAAAGTCTAACTAGCTAGTTGAGCCTTCGTGCCACGTTTCGTAAGGTAAAGACGCGAATAGACCAAGTTATGTCTCAAATTGCACAAAAACGTGAAAAGCTCCTCTATGCGGAGAGTTGAGCAATTCCAAAGCCTCAATGTGAATCTTTGTACTCTATTTAGTGCTCTTAAATGTCTAACTGACTAGTTGAGCATTCGTGCCACGTTTCGTAAGGTAAAGAGGCGAATAGACCAAGTTATGTCTCAAATTGCACAAAAACGTGAAAAGCTCCTCTATGGAGAGAGTTTAGCAATTCAAAAGCATCAATGTGAACCATTGTACTCTATTTAGTGGTCTTAAAAGTCTAACTAGCTAGTCAAGCCCTTGTGCCACGTTTCGTAAGGTAAAGACGCGAATAGACCAAGTTATGTCTCAAATTGCACAAAAACGTGAAAAGCTCCTCTATGGAGAGAGTTGAGCAATTCCAAAGCATCAATGTGGACCGTTGTACTCTATTTGGCGCTCTTAAAAGTCTAACTAGCTAGTTGAGCCTTCGTGCCGCGTTTCGTAAGGTAAAGACACGAATAGACCAAGTTATGTCTCAAATTGCACAAAAACGTGAAAGGCTCTTCTGTGGAGAGAGTTGAACAATTCCAAAGCATCACTGTTGACCGTTGTACTCTATTTAGTGCTCTTAAAAGTCTAACTTGCTAGTTGAGCCTTCGTGCCACGTTTCGTAAGGTAAAGACGCGAATAGACCATGTTATGTCTCAAATTGCACAAAAACGTGAAAAGCTCCTCTATGGAGAGAGTTTAGCAATTCAAAAGCATCAATGTGGACCATTGTACTCTATTTAGTGGTCTTAAAGTCTAACTAGCTAGCCAAGCCTTCGTGCCACGTTTTGTAAGGTAAAGACGTGAATAGACCATGTTATGTCTCAACTTGCACAAAGACGTGAAAAGCTCCTCTATGGAGAGAGTTGAGCAATTCCAAAGCATCAATGTGGACCGTTGTACTCTATTTAGCGCTCTTAAAAGTCTAACTAGCTAGTTGAGCCTTCGTGCCGCGTTTCGTAAGGTAAAGACACGAATAGACCAAGTTATGTCTGAAATTGCACAAAAACGTGAAAGGCTCTTCTGTGGAGAGAGTTGAACAATTCCAAAGCATCAATGTGGACCGTTGTACTCTATTTAGTGCTCTTAAAAGTCTAACTTGCTAGTTGGGCCTTCGTGCCACGTTTCGTAAGGTAAAGACGCGAATAGACCATGTTATGTCTCAAATTGCAGAAAAACGTGAAAAGCTCCTCTATGGAGAGAGTTGAGCAATTCCAAAGCCTCAATGTGGACCTTTGTACTCTATTTAGTGCTCTTAAAAGTCTAACTAGCTAGTTGAGCCTTCGTGCCACGTTTCGTAAGGTAAAGACGCGAATAGACCAAGTTATGTCTCAAATTGCACAAAAACGTGAAAAGCTCCTCTATGCGGAGAGTTTAGCAATTCAAAAGCATCAATGTGAACCATTGTACTCTACTTAGTGGTCTTAAAAGTCTAACTAGCTAGTCAAGCCCTTGTGCCACGTTTCGTAAGGTAAAGACGCGAATAGACCAAGTTATGTCTCAAATTGCACAAAAACGTGAAAAGCTCCTCTATGGAGAGAGTTGAGCAATTCCAAAGCATCAATGTGGACCGTTGTACTCTATTTAGCACTCTTAAAAGTCTAACTAGCTAGTTGAGCCTTCGTGCCGCGTTTCGTAAGGTAAAGACATGAATAGACCAAGTTATGTCTCAAATTGCACAAAAACGTGAAAGGCTCTTCTGTGGAGAGAGTTGAACAATTCCAAAGCATCAATGTTGACCGTTGTACTCTATTTAGTGCTCTTAAAAGTCTAAGTTGCTAGTTGAGCCTTCGTGCCATGTTTCGTAAGGTAAAGACGCGAATAGACCATGTTATGTCTCAAATTGCACAAAAACGTGAAAAGCTCCTCTATGGAGAGAGTTTAGCAATTCCAAAGCATCAATGTGGACCATTGTACTCTATTTAGCGCTTAAAAGTCTAAATAGCTAGTCCAGCCTTCGTGCCACGTTTTGTAAGGTAAAGACGTGAATAGACCATGTTATGTCTCAACTTGCACAAAGACGTGAAAAGCTCCTCTATGGAGAGAGTTGAGCAATTCCAAAGCATCAATGTGGACCGTTGTACTCTATTTAGCGCTCTTAAAAGTCTAACTAGCTAGTTGAGCCTTCGTGCCGCGTTTCGTAAGGTAAAGACACGAATAGACCAAGTTATGTCTGAAATTGCACAAAAACGTGAAAGGCTCTTCTGTGGAGAGAGTTGAACAATTCCAAAGCATCAATGTGGACCGTTGTACTCTATTTAGTGCTCTTAAAAGTCTAACTTGCTAGTTGAGCCTTCGTGCCACGTTTCGTAAGGTAAAGACGCAAATAGACCATGTTATGTCTCAAATTGCAGAAAAATGTGAAAAGCTCCTCTATGGAGAGAGTTGAGCAATTCCAAAGCCTCAATGTGGACCTTTGTACTCTATTTAGTGCTCTTAAAAGTCTAACTAGCTAGTTGAGCCTTCGTGCCACGTTTCGTAAGGTAAAGACGCGAATAGACCAAGTTATGTCTCAAATTAAACAAAAACGTGAAAAGCTGCTCTATGGAGAGAGTTTAACAATTCCAAAGCATCAATGTGAACCATTGTACTCTATTTAGTGGTCGTAAAAGTCTAACTAGCTAGTCCAGCCTTCGTGCCACGTTTTGTAAGGTAAAGACGTGAATAGACCATGTTATGTCTCAACTTGCACAAAGACGTGAAAAGCTCCTCTATGGAGAGAGTTGAGCAATTCCAAAGCATCAATGTGGAACGTTGTACTCTATTTAGTGCTCTTAAAAGTCTAACTAGCTAGTAGAGCCTTCGTGCCGCGTTTCGTAAGGTAAAGACACGAATAGACCAAGTTATGTCTTTAATTGCACAAAAACGTGAAAAGCTCCTTTATGGAGAGAGTTGAGCAATTCCAATACCTCATTGTAGACCGTTGTACTCTATTTAGTGCTCATAAAAGTCTAACTTGCTAGTTTTGCCTTTTTGCCACGTTTCGTAAGGTAAAGACGCGAATAGACCAAGTTATGTCTCAAATTGCGCGAAAACGTGAAAAGCTCCTCTATGGAGAGAATTCAGCAATTCCAAAGCATCAATGTGGACCATTGTACTCTATTTAGTGGTCTTAAAAGTATAACTAGCTAGTCAAGCCTTCGTGCCACGTTTTGTAATGTAAAGACGTGAATAGACCATGTTATGTCTCAACTTGCACAAAAACGTGAAAGGCTCTTCTGTGGAGAGAGTTGAACAATTCCAAATCATCAATGTGGACTGTTGTACTCTATTTAGTGCTTTTAAAAGTCTAACTTGCTAGTTGAGCCTTCGTGCCACGTTTTGTAAGGTAAAGACGCGAATAGACCATGTTATGTCTCAAATTGCACAAAAACGTGAAAAGCTCCTCTATGAAGAGAGTTGAGCAATTCCAAAGCCTCAATGTGGACCTTTGTACTCTATTTAGTGGTCTTAAAAGTCTAACTAGCTAGTTGAGCCTTCGTGCAACGTTTCGTAATATAAAGACGCGAATAGACCATGTTATGTCTCAAATTGCACAAAAACGTGAAAAGCTCCTCTATGGAGAGAGTTTAGCAATTCAAAAGCCTCAATGTGGACCATTGTACTCTATATAGTGGTCTTAAAAGTCTAACTAGCTAGTCAAGCCCTTGTGCCACGTTTCTTCAGGTAAAGACGTGAATAGACCGTGTTATGTCTCAAGTTGCACAAAAACGTGAAAAGCTCCTCTATGGAGAGAGTTGAGCAATTACAAAGCATCAATATGGACCGTTGTACTCTATTTAGCGCTCTTAAAAGTCTACCTAGCTAGTTGAGCCTTCGTGCCGCGTTTCGTAAGGTAAAGACACGAATAGACCAAGTTATGTCTCAAATTGCACAAAAACGTGAAAAGCTCCTCTATGGAGAGAGTTTAGCAATTCAAAAGCCTCAATGTGGACCATTGTACTCTATATAGTGGTCTTAAAAGTCTAACTAGCTAGTCAAGCCCTTGTGCCACGTTTCTTCAGGTAAAGACGTGAATAGACCGTGTTATGTCTCAAGTTGCACAAAAACGTGAAAAGCTCCTCTATGGAGAGAGTTGAGCAATTACAAAGCATCAATATGGACCGTTGTACTCTATTTAGCGCTCTTAAAAGTCTACCTAGCTAGTTGAGCCTTCGTGCCGCGTTTCGTAAGGTAAAGACACGAATAGACCAAGTTATGTCTCAAATTGCACAAAAACGTGAAAAGCTCCTCTAAGGAGAGAGTTTAGCAATTCCAAAGCATCAATGTGGACCATTGTACTCTATTTAGTGGTCTTAAAAGTCTAACTAGCTAGTCAAGCCTTCGTGCCACGTTTTGTAAGGTAAAGACGTGAATAGACCATGTTATGTCTCAACTTGCACAAAGACGTGAAAAGCTCCTCTATGGAGAGAGTTGAGCAATTACAAAGCATCAATGTGGACCGTTGTACTCTATTAAAAGTCTAACTAGCTAGTTGAGCCTTCGTGCCACGTTTCGTAAGGTAAAGACACGAATAGACCAAGTTATGTCTCAAATTGCACAAAAACGTGAAAGGCTCTTCTGTGGAGAGAGTTGAACAATTCCAAAGCATCAATGTGGACCGTTGTACTCTATTTAGTACTCTTAAAAGTCTAACTTGCTAGTTGAGCCTTCGTGCCACGTTTCGCAAGGTAAAGACGCGAATACACCATGTTATGTCTCAAATTGCACAAAAACGTGAAAAGCTCCTCTATGGAGAGAGTTGAGCAATTCCAAAGCCTCAATGTGGACCGTTGTACTCTATTTAGTGCTTTTAAAAGTCTAACTTGCTAGTTGAGCCTTCGTGCCACGTTTCGTAAGGTAAAGATGCGAGTAGAGCAAGTTATGTTTGAAATTGCACAAAAACGTGAAAAGCTCCTCTATGGAGAGAGTTGAGCAATTCCAAAGCATCAATGTGGACCGTTGTACTCTATTTAGTGCTTTTAAAAGTCTAACTAGCTAGTTGAGCCTTCGTGCCACGTTTCGTAAGGTAATGACGCGAATAGACCAAGTTATGTCTCAAATTGCACAAAAATGAGAAAAGCTCCTCTATGCAAGGAGTTGAGCAATTCCAAAGCCTCATTGTGTACCGTTGTACTCTATTTAGCGCTCTTAAAAGTCTAACTTGCTAGTTGAGCCTTCGTGCCACGTTTCGTAAGGTAAAGATGCGAGTAGACCAAGTTATGTTTGAAATTGCACAAAAATGTATAAAGCTCCTCTATGGAGAGAGTTGAGCAATTCCAAAACATCAATGTGGACCGTTGTAATCTATTTAGTGCTTTTAAAAGTCTAACTAGCTAGTTGAGCGTTCGTGCCACGTTTCGTAAGGTAATGACGCGAATAGACCAAGTTATGTCTTAAATTGCACAAAAACGTGAAAAGCTCCTCTATGGAGAGAGTTTAGCAATTCCAAAGCATCAATGTGGACCATTGTACTCTATTTAGTGGTCTTAAAAGTCTAACTAGCTAGTCAAGCCTTCGTGCCACGTTTTGTAAGGTAATTACGTGAATAGACCATGTTATGTCTCAACTTGCACAAAGACGTGAAAAGCTCCTCTATGGAGAGAGTTGAGCAATTCCAAAGCATCAATGTGGACCGTTGTACTCTATTTAGTGCTCTTAAAAGTCTAACTAGCTAGTTGAGCATTCGTGCCGCGTTTCGTAAGGTAAAGACACGAATAGACCAAGTTATGTCTCAAATTGCACAAAAACGTGAAAAGGCTCTTCTGTGGAGAGAGTTGAACAATTCCAAAGCATCAATGTGGTCCGTTGTACTCTATTTAGTGCAATTAAAAGTCTAACTAGCTAGTTGAGCCTTCGTGCCACGTTTCGTAAGGTAATGACGCGAATAGACCAAGATATGTCTTAAATTGCACAGAAACGTGAAAAGCTCCTCTATGGAGAGAGTTTAGCAATTCCAAAGCCTCAATGTGGACCATTGTACTCTATATAGTGGTCTTAAAAGTCTAACTAGCTATTCAAGCCCTTGTGCCACGTTTCGTAAGGTAAAGACGTGAATAGACCGTGTTATGTCTCAAGTTGCACAAAAACGTGAAAAGCTCCTCTATGGAGAGAGTTGAGCAATTACAAAGCATCAATATGGACCGTTGTACTCTATTTAGCGCTCTTAAAAGTCTAACTAGCTAGTTGAGCCTTCGTGCCGCGTTTCATAAGGTAAAGACACGAATAGACCAAGTTATGTCTCAAATTGCACAAAAACGTGAAAGGCTCTTCTGTGGAGAGAGTTGAACAATTCCAAAGCATCAATGTGGACCGTTGTACTCTATTTAGTGCTCTTAAAAGTCTAACTTGCTAGTTGAGCCTTCGTGCCACGTTTCGTAAGGTAAAGACGCGAATAGACCATGTTAGGTCTCAAATTGCACAAAAACGTGAAAAGCTCATCTATGGAGAGAGTTTAGCAATTCAAAAGCATCAATGTGGACCATTGTACTCTATTTAGTGGTCTTAAAAGTCTAACTAGCTAGTCAAGCCCTTGTGCCACGTTTCGTAAGGTAAGAACGCGAATAGACCAAGTTATGTCTCAAATTGCACAAAAACGTGAAAAGCTCCTCCAAGGAGAGAGTTTAGCAATTCCAAAGCATCAATGTGGACCATTGTACTCTATTTAGTGGTCTTAAAAGTCTAACTAGATAGTCAAGCCTTCGTGCCACGTTTTGTAAGGTAAAGACGTGAATAGACCATGTTATGTCTCAACTTGCACAAAGACGTGAAAAGCTCCTCTATGGAGAGAGTTGAGCAATTACAAAGCATCAATGTGGACCGTTGTACTCTATTAAAAGTCTAACTAGCTAGTTGAGCCTTCGTGCCACGTTTCGTAAGGTAAAGACACGAATAGACCAAGTTATGTCTCAAATTGCACAAAAACGTGAAAGGCTCTTCTGTGGAGAGAGTTGAACAATTCCAAAGCATCAATGTGGACCGTTGTACTCTATTTAGTACTCTTAAAAGTCTAACTTGCTAGTTGAGCCTTCGTGCCACGTTTCGTAAGGTAAAGACGCGAATAGAACATGTTATGTCTCAAATTGCACAAAAACGTGAAAGGCTCTTCTATGGAGAGAGTTGAACAATTCCAAATCATCAATGTGGACTGTTGTACTCTATTTAGTGCTTTTAAAAGTCTAACTTGCTAGTTGAGCCTTCGTGCCACGTTTTGTAAGGTAAAGACGCGAATAGACCATGTTATGTCTCAAATTGCACAAAAACGTGAAAAGCTCCTCTATGAAGAGAGTTGAGCAATTCCAAAGCCTCAATGTGGACCTTTGTACTCTATTTAGTGGTCTTAAAAGTCTAACTAGCTAGTTGAGCCTTCGTGCCACGTTTCGTAATATAAAGACGCGAATAGACCATGTTATGTCTCAAATTGCACAAAAACGTGAAAGGCTCCTCTATGGAGAGAGTTTAGCAATTCAAAAGCCTCAATGTGGACCATTGTACTCTATATAGTGGTCTTAAAAGTCTAACTAGCTAGTCAAGCCCTTGTGCCACGTTTCTTCAGGTAAAGACGTGAATAGACCGTGTTATGTCTCAAGTTGCACAAAAACGTGAAAAGCTCCTCTATGGAGAGACTTGAGCAATTACAAAGCATCAATACGGACCGTTGTACTCTATTTAGCGCTCTTAAAAGTCTAACTAGCTAGTTGAGCCTTCGTGCCGCGTTTCGTAAGGTAAAGACACGAATAGACCAAGTTATGTCTCAAATTGCACAAAAACGTGAAAAGCTCCTCTAAGGAGAGAGTTTAGCAATTCCAAAGCATCAATGTGGACCATTGTACTCTATTTAGTGGTCTTAAAAGTCTAACTAGCTAGTCAAGCCTTCGTGCCACGTTTTGTAAGGTAAACACGTGAATAGACCATGTTATGTCTCAACTTGCACAAAGACGTGAAAAGCTCCTCTATGGAGAGAGTTGAGCAATTACAAAGCATCAACGTGGACCGTTGTACTCTATTAAAAGTCTAACTAGCTAGTTGAGCCTTCGTGCCACGTTTCGTAAGGTAAAGACACGAATAGACCAAGTTATGTCTCAAATTGCACAAAAACGTGAAAGGCTCTTCTGTGGAGAGAGTTGAACAATTCCAAAGCATCAATGTGGACCGTTGTACTCTATTTAGTGCTCTTAAAAGTCTAACTTGCTAGTTGAGCCTTCGTGCCACGTTTCGTAAGGTAAAGACGCGAATAGACCATGTTAGGTCTCAAATTGCACAAAAACGTGAAAAGCTCATCTATGGAGAGAGTTTAGCAATTCAAAAGCATCAATGTGGACCATTGTACTCTATTTAGTGGTCTTAAAAGTCTAACTAGCTAGTCAAGCCCTTGTGCCACGTTTCGTAAGGTAAGAACGCGAATAGACCAAGTTATGTCTCAAATTGCACAAAAACGTGAAAAGCTCCTCCAAGGAGAGAGTTTAGCAATTCCAAAGCATCAATGTGGACCATTGTACTCTATTTAGTGGTCTTAAAAGTCTAACTAGATAGTCAAGCCTTCGTGCCACGTTTTGTAAGGTAAAGACGTGAATAGACCATGTTATGTCTCAACTTGCACAAAGACGTGAAAAGCTCCTCTATGGAGAGAGTTGAGCAATTACAAAGCATCAATGTGGACCGTTGTACTCTATTAAAAGTCTAACTAGCTAGTTGAGCCTTCGTGCCACGTTTCGTAAGGTAAAGACACGAATAGACCAAGTTATGTCTCAAATTGCACAAAAACGTGAAAGGCTCTTCTGTGGAGAGAGTTGAACAATTCCAAAGCATCAATGTGGACCGTTGTACTCTATTTAGTACTCTTAAAAGTCTAACTTGCTAGTTGAGCCTTCGTGCCACGTTTCGTAAGGTAAAGACGCGAATAGAACATGTTATGTCTCAAATTGCACAAAAACGTGAAAGGCTCTTCTATGGAGAGAGTTGAACAATTCCAAATCATCAATGTGGACTGTTGTACTCTATTTAGTGCTTTTAAAAGTCTAACTTGCTAGTTGAGCCTTCGTGCCACGTTTTGTAAGGTAAAGACGCGAATAGACCATGTTATGTCTCAAATTGCACAAAAACGTGAAAAGCTCCTCTATGAAGAGAGTTGAGCAATTCCAAAGCCTCAATGTGGACCTTTGTACTCTATTTAGTGGTCTTAAAAGTCTAACTAGCTAGTTGAGCCTTCGTGCCACGTTTCGTAATATAAAGACGCGAATAGACCATGTTATGTCTCAAATTGCACAAAAACGTGAAAGGCTCCTCTATGGAGAGAGTTTAGCAATTCAAAAGCCTCAATGTGGACCATTGTACTCTATATAGTGGTCTTAAAAGTCTAACTAGCTAGTCAAGCCCTTGTGCCACGTTTCTTCAGGTAAAGACGTGAATAGACCGTGTTATGTCTCAAGTTGCACAAAAACGTGAAAAGCTCCTCTATGGAGAGACTTGAGCAATTACAAAGCATCAATATGGACCGTTGTACTCTATTTAGCGCTCTTAAAAGTCTAACTAGCTAGTTGAGCCTTCGTGCCGCGTTTCGTAAGGTAAAGACACGAATAGACCAAGTTATGTCTCAAATTGCACAAAAACGTGAAAAGCTCCTCTAAGGAGAGAGTTTAGCAATTCCAAAGCATCAATGTGGACCATTGTACTCTATTTAGTGGTCTTAAAAGTCTAACTAGCTAGTCAAGCCTTCGTGCCACGTTTTGTAAGGTAAACACGTGAATAGACCATGTTATGTCTCAACTTGCACAAAGACGTGAAAAGCTCCTCTATGGAGAGAGTTGAGCAATTACAAAGCATCAACGTGGACCGTTGTACTCTATTAAAAGTCTAACTAGCTAGTTGAGCCTTCGTGCCACGTTTCGTAAGGTAAAGACACGAATAGACCAAGTTATGTCTCAAATTGCACAAAAACGTGAAAGGCTCTTCTGTGGAGAGAGTTGAACAATTCCAAAGCATCAATGTGGACCGTTGTACTCTATTTAGTACTCTTAAAAGTCTAACTTGCTAGTTGAGTCTTCGTGCCACGTTTCGCAAGGTAAAGACGCGAACACACCATGTTATGTCTCAAATTGCACAAAAACGTGAAAAGCTCCTCTATGGAGAGAGTTGAGCAATTCCAAAGCCTCAATGTGGACCGTTGTACTCTATTTAGTGCTTTTAAAAGTCTAACTTGCTAGTTGAGCCTTCGTGCCACGTTTCGTAAGGTAAAGATGCGAGTAGAGCAAGTTATGTTTGAAATTGCACAAAAACGTGAAAAGCTCCTCTATGGAGAGAGTTGAGCAATTCCAAAGCATCAATGTGGACCGTTGTACTCTATTTAGTGCTTTTAAAAGTCTAACTAGCTAGTTGAGCCTTCGTGCCACGTTTCGTAAGGTAATGACGCGAATAGACCAAGTTATGTCTCAAATTGCACAAAAATGAGAAAAGCTCCTCTATGCAAGGAGTTGAGCAATTCCAAAGCCTCATTGTGTACCGTTGTACTCTATTTAGCGCTCTTAAAAGTCTAACTTGCCAGTTGAGCCTTCGTGCCACGTTTCGTAAGGTAAAGATGCGAGTAGACCAAGTTATGTTTGAAATTGCACAAAAATGTATAAAGCTCCTCTATGGAGAGAGTTGAGCAATTCCAAGGCATCAATGTGGACCGTTGTAATCTATTTAGTGCTTTTAAAAGTCTAACTAGCTAGTTGAGCGTTCGTGCCACGTTTCGTAAGGTAATGACGCGAATAGACCAAGTTATGTCTTAAATTGCACAAAAACGTGAAAAGCTCCTCTATGGAGAGAGTTTAGCAATTCCAAAGCATCAATGTGGACCATTGTACTCTATTTAGTGGTCTTAAAAGTCTAACTAGCTAGTCAAGCCTTCGTGCCACGTTTTGTAAGGTAATTACGTGAATAAACCATGTTATGTCTCAACTTGCACAAAGACGTGAAAAGCTCCTCTATGGAGAGAGTTGAGCAATTCCAAAGCATCAATGTGGACCGTTGTACTCTATTTAGTGCTCTTAAAAGTCTAACTAGCTAGTTGAGCATTCGTGCCGCGTTTCGTAAGGTAAAGACACGAATAGACCAAGTTATGTCTCAAATTGCACAAAAACGTGAAAAGGCTCTTCTGTGGAGAGAGTTGAACAATTCCAAAGCATCAATGTGGTCCGTTGTACTCTATTTAGTGCAATTAAAAGTCTAACTAGCTAGTTGAGCCTTCGTGCCACGTTTCGTAAGGTAATGACGCGAATAGACCAAGATATGTCTTAAATTGCACAAAAACGTGAAAAGCTCCTCTATGGAGAGAGTTTAGCAATTCCAAAGCCTCAATGTGGACCATTGTACTCTATATAGTGGTCTTAAAAGTCTAACTAGCTAGTCAAGCCCTTGTGCCACGTTTCGTAAGGTAAAGACGTGAATAGACCGTGTTATGTCTCAAGTTGCACAAAAACGTGAAAAGCTCCTCTATGGAGAGAGTTGAGCAATTACAAAGCATCAATATGGACCGTTGTACTCTATTTAGCGCTCTTAAAAGTCTAACTAGCTAGTTGAGCCTTCGTGCCGCGTTTCGTAAGGTAAAGACACGAATAGACCAAGTTATGTCTCAAATTGCACAAAAACGTGAAAGGCTCTTCTATGGAGAGAGTTGAACAATTCCAAATCATCAATGTGGACTGTTGTACTCTATTTAGTGCTTTTAAAAGTCTAACTTGCTAGTTGAGCCTTCGTGCCACGTTTTGTAAGGTAAAGACGCGAATAGACCATGTTATGTCTCAAATTGCACAAAAACGTGAAAAGCTCCTCTATGAAGAGAGTTGAGCAATTCCAAAGCCTCAATGTGGACCTTTGTACTCTATTTAGTTGTCTTAAAAGTCTAACTAGCTAGTTGAGCCTTCGTGCCACGTTTCGTAATATAAAGACGCGAATAGACCATGTTATGTCTCAAATTGCACAAAAACGTGAAAAGCTCCTCTATGGAGAGAGTTTAGCAATTCAGAAGCCTCAATGTGGACCATTGTACTCTATATAGTGGTCTTAAAAGTCTAACTAGCTAGTCAAGCCCTTGTGCCACGTTTCTTCAGGTAAAGACGTGAATAGACCGTGTTATGTCTCAAGTTGCACAAAAACGTGAAAAGCTCCTCTATGGAGAGAGTTGAGCAATTACAAAGCATCAATATGGACCGTTGTACTCTATTTAGCGCTCTTAAAAGTCTAACTAGCTAGTTGAGCCTTCGTGCCGCGTTTCGTAAGATAAAGACACGAATAGACCAAGTTATGTCTCAAATTGCACAAAAACGTGGAAAGCTCCTCTAAGGAGAGAGTTTAGCAATTCCAAAGCATCAATGTGGACCATTGTACTCTATTTAGTGGTCTTAAAAGACTAACTAGCTAGTCAAGCCTTCGTGCCACGTTTTGTAAGGTAAAGACGTGAATAGACCATGTTATGTCTCAACTTGCACAAAGACGTGAAAAGCTCCTCTATGGAGAGAGTTGAGCAATTACAAAGCATCAATGTGGACCGTTGTACTCTATTAAAAGTCTAACTAGCTAGTTGAGCCTTCGTGCCACGTTTCGTAAGGTAAAGACACGAATAGACCAAGTTATGTCTCAAATTGCACAAAAACGTGAAAGGCTCTTCTGTGGAGAGAGTTGAACAATTCCAAAGCATCAATGTGGACCGTTGTACTCTATTTAGTACTCCTAAAAGTCTAACTTGCTAGTTGAGCCTTCGTGCCACGTTTCGCAAGGTAAAGACGCGAATACACCATGTTATGTCTCAAATTGCACAAAAACGTGAAAAGCTCCTCTATGGAGAGAGTTGAGCAATTCCAAAGCCTCAATGTGGACCGTTGTACTCTATTTAGTGCTTTTAAAAGTCTAACTTGCTAGTTGAGCCTTCGTGCCACGTTTCGTAAGGTAAAGATGCGAGTAGAGCAAGTTATGTTTGAAATTGCACAAAAACGTGAAAAGCTCCTCTATGGAGAGAGTTGAGCAATTCCAAAGCATCAATGTGGACCGTTGTACTCTATTTAGTGCTTTTAAAAGTCTAACTAGCTAGTTGAGCCTTCGTGCCACGTTTCGTAAGGTAATGACGCGAATAGACCAAGTTATGTCTCAAATTGCACAAAAATGAGAAAAGCTCCTCTATGCAAGGAGTTGAGCAATTCCAAAGCCTCATTGTGTACCGTTGTACTCTATTTAGCGCTCTTAAAAGTCTAACTTGCTAGTTGAGCTTTCGTGCCACGTTTCGTAAGGTAAAGATGCGAGTAGACCAAGTTATGTTTGAAATTGCACAAAAATGTATAAAGCTCCTCTATGGAGAGAGTTGAGCAATTCCAAAGCATCAATGTGGACCGTTGTAATCTATTTAGTGCTTTTAAAAGTCTAACTAGCTAGTTGAGCGTTCGTGCCACGTTTCGTAAGGTAATGACGCGAATAGACCAAGTTATGTCTTAAATTGCACAAAAACGTGAAAAGCTCCTCTATGGAGAGAGTTGAGCAATTCCAAAGCATCAATGTGGACCGTTGTACTCTATTTAGTGCTTTTAAAAGTCTAACTAGCTAGTTGAGCCTTCGTGCCACGTTACGTAAGGTAATGACGCGAATAGACCAAGTTATGTCTCAAATTGCACAAAAATGAGAAAAGCTCCTCTATGCAAAGAGTTGAGCAATTCCAAAGCCTCATTGTGTACCGTTGTACTCTATTTAGCGCTCTTAAAAGTCTAACTTGCTAGTTGAGCCTTCGTGCCACGTTTCGTAAGGTAAAGATGCGAGTAGACCAAGTTATGTTTGAAATTGCACAAAAATGTATAAAGCTCCTCTATGGAGAGAGTTGAGCAATTCCAAAGCATCAATGTGGACCGTTGTAATCTATTTAGTGCTTTTAAAAGTCTAACTAGCTAGTTGAGCGTTCGTGCCACGTTTCGTAAGGTAATGACGCGAATAGACCAAGTTATGTCTTAAATTGCACAAAAACGTGAAAAGCTCCTCTATGGAGAGAGTTTAGCAATTCCAAAGCATCAATGTGGACCATTGTACTCTATTTAGTGCTTTTAAAAGTCTAACTAGCTAGTTGAGCGTTCGTGCCACGTTTTGTAAGGTAATTACGTGAATAGACCATGTTATGTCTCAACTTGCACAAAGACGTGAAAAGCTCCTCTATGGAGAGAGTTGAGCAATTCCAAAGCATCAATGTGGACCGTTGTACTCTATTTAGTGCTCTTAAAAGTCTAACTAGCTAGTTGAGCATTCGTGCCGCGTTTCGTAAGGTAAAGACACGAATAGACCAAGTTATGTCTCAAATTGCACAAAAACGTGAAAAGGCTCTTCTGTGGAGAGAGTTGAACAATTCCAAAGCATCAATGTGGTCCGTTGTACTCTATTTAGTGCAATTAAAAGTCTAACTAGCTAGTTGAGCCTTGTGCCACGTTTCGTAAGGTAATGACGCGAATAGACCAAGTTATGTCTTAAATTGCACAAAAACGTGAAAAGCTCCTCTATGGAGAGAGTTTAGCAATTCCAAAGCCTCAATGTGGACCATTGTACTCTATATAGTGGTCTTAAAAGTCTAACTACCTAGTCAAGCCCTTGTGCCACGTTTCGTAAGGTAAAGACGTGAATAGACCGTGTTATGTCTCAAGTTGCACAAAAACGTGAAAAGCTCCTCTATGGAGAGAGTTGAGCAATTACAAAGCATCAATATGGACCGTTGTACTCTATTTAGCGCTCTTAAAAGTTTAACTAGCAAGTTGAGCCTTCGTGCCGCGTTTCGTAAGGTAAAGACACGAATAGACCAAGTTATGTCTCAAATTGCACAAAAACGTGAAAGGCTCTTCTGTGGAGAGAGTTGAACAATTCCAAAGCATCAATGTAGACCGTTGTACTCTATTTAGTGCTCTTAAAAGTCTAACTTGCTAGTTGAGCCTTCGTGCCACGTTTCGTAAGGTAAAGACGCGAATAGACCATGTTAGGTCTCAAATTGCACAAAAACGTGAAAAACTCATCTATGGAGAGAGTTTAGCAATTCAAAAGCATCAATGCGGACCATTGTACTCTATTTAGTGGTCTTAAAAGTCTAACTAGCTAGTCAAGCCCTTGTGCCACGTTTCGTAAGGTAACAACGCGAATAGACCAAGTTATGTCTCAAATTACACAAAAACGTGAAAAGCTCCTCTAAGGAGAGAGTTTAGCAATTCCAAAGCATCAATGTGGACCATTGTACTCTATTTAGTGGTCTTAAAAGTCTAACTAGCTAGTCAAGCCTTCGTGCCACGTTTTGTAAGGTAAAGACGTGAATAGACCATGTTATGTCTCAACTTGCACAAAGACGTGAAAAGCTCCTCTATGGAGAGAGTTGAGCAATTACAAAGCATCAATGTGGACCGTTGTACTCTATTAAAAGTCTAACTAGCTAGTTGAGCCTTCGTGCCACGTTTCGTAAGGTAAAGACACGAATAGACCAAGTTATGTCTCAAATTGCACAAAAACGTGAAAAGCTTTTCTGTGGAGAGAGTTGAACAATTTGAAAGCATCAATGTGGACCGTTGTACTCTATTTAGTGCTCTTAAAAGTCTAACTAGCTAGTTGAGCCTTCGTGCCGCGTTTCGTAAGTTAAAGACACGAATAGACCAAGTTATGTCTCAAATTGCACAAAAACTTGAAAGGCTGTTCTGTGGAGAGAGTTGAACAATTCCAAAGCATCAATGCAGACCGTTGTACTCTATTTAGTTCTCTTAAAAGTCTAACTTGCTAGTTGAGCCTTCGTGCCACGTTTCGCAAGGAAAAGACGCGAATACACCATGTTATGTCTCAAATTGCACAAAAACGTGAAAAGCTCCTCTATGGAGAGAGTTGAGCAATTCCAAAGCCTCAATGTGGACCGTTGTACTCTATTTAGTGCTTTTAAAAGTCTAACTTGCTAGTTGAGCCTTCGTGCCACGTTTCGTAAGGTAAAGATGCGAGTAGACCAAGTTATGTTTGAAATTGCACAAAAATGTATAAAGCTCCTCTATGGAGAGCGTTGAGCAATTCCAAAGCATCAATGTGGACCGTTGTAATCTATTTAGTGCTTTTAAAAGTCTAACTAGCTAGTTGAGCGTTCGTGCCACGTTTCGTAAGGTAATGACGCGAATAGACCAAGTTATGTCTTAAATTGCACAAAAACGTGAAAAGCTCCTCTATGGAGAGAGTTTAGCAATTCCAAAGCATCAATGTGGACCATTGTACTCTATTTAGTGGTCTTAAAAGTCTAACTAGCTAGTCAAGCCTTCGTGCCACGTTTTGTAAGGTAATTACGTGAATAGACCATGTTATGTCTCAACTTGCACAAAGACGTGAAAAGCTCCTCTATGGAGAGAGTTGAGCAATTCCAAAGCATCAATGTGGACCGTTGTATTCTATTTAGTGCTCTTAAAAGTCTAACTAGCTAGTTGAGCATTCGTGCCGCGTTTCGTAAGGTAAGGACACGAATAGACCAAGTTATGTCTCAAATTGCACAAAAACGTGAAAAGGCTCTTCTGTGGAGAGAGTTGAACAATTCCAAAGCATCAATGTGGTCCGTTGTACTCCATTTAGTGCAATTAAAAGTCTAACTAGCTAGTTGAGCCTTCGTGCCACGTTTCGTAAGGTAATGACGCGAATAGACCAAGTTATGTCTTAAATTGCACAAAAACATGAAAAGCTCCTCTATTGAGAGAGTTGAGCAATTCCAAAGCCTCATTGTGGACCGTTGTACTCTATTTAGTGCTCTGAAAAGTCTAACTTGTTAGTTTTGCCTTTTTGCCACGTTTCGTAAGGTAAAGACGCGAATAGACCAAGTTATGTCTCAAATTGCACAAAAACTTGAAAGGCTGTTCTGTGGAGAGAGTTGAACAATTCCAAAGCATCAATGCAGACCGTTGTACTCTATTTAGTTCTCTTAAAAGTCTAACTTGCTAGTTGAGCCTTCGTGCCACGTTTCGCAAGGTAAAGACGCGAATACACCATGTTATGTCTCAAATTGCACAAAAACGTGAAAAGCTCCTCTATGGAGAGAGTTGAGCAATTCCAAAGCCTCAATGTGGACCGTTGTACTCTATTTAGTGCTTTTAAAAGTCTAACTTGCTAGTTGAGCCTTCGTGCCACGTTTCGTAAGGTAAAGATGCGAGTAGAGCAAGTTATGTTTGAAATTGCACAAAAACGTGAAAAGCTCCTCTATGGAGAGAGTTGAGCAATTCCAAAGCATCAATGTGGACCGTTGTACTCTATTTAGTGCTTTTAAAAGTCTAACTAGCTAGTTGAGCCTTCGTGCCACGTTTCGTAAGGTAATGACGCGAATAGACCAAGTTATGTCTCAAATTGCACAAAAATGAGAAAAGCTCCTCTATGCAAAGAGTTGAGCAATTCCAAAGCCTCATTGTGTACCATTGTACTCTATTTAGCGCTATTAAAACTCTAACTTGCTAGTTGAGCCTTCGTGCCACGTTTCGTAAGGTAAAGATGCGAGTAGACCAAGTTATGTTTGAAATTGCACAAAAATGTATAAAGCTCCTCTATGGAGAGAGTTGAGCAATTCCAAAGCATCAATGTGGACCGTTGTAATCTATTTAGTGCTTTTAAAAGTCTAACTAGCTAGTTGAGCGTTCGTGCCACGTTTCGTAAGGTAATGACGCGAATAGACCAAGTTATGTCTTAAATTGCACAAAAACGTGAAAAGCTCCTCTATGGAGAGAGTTTAGCAATTCCAAAGCATCAATGTGGACCATTGTACTCTATTTAGTGGTCTTAAAAGTCTAACTAGCTAGTCAAGCCTTCGTGCCACGTTTTGTAAGGTAATTACGTGAATAGACCATGTTATGTCTCAACTTGCACAAAGACGTGAAAAGCTCCTCTATGGAGAGAGTTGAGCAATTCCAAAGCATCAATGTGGACCGTTGTACTCTATTTAGTGCTCTTAAAAGTCTAACTAGCTAGTTGAGCATTCGTGCCGCGTTTCGTAAGGTAAAGACACGAATAGACCAAGCTATGTCTCAAATTGCACAAAAACGTGAAAAGGCTCTTCTGTGGAGAGAGTTGAACAATTCCAAAGCATCAATGTGGTCCGTTGTACTCCATTTAGTGCAATTAAAAGTCTAACTAGCTAGTTGAGCCTTCGTGCCACGTTTCGTAAGGTAATGACGCGAATAGACCAAGTTATGTCTTAAATTGCACAAAAACATGAAAAGCTCCTCTATTGAGAGAGTTGAGCAATTCCAAAGCCTCATTGTGGACCGTTGTACTCTATTTAGTGCTCTGAAAAGTCTAACTTGTTAGTTTTGCCTTTTTGCCACGTTTCGTAAGGTAAAGACACGAATAGACCAAGTTATGTCTCAAATTGCACAAAAACGTGAAAAGCTCCTCTATGGAGAGAGTTGAGCAATTCCAAAGCCTCAATGTGGACCATTGTACTGTATTTAGTGCTCTTAAAAGCCTAACTAGCTAGTTGAGCCTTCGTGCCGCGTTTCGTAAGGTAAAGACACGAATAGACCAAGTTATGTCTCAAATTGCAAAAAAACCTGAAAGGCTCTTCTGTGGAGAGAGTTGAACAATTCCAAAGCATCAATGTAGACCGTTGTACTCTATTTAGTGCTTTTAAAAGTCTAACTTGCTAGTTGAGCCTTCGTGCCACGTTTCGTAAGGTAAAGATGCGAGTAGAGCAAGTTATGTCTCAAATTGCACAAAAACGTGAAAAGCTCCTCTATGGAGAGAGTTGAGCAATTCCAAAGCATCAATGTGGACCGTTGTACTCTATTTAGTGCTTTTAAAAGTCTAACTAGCTAGTTGAGCCTTCGTGCCACGTTTCGTAAGGTAATGACGCGAATAGACCAAGTTATGTCTCAAATTGCACAAAAATGAGAAAAGCTCCTCTATGCAAAGAGTTGAGCAATTCCAAAGCCTCATTGTGTACCATTGTACTCTATTTAGCGCTCTTAAAAGTCTAACTTGCTAGTTGAGCCTTCGTGCCACGTTTCGTAAGGTAAAGATGCGAGTAGACCAAGTTATGTTTGAAATTGCACAAAAATGTATAAAGCTCCTCTATGGAGAGAGTTGAGCAATTCCAAAGCATCAATGTGGACCGTTGTAATCTATTTAGTGCTTTTAAAAGTCTAACTAGCTAGTTGAGCGTTCGTGCCACGTTTCGTAAGGTAATGACGCGAATAGACCAAGTTATGTCTTAAATTGCACAAAAACGTGAAAAGCTCCTCTATGGAGAGAGTTTAGCAATTCCAAAGCATCAATGTGGACCATTGTACTCTATTTAGTGGTCTTAAAAGTCTAACTAGCTAGTCAAGCCTTCGTGCCACGTTTTGTAAGGTAATTACGTGAATAGACCATGTTATGTCTCAACTTGCACAAAGACGTGAAAAGCTCCTCTATGGAGAGAGTTGAGCAATTCCAAAGCATCAATGTGGACCGTTGTACTCTATTTAGTGCTCTTAAAAGTCTAACTAGCTAGTTGAGCATTCGTGCCGCGTTTCGTAAGGTAAAGACACGAATAGACCAAGTTATGTCTCAAATTGCACAAAAACGTGAAAAGGCTCTTCTGTGGAGAGAGTTGAACAATTCCAAAGCATCAATGTGGTCCGTTGTACTCCATTTAGTGCAATTAAAAGTCTAACTAGCTAGTTGAGCCTTCGTGCCACGTTTCGTAAGGTAATGACGCGAATAGACCAAGTTATGTCTTAAATTGCACAAAAACATGAAAAGCTCCTCTATTGAGAGAGTTGAGCAATTCCAAAGCCTCATTGTGGACCGTTGTACTCTATTTAGTGCTCTGAAAAGTCTAACTTGTTAGTTTTGCCTTTTTGCCACGTTTCGTAAGGTAAAGACGCGAATAGACCAAGTTATGTCTCAAATTGCACAAAAACGTCAAAAGCTCCTCTATGGAGAGAGTTGAGCAATTCCAAAGCCTCAATGTGGACCATTGTACTGTATTTAGTGCTCTTAAAAGCCTAACTAGCTAGTTTAGCCTTCGTGCCGCGTTTCGTAAGGTAAAGACACGAATAGACCAAGTTATGTCTCAAATTGCAAAAAAACCTGAAAGGCTCTTCTGTGGAGAGAGTTGAACAATTCCAAAGCATCAATGTAGACCGTTGTACTCTATTTAGTGCTCTTAAAAGTCTAACTTGCTAGTTGAGCCTTCGTGCCACGTTTCGTAAGGTAAAGACGCGAATAGACCATGTTATGTCTCAAATTGCACAAAAACGTGAAAAGCTCCTCTATGGAGAGAGTTGAGCAATTCCAATGCCTCAATGTGGACCGTTGTACTCTATTTAGTGCTTTTAAAAGTCTAACTTGCTAGTTGAGCCTTCGTGCCACGTTTCGTAAGGTAAAGATGCGAGTAGACCAAGTTATGTTTGAAATTGCACAAAAACGGGAAAAGCTCCTCTATGGAGAGAGTTGAGCAATTCCAAAGCATCAATGTCGACCGTTGTACTCTATTCAGTGCATTTAAAAGTCTAACTAGCTAGTTGAGCCTTCGTGCCACGTTTCGCAAGGTAAAGACGCGAATACACCATGTTATGTTTCAAATTGCACAAAAACGTGAAAAGCTCCTCTATGGAGAGAGTTGAGCAATTCGAAAGCCTCAATGTGGACCGTTGTACTCTATTTAGTGCTTTTAAAAGTCTAACTTGCTAGTTGAGCCTTCGTGCCACGTTTCGTAAGGTAAAGATGCGAGTAGACCAAGTTATGTTTGAAATTGAACAAAAACGTGAAAAGCTCCTCTATGGAGAGAGTTGAGCAATTCCAAAGCATCAATGTGGACCGTTGTACTCTATTTAGTGCTTTTAAAAGTCTAACTAGCTAGTTGAGCCTTAGTGCCACGTTTCGTAAGGTAATCACGCGAATAGACCAAGTTATGTCTTAAATTGCACAAAAACGTGAAAAGCTACTCTATGGAGAGAGTTGAGCAATTCCAAAGCCTCATTGTGGACCGTTGTACTCTATTTAGTGCTCTTAAAATTCTAACTTGCTTGTTTTGCCTTTTTGCCACGTTTCGTAAGGTAAAGACACGAATAGACCAAGTTATGTCTCAAATTACGCGAAAACGTGAAAAGCTCCTCTATGGAGAGAGTTTAGCAATTCCAAAGCATCAATGTGGACCATTGTACTCTATTTAGTGGTCTTAAAAGTCTAAGTAGCTAGTCAAGCCTTCGTGCCACGTTTTGTAAGGTAAAGACGTGAATAGATCATGTTATGTCTCAACTTGCACAAAAACGTGAAAGGCTCTTCTGTGGAGAGAGTTGAACAATTTCAAAGCATCAATGTGGACCGTTGTACTCTATTTAGTGCTCTTAAAAGTCTAACTTGCTAGTTGAGCCTTCGTGCCACGTTTCGTAACGTAAAGACGCGAATAGACCATGTTATGTCTCAAATTGCACAAAAACGTGAAAAGCTCCTCTATGGAGAGAGTTGAGCAATTCCAAAGCCTCAATGTGAATCTTTGTACTCTATTTAGTGCTCTTAAAAGTCTAACTGGCTAGTTGAGCATTCGTGCCACGTTTCGTAAGGTAAAGACGCGAATAGACCAAGTTATGTCTCAAATTGCACAAAAACGTGAAAAGCTCCTCTATGGAGAGAGTTTAGCAATTCAAAAGCATCAATGTGAACCATTGTACTCTATTTAGTTGTCTTAAAAGTCTAACTAGCTAGTCAAGCCCTTGTGCCACGTTTCGTAAGGTAAAGACGCGAATAGACCAAGTTATGTCTCAAATTGCACAAAAACGTGAAAAGCTCCTCTATGGAGAGAGTTGAGCAATTCCAAAGCATCAATGTGGACCGTTGTACTCTATTAAAAGTCTAACTAGCTAGTTGAGCCTTCGTGCCACGTTTCGTAAGGTAAAGACACGAATAGACCAAGTTATGTCTCAAATTGCACAAAAACGTGAAAGGCTCTTCTGTGGAGAGAGTTGAACAATTCCAAAGCATCAATGTGGACCGTTGTACTCTATTTAGTGCTCTTAAAAGTCTAACTTGCTAGTTGAGCCTTCGTGCCACGTTTCGTAAGGTAAAGACGCGAATAGACCATGTTAGGTCTCAAATTGCACAAAAACGTGAAAAGCTCATCTATGGAGAGAGTTTAGCAATTCAAAAGCATCAATGTGGACCATTGTACTCTATTTAGTGGTCTTAAAAGTCTAACTAGCTAGTCAAGCCCTTGTGCCACGTTTCGTAAGGTAAAAACGCGAATAGACCAAGTTATGTCTCAAATTGCACAAAAACGTGAAAAGCTCCTCTAAGGAGAGAGTTTAGCAATTCCAAAGCATCAATGTGGACCATTGTACTCTATTTAGTGGTCTTAAAAGTTTAACTAGCTAGTCAAGCCTTCGCGCCACGTTTTGTAAGGTAAAGACGTGAATAGACCATGTTATGTCTCAACTTGCACAAAGACGTGAAAAGCTCCTCTATGGAGAGAGTTGAGCAATTACAAAGCATCAATGTGGACCGTTGTACTCTATTAAAAGTCTAACTAGCTAGTCAAGCCCTTGTGCCACGTTTCGTAAGGTAAAGACGCGAATAGACCATGTTATGTCTCAAATTGCAGAAAAACGTGAAAAGCTCCTCTACGGAGAGAGTTGAGCAATTCCAAAGCCTCAATGTGGACCTTTGTACTCTATTTAGTGCTCTTAAAAGTCTAACTTGCTAGTTGAGCCTTCGTGCCACGTTTCGTAAGGTAAAGATGCGAGTAGACCAAGTTATGTTTGAAATTGCACAAAAACGGGAAAAGCTCCTCTATGGAGAGAGTTGAGCAATTCCAAAGCATCAATGTCGACCGTTGTACTCTATTCAGTGCATTTAAAAGTCTAACTAGCTAGTTGAGCCTTCGTGCCACGTTTCGCAAGGTAAAGACGCGAATACACCATGTTATGTTTCAAATTGCACAAAAACGTGAAAAACTCCTCTATGGAGAGAGTTGAGCAATTCCAAAGCCTCAATGTGGACCGTTGTACTCTATTTAGTGCTTTTAAAAGTCTAACTAGCTAGTTGAGCCTTCGTGCCACGTTTCGTAAGGTAAAGACGCGAATAGACCAAGTTATGTCTCAAATTAAACAAAAACGTGAAAAGCTGCTCTATGGAGAGAGTTTAGCAATTCCAAAGCATCAATGTGAACCATTGTACTCTATTTAGTGGTCGTAAAAGTCTAACTAGCTAGTCCAGCCTTCGTGCCACGTTTTGTAAGGTAAAGACGTGAATAGACCATGTTATGTATCAACTTGCACAAAGACGTGAAAAGCTCCTCTATGGAGAGAGTTGAGCAATTCCAAAGCATCAATGTGGAACGTTGTACTCTATTTAGTGCTCTTAAAAGTCTAACTAGCTAGTAGAGCCTTCGTGCCGCGTTTCGTAAGGTAAAGACACGAATAGACCAAGTTATGTCTTTAATTGCACAAAAACGTGAAAAGCTCCTTTATGGAGAGAGTTGAGCAATTCCAGTACCTCATTGTAGACTGTTGTACTCTATTTAGTGCTCATAAAAGTCTACCTTGCTAGTTTTGCCTTTTTGCCACGTTTCGTAAGGTAAAGACGCGAATAGACCAAGTTATGTCTCAAATTGCGCAAAAACGTGAAAAGCTCCTCTATGGAGAGAGTTTAGCAATTCCAAAGCATCAATGTGGACCATTGTACTCTATTTAGTTGTCTTAAAAGTATAACTAGCTAGTCAAGCCTTCGTGCCACGTTTTGTAAGGTAAAGACGTGAATAGACCATGTTATGTCTCAACTTGCACAAAAACGTGAAAGGCTCTTCTGTGGAGAGAGTTGAACAATTCCAAATCATCAATGTGGACTGTTGTCCTCTATTTAGTGCATTTAAAAGTCTAACTTGCTAGTTGAGCCTTCGTGCCACGTTTCGTAAGGTAAAGACGCGAATAGACCATGTTATGTCTCAAATTGCACAAAAACGTGAAAAGCTCCTCTATGAAGAGAGTTGAGCAATTCCGAAGCCTCAATGTGGACCTTTGTACTCTATTTAGTGGTCTTAAAAGTCTAACTAGCTAGTTGAGCCTTCGTGCCACGTTTCGTAATGTAAAGACGCGAATAGACCAAGTTATGTCTCAAATTGCACAAAAACGTGAAAAGCTCCTCTATGGAGAGAGTTTAGCAATTCAAAAGCCTCAATGTGGACCATTGTACTCTATATAGTGGTCGTAAAAGTCTAACAAGCTAGTCAAGCCCTTGTGCCACGTTTCGTAAGGTAAAGACGTGAATAGACCGTGTTATGTCTCAAGTTGCACAAAAACGTGAAAAGCTCCTCTATGGAGAGAGTTGAGCAATTACAGAGCATCAATATGGACCGTTGTACTCTATTTAGCGCTCTTAAAAGTCTAACTAGCTAGTTGAGCCTTCGTGCCGCGTTTCGTAAGGTAAAGACGCGAATAGACCATGTTAGGTCTCAAATTGCACAAAAACGTGAAAAGCTCTTCTGTGGAGAGAGTTGAACAATTCCAAAGCATCAATGTGGACCGTTGTACTCTATTTAGTGCTCTTAAAAGTCTAACTTGCTAGTTGAGCCTTCGTGCCACGTTTCGTAAGGTAAAGACGCGAATAGACCATGTTAGGTCTCAAATTGCACAAAAACGTGAAAAGCTCATCTATGGAGAGAGTTTAGCAATTCAAAAGCATCAATGTGGACCATTGTACTCTATTTAGTGGTCTTAAAAGTCTAACTAGCTATTCAAGCCCTTGTGCCACGTTTCGTAAGGTAAAAACGCGAATAGACCAAGTTATGTCTCAAATTGCACAAAAACGTGAAAAGCTCCTCTTAGGAGAGAGTTTAGCAATTCCAAAGCATCAATGTGGACCATTGTACTCTATTTAGTGGTCTTAAAAGTCTAACTAGCTAGTCAAGCCTTCGTGCCACGTTTTGTAAGTTAAAGACGTGAATAGACCATGTGATGTCTCAACTTGCACAAAGACGTGAAAAGCTCCTCTATGGAGAGAGTTGAGCAATTACAAAGCATCAATGTGGACCGTTGTACTCTATTAAAAGTCTAACTAGCTAGTTGAGCCTTCGTGCCACGTTTCGTAAGGTAAAGACACGAATAGACCAAGTTATGTCTCAAATTGCACAAAAACGTGAAAGGCTCTTCTGTGGAGAGAGTTGAACAATTCCAAAGCATCAATGTGGACCGTTGTACTCTATTTAGTGCTCTTAAAAGTCTAACTTGCTAGTTGAGCCTTCGTGCCACGTTTCGTAAGGTAAAGACGCGAATAGACCATGTTAGGTCTCAAATTGCACAAAAAGTGAAAAGCTCATCTATGGAGAGAGTTTAGCAATTCAAAAGCATCAATGTGGACCATTGTACTCTATTTAGTGGTCTTAAAAGTCTAACTAGCTAGTCAAGCCCTTGTGCCACGTTTCGTAAGGTAAAAACGCGAATAGACCAAGTTATGTCTCAAATTGCGCAAAAACGTGAAAAGCTCCTCTAAGGAGAGAGTTTAGCAATTCCAAAGCATCAATGTGGACCATTGTACTCTATTGAGTGGTCTTAAAAGTTTAACTAGCTAGTCAAGCCTTCGCGCCACGTTTTGTAAGGTAAAGACGTGAATAGACCATGTTATGTGTCAACTTGCACAAAGACGTGAAAAGCTCCTCTATGGAGAGAGTTGAGCATTTACAAAGCATCAATGTGGACCGTTGTACTCTATTAAAAGTCTAACTAGCTAGTCAAGCCTTCGTGCCACGTTTCGTAAGGTAAAGACACGAATAGACCAAGTTATGTCTCAAATTGCACAAAAACGTGAAAGGCTCTTCTGTGGAGAGAGTTGAACAATTCCAAAGCATCAATGTGGACCGTTGTACTCCATTGAGTACTCTTAAAAGTCTAACTTGCTAGTTGAGCCTTCGTGCCACGTTTCGTAAGGTAAAGACGCGAATAGAACATGTTATGTCTCAAATTGCACAAAAACGTGAAAAGCTCCTCTATGGAGAGAGTTGAGCAATTCCAAAGCCTCAATGTGGACCGTTGTACTCTATTTAGTGCTCTTAAAAGTCTAACTAGCTAGTGGAGCCTTCGTGACTCGTTTCGTAAGGTAAAGACACGAATAGACCAAGTTATGTCTCAAATTGCACAAAAACGTGAAAAGCTTTTCTGTGGAGAGAGTTGAACAATTTGAAAGCATCAATGTGGACCGTTGTATTCTATTTAGTGCTCTTAAATGTCTAACTTGCTAGTTGAGCCTTCATGCCACGTTTCGTAAGGTAAAGATGCGAGTAGACCAAGTTATGTTTGAAATTGCACAAAAACGTGAAAAGCTCCCCTATGGAGAGAGTTGAGCAATTCCAAAGCATCAATGTGGACCGTTGTACTCTATTTAGTGCTTTTAAAAGTCTAACTTGCTAGTTGAGCCTTCGTGCCACGTTTCGTAAGGTAAAGACGCGAATAGACCATGTTAGGTCTCAAATTGCACAAAAACGTGAAAAGCTCATCTATGGAGAGAGTTTAGCAATTCAAAAGCATCAATGTGGACCATTGTACTCTATTTAGTGGTCTTAAAAGTCTAACTAGCTAGTCAAGCCCTTGTGCCACGTTTCGTAAGGTAAAAACGCGAATAGACCAAGTTATGTCTCAAATTGCACAAAAACGTGAAAAGCTCCTCTAAGGAGAGAGTTTAGCAATTCCAAAGCATCAATGTGGACCATTGTACTCTATTTAGTGGTCTTAAAAGTTTAACTAGCTAGTCAAGCCTTCGCGCCACGTTTTGTAAGGTAAAGACGTGAATAGACCATGTTATGTCTCAACTTGCACAAAGACGTGAAAAGCTCCTCTATGGAGAGAGTTGAGCAATTACAAAGCATCAATGTGGACCGTTGTACTCTATTAAAAGTCTAACTAGCTAGTTGAGCCTTCGTGCCACGTTTCGTAAGGTAAAGACACGAATAGACCAAGTTATGTCTCAAATTGCACAAAAACGTGAAAGGCTCTTCTGTGGAGAGAGTTGTTCAATTCCAAAGCCTCATTGTGTACCGTTGTACTCTATTTAGTGCTCTTAAAAGTATAACTTGCTAGTTTTGCCTTTGTGCCACGTTTCGTAAGGTAAAGACGTGAATAGACCAAGTTATGTCTCAAATTGCACAAAAACGTGAAAAGGTTCTCTATGGAGAGAGTTTAGCAATTCCAAAGCATCAATATGGACCATTGTACTCTATTTAGTGGTCTTAAAAGTCTAACTAGCTAGTCAAGCCTTCGTGCCACGTTTCGTAAGGTAAAGACGTGAATAAAACATGTTATGTCTCAACTTGCACAAAAACGTGAAAAGCTCGTCTATAGAGAGAGTTGAGCAATTCCAAAGCATCCATGTGGAGCTTTGTACTCTATTTAGTGCTCTTAAAAGTCTAACTAGCTAGTTGAGCATTCGTGCCACGTTTCGTAGGGTAAAGACGCGAATATACCAAGTTATGTCTCAAAGTGCACAAAAACGTGAAATGCTCATCTATGTAGAGAGTTGAGCAATTCCAAAGCCGCAATGTAGATCGTTGTACTCTATTTAGTGGTCTTAAATGTCTAACTTGCTAGTTGACCCTTCGTGCCATGTTTCGGAAGGTGAAGATGCGAATAGACCAAGTTATGTTTGAAATTGCACAAAAACGATAAAAGCCCCTCTACGGAGAGAGTTGAGCAATTCCAAAGCATCAATGTGGACGGTTGTACTCTATTTAGTGCTCTTAAAATTCTAACTAGCTAGTTGAGCCTTCGTGCCGCGTTTCGTAAGGTAAAGAAACGAATAGACCAAGTTATGTCTCAAATTGCACAGAAACGTGAAAAGCTCTACTGTGGAGAGAGTTGAACAATTCCAAAGCATCAATGTGGACCGTTGTACTCTATTTAGTGCTCTTAAAAGTCTAACTTGCTAGTTGAGCCTTCGTGCCATGTTTCGTAAGGTAAAGACGCGAATATACCAAGTTATGTTTGAAATTGCACAAAAACGAGAAAAGCACCTCTATGGAGAGAGTTGAGTGATTCCAAACCACCAATGTGGACCGTTGTACTCTATTTAGTGCTGTTAAAAGTCTAACTTGCTATTTGACCCTTCGTGCCACGTTTCGTAAGGTAAAGACGCTAATAGACCATGTTATGTCTCAACTTGCACAAAAACGTGAAAAGCTCCTCTACGGAGAGAGTTGAGCAATTCCAAAGCATCCATGTGGACCGTTGTACTCTATTTAGTGCTCTTAAAAGTCTAACTTGCTAGTTGAGCCTTCGTGCCACGTTTCGTAAGCTAAAGACGCGAATAGACCATGTTATGTCTCAAATTGCACAAAAACGTCAAAAGCTGCTCTATGGAGAGACTTGAGCAATTCCAAAGCCTCAATATGGACCGTTGTACTCTATTTAGTACTCTTAAAAGTCTAACTAGCTAGTTGAGCCTTCGTGCCACGTTTCGTAAGGTAAAGACGCGAATAGACCATGTTATTTCTCAACTTGCACAAAAACGTGAAAAGCTCCTCTATGGAGAGAGTTGAGCAATTTCAAAGCATCCATGTGGACCGTTGTACTCTATTTACTGCTTTTAAAAGTCTAACTTGCTAGTTTTGCCTTTGTGCCACGTTTCGTAAGGTAAAGACGCGAATAGACCAAGTTATGTCTCAAATTGCACAAAAACGTGAAAAGCTGCTCTATGGAGAGAGTTGAGTAATTCCAAAGCATCAATGTGGATCATTGTACTCTATTTAGTGGTCTTACAAGTCTAACTAGCTAGTCAAGCCTTCGTGCCACGTATCGTAAGGTAATGACGTGAATAGACCATGTTATGTCTCAACTTGCACAAAAACATGAAAAGCTCCTCTATGGAGAGAGTTGAGCAATTCCAAAGCATCAATGTGGACCTTTGTACTCTATTTAGTGCTCTTAAAAGTCTAATTAGCTAGTTCAGCCTTCGTGCCACGTTTCGTAAGATAAAGACGCGAATAGATCAAGTTATGTCTCAAAGTGCACAAAAACGTGAAAAGCTTCTCTATGGAGAGAGTTGAGCAATTCCAATGCCGCAATGTGGACCGTTGTACTCTAATTAGTGATCTTAAATGTCTAACTTGCTAGTTGAGCCTTCGTGCCATGTTTCGTAAGGTAAAGACGCGAATAGACCAAGTTATGTTTGAAATTGCACAAAAACGAGAAAAGCTCCTCTATGGAGAGAGTTGAGCAATTCCAAACCATCAATGTGGACCGTTGTACTCTATTTAGTGCTCTTAAAAGTCTAACTTGCTAGTTGAGCATTCGTGCCTCGTTTCGTAAGGTAAAGACGCGAATAGACGAAGTTATGTCTCAAAGTGTACAAAAACGTGAAAGCTCCTCTGTGGAGAGAGTTGAACAATTCCAAAGTATCAATGTGGACCGTTGTACTCTATTTAGTGCTCTTAAAAGTCTAACTTGCTAGTTGAGCCTTCGTGCCACGTTTCGTAAGGTAAAGAGACGAGTAGACCAAGTTATGTCTCACAGTGCACAAAAACGTGCAAAGCTCCTCTATGGAGAGAGTTGAGCAATTCCAAAGCATCCATGTGGACCGTTGTACTCTATTTAGTGCTCTTAAAAGTCTAACTTGCTAGTTTTGCCTTTGTGCCACGTTTCGTAAGGTAAAGACGCGAATAGACCAAGTTATCTCTCAAATTGCACAAAAACGTGAACAGCTGTTCTATGGAGAGAGTTGAGCAATTCCAAAGCATCAATGTGGACCATTGTACTCTATTTAGTGGTCTTAAAAGTCTAACTTGCTAGTTGAGCCTTCATGCCATGTTTCATAAGGTAAAGACGCGAATAGACCAAGTTATGTCTCAAATTGCACAAAAACGTGAAAAGCTCCTCTATGGAGGGAGTTGAGCAATTCCAAAGCCTCAATGTGGACCGTTGTACTCTATTTAGTGGTGTTAAAATTCTAACTTGCTAGTTGAGCCTTCATGCCATGTTTCATAAGGTAAAGACGCGAATATACCAAGTTATGTTTGAAATTGCTCAAAAACGAGAAAAGCTCCTCTATGGAGAGAGTTGAGTGATTCCAAAGCATCAATGTGGACCGTTGTACTCTATTTAGTGCTCTTAAAAGTCTAACTTGCTATTTGACCCTTCGTGCCACGTTTCGTAAGGTAAAGACGCGAATAGACCAAGTTATGTCTCAAATTGCACAAAAACGTGAAAAGCTCCTCTATGGAGAGAGTTCAGCAATTCCAAAGCCTCAATGTGGACCGTTGTATTCTATTTAGTGCTCTTAAAAGTGTAACTAGCTAGTTGAGCTTTCGTGCCACGTTTCGTAAGGTAAAGACGCGAATAGACCAAGTTATGTCTCAAATTGCACAAAAACGTGAAAAGCTCCTCTATGGAGAGAGGTGAGCAATTCCAAAGCATCAATGTGGACCGTTGTACTCTATTTAGTACTCTTAAAAGTCTAACTAGCTAGTTGAGCCTTCGTGCCATGTTTCGTAAGATAAAGACGTGAATAGACCAAGTTATGTTTGAAATTGCACAAAAACGAGAAAAGCTCCTCTATGGAGAGAGTTGAGCAATTCCAAAGCATCAATGTGGGCCGTTGTACTCTATTTAGTACTCTTAAAAGTCTAACTAGCTAGTTGAGCCTTCGTGACAAGTTTCGTAAGGTAAAGACGTGAATAGACCAAGTTATGTTTGAAATTGCACAAAAACGAGAAAAGCTCCTCTATGGAGAGAGTTGAGCAATTCCAAAGCATCAATGTGGACCGTTGTACTCTATTTAGTGCTCTTAAAAGTCTAACTAGCTAGTTGAGCCTTCGTGCCACGTTTCGTAAGGTATAGACGCGAATAGAACAAGTTATGTCTCAAAGTGCACAAAAACGTGAAAAGCTCCTCTATGGAGAGAGTTGAGCAATTCCAAAGCCTTAATGTGGACCGTTCTACTCTATTTAGTGCTTCTAAAAGTCTAACTAGCTAGTTGAGCCCTCGTGCCGCATTTCGTAAGGTAAAGACGCGAATAGATCATGTTATGTCTCAAATTGCACAAAAACGTGAAAAGCTGCTCTATGGATAGAGTTGAGCAATTCCAAAGCATCAATGTGGACCATTGTACTCTATTTAGTGGTCTTAAAAGTCTAACTAGCTAGTCGAGCCTTCGTGCCACGTTTCGTAAGGTAAAGACGTGAATAGACCATGTTATGTCTCAACTTGCACAAAAACGTGAAAAGCTGCTCTATGGAGAGAGTTGAGCAATTCCAAATCATGAATGTGGACCATTGTACTCTATTTAGTGGTCTTAAAAGTCTAACTAGCTAGTCGAGCCTTCGTGCCACGTTTCGTAAGGTAAAGATGTGAATAGACCATGTTATGTCTCAACTTACACAAAAACGTGAAAAGCTCCTCTATGGAGAGAGTTGAGCGATTCCAAAACATCAATGTGGACCGTTGTACTCTATTTAGTGCTCTTAAAAGTCTAACTAGCTAGTTGAGCCTTCGTGCCATGTTTCGTAAGGTAAAGACGTGAATAGACCAAGTTATGTTTGAAATTGCACAAAAACGAGAAAAGCTCCTCTATGGAGAGAGTTGAGCAATTCCAAAGCATCAATATGGGCCGTTGTACTCTATTTAGTACTCTTAAAAGTCTAACTAGCTAGTTGAGCCTTCGTGCCATGTTTCGTAAGATAAAGACGTGAATAGACCAAGTTTTTTTTGAAATTGCACAAAAACGAGAAAAGCTCCACTATGGAGAGAGTTGAGCAATTCCAAAGCATCAATGTGGACCGTTGTACTCTATTTAGTGCTCTTAAAAGTCTAACTAGCTAGTTGAGCATTCGTGCCACATTTCGTAAGGTATAGACGCGAATAGACCATGTTATGTGTCAAATTGCACAAAAACGTGAAAAGCTCCTCTATGGAGAGAGTTGAGCAATTCCAAAGCCTCAATATGGACCGTTGTACTCTAATTTGTGCCCTTAAAAGTCTAACTAGCTAGTCGAGCCTTCGTGCCACGTTTCGTAAGGTAAAGACGTGAATAGACCATGTTATGTCTCAACTTGCACAAAAACGTGAAAAGCTCCTCTATGGAGAGAGTTGAGCGATTCCAAAGCATCAATGTGGACCGTTGTACTCTATTTAGTGCTCTTAAAAGTCTAACTAGCTAGGTGAGCATTCGTGCCACGTTTCGTAAGGTATAGACGCGAATAGACCATGTTATGTCTCAAAATGCACAAAAACGTGAAAAGCTCCTCTATGGAGAGAGTTGAGCAATTCCAAAGCCTCAATATGGACCGTTGTACTCTAATTTGTGCCCTTAAAAGTCTAACTAGCTAGTTGAGCATTCGTGCCACGTTTCGTAAGGTATAGACGCGAATAGACCATGTTATGTCTCAAATTGCACAAAAACGTGAAAAGCTCCTCTATGGAGAGAGTTGAGCAATTCCAAAGCCTCAATATGGACCGTTGTACTCTATTTGTGCCCTTAAAAGTCTAACTAGCTAGTCGAGCCTTCGTGCCACGTTTCGTAAGGTAAAGACGTGAATAGACCATGTTATGTCTCAACTTGCACAAAAACGTGAAAAGCTCCTCTATGGAGAGAGTTGAGCAATTCCAAAGCATCAATGTGGACCGTTGTACTCTATTTAGGAATCTCAAAAGTCTAACTTGCTAGTTGAGCCTTCGTGCCACGTTTCGTAAGGTAAAGATGCGAGCAGACCAAGTTATGTTTGAAATTGCACAAAAACGTGAAAAGCTCCTCTATGGAGAGACTTGAGCAATTCCAAAGCATCAATGTGGACCGTTGTACTCTATTTAGTGGTCTAAAAAGTCTAACTAGCTAGTTGAGCCTTTGTGCCAGGTTTCGTAAGGTAAAGACGCGAATAGACCATGTTATGTCTCAAATTGCACAAAAACGTGCAAAGCTCCTCTATGGAGAAAGTTGAGCAATTCCAAAGCGTCAATGTGTACTGTTGTACTCTATTTAGTACTCTTAAAAGTCTAACTAGCTAGTTGAGCCTTCGTGCCACGTTTCGTATGGTAAAGACGCGAATAGACCAAGTTATGTCTTAAAGTGCACAAAAACGTGAAAAGTTTTTCTATGGAGGGAGTTGAGCAATTATAAAGCCTCAATGTGGACCGTTGTAATCTATTTAGTGGTCTTAAAATTCAAACTTGCTAGTTGAGCCTTCGAGCCATGTTTCGTAAGGTAAAGACGCAAATAGACCAAGTTATGTTTGAAATTGCACAAAAACAGAAAAGCTACTCTATGGAGAGAGTTGAGGGATTCCAAAGCATCAATGTGGACCGATGTACTCTATTTAGTGCTCTTAAAAGTCTAACTTGCTATTTGACCTTTCGTGCCAGGTTTCGTAAGGTAAAGACGCGAATAGACCAAGTTATGTCTCATATTGCACAAAAACGTGAAAAGCACCTCTATGGAGAGAGTTGAGCAATTCCAAAGCCTCAATGTGGACCGTTGTATTCTATTTAGTGCTCTTAAAAGTCTAACTAGCTAGTTGAGCTTTCGTGCCACGTTTCGTAAGGTAAAGACGCGAATAGACCAAGTTATGTCTCAAATTGCACAAAAACGGGAAAAGCTCCTCTATGGAGAGAGTTGAGCAATTCCAAAGCATCAATGTGGACCGTTGTACTCTATTTAGTACGCTTAAAAGTCTAACTACCTAGTTGAGCCTTCGTGACATGTTTCGTAAGGTAAAGACGTGAATAGACCAAGTTATGTTTGAAATTGCACAAAAACGAGAAAAGCTCCTCTATGGAGAGAGTTGAGCAATTCCAAAGCCTCAATGTGGACCGTTGCACTCTATTTAGTGCTCTTAAAAGTCTAACTAGCTAGTTGAGCCTTCGTGCCAGGTTTCGTAAGGCAAAGACGCGAATAGACCATGTTATTATGTCTCAAATTGCACAAAAACGTGCAAAGCTCCTGTATGGAGAGAGTTGAGCAATTCCAAAGCGTCAGTGTGGACCGTTGTACTCTATTTAGTACTCTTAAAAGTCTAACTAGCTAGTTGAGCCTTCGTGACACGTTTCGTAAGGTAAAGACGCGAATAGACCAAGTTATGTCTCAAAGTGCACAAAAACGTGAAAAGTTACTCTATGGAGGGAGTTGAGCAATTCCAAAGCCTCAATGTGGACCGTTGTACTCTATTTAGTGGTCTTAAAATTCTAACTTGCTAGTTGAGCCTTCGTGCCATGTTTCATAAGGTAAATACGCGAATAGACCAAGTTATGCTTGAAATTGCACAAAAACAGAAAAGCTCCTCTATGGAGAGAGTTGAGCAATTCCAAAGCCTCAATGTGGACCGTTGCACTCTATTTATTGCTCTTAAAAGTCTAACTAGCTAGTTCAGTCTTCGCGCCGCGTTTCGTAAGCTAAAGACACGAATAGACCAAGTTATGTCTCAAATTGCACAAAAACTTGAAAAGCTCTTCTGTGGAGAGAGTTGAACAATTCCAAAGCATCAATGTGGACCTTTGTACTCTATTTAGTGCTCTTAAATGTCTAACTTGCTAGTTGAGCCTTCATGCCACGTTTCGTAAGGTAAAGATGCGAGTAGACCAAGTTATGTTTGAAATTGCACAAAAACGTGAAAAGCTCCTCTATGGAGAGAGTTGAGCAATTCCAAAGCCTCAATGTGGACCGTTGTATTCTATTTAGTGCTCTTAAAAGTCTAACTAGATAGTTGAGCTTTCGTGCCACGTTTCGTAAGGTAAAGACGCGAATAGACCAAGTTATGTCTCAAATTGTACAAAAACGTGAAACGCTACTCTATGGAGAGAGTTCAGCAATTCCAAAGCATCAATGTGGACCGTTGTACTCTATTTAGTACTCTTAAAAGTCTAACTAGCTATTTGAGCCTTCGTGCCATGTTTCGTAAGGTAAAGACGTGAATATACCAACTTATGTTTGAAATTACACAAAAACGAGAAAAGCTCCTCTATGGAGAGAGTTGAGCAATTCCAAAGCATCAATGTGGATCGTTGTACTCTATTTAGTACTCTTAAAAGTCTAACTAGCTAGTTGAGCCTTCGTGCCATGTTTCGTAAGGTAAAGACGTGAATAGGCCAAGTTATGTTTGAAATTGCACAAAAACGAGAAAAGCTTCTCTATGGAGAGAGTTGAGCAATTCCAAAGCATCAATGTGGACCGTTGTACTCTATTTAGTGCTCTTAAAAGTCTAACTAGCTAGTTGAGCCTTCGTGCCACGTTTCGTAAGGTATAGACGCGAATAGACCATGTTATGTCTCAAATTGCACAAAAACGTGAAAAGCTCCTCTATGGAGAGAGTTGAGCAATTCCAAGGCCTCAATATGGACCGTTGTAGTCCATTTTGTGCTCTTAAAAGTCTAACTAGCTAGTTGAGCCTTCGTGCCACGTTTCGTAAGGTAAAGACGCGAATAAACCAAGTTATGTCTCAAAGTGCACAAAAACGTGAAAAGCTCCTCTATGGAGAGAGTTGAGCAATTCCAAAGCATCAATATGGACCGTTGTACTCTATTTGGTGCTGTTAAAAGTCTAACTTGCTAGTTGAGCCTTCGTGCCACGTTTCGTAAGGTAAAGACGCGAATAGACCATGTTATGTCTCAAATTGCACAACAACGTGAAGAGCTACTCTATGGAGAGAGTTGAGCAATTCCAAAGCCTCAATGTGGACCGTTGTAGTCTATTTTGTGCTCTTAAAAGTCTAACTAGCTAGTTGAGCTTTCGTGCCACGTTTCGTAAGGTAAAGATGTGAATCGACCAAGTTATGTCTCAAATTGCACAAAAACGTGAAAAGCTCCTCTATAGAGAGAGTTGAGCAATTCCAAAGCATCAATGTGGACCGTTGTACTCTATTTAGTACTCTTAAAAGTCTAACTAGCTAGTTGAGCCTTCGTGCCTTGTTTCGTAAGGTAAATACGTGAATAGACCAAGTTATGTTTGAAATTGCACAAAAACGAGAAAAGCTCCTCTATGGAGAGAGTTGAGCAATTCCAAAGCATCAATGTGGACCGTTGTACTCTATTTAGTACTCTTAAAAGTCTAACTAGCTAGTTGAGCCTTCGTGCCATGTTTCGTAAGCTAAAGACGTGAATAGACCAAGTTATATTTGAAATTGCACAAAAACGAGAAAAGCTCCTCTATGGAGAGAGTTGAGCAATTCCAAAGCATCAATGTGGACCGTTGTACTCTATTTTGTGCTCTTAAAAGTCTAACTAGCTAGTTGAGCCTTCGTGCCACGTTTCATAAGGTAAAGACGCGAATAAACCATGTTATGTCTCAAATTGCACAAAAACGTGAAAAGCTCCTCTATGGAGAGAGTTGAGCAATTCCAAAGCCTCAATGTGGACCTTTTCACTCTATTTAGTGCTCTTAAAAGTCTAACTAGCTAGTTGAGCCTTCGTGCCGCGTTTCGTAAGGTAAAGACACGAATAGACCAAGTTATGTCTCAAATTGCACAAAAACGAGAAAAGGTCCTCTATGGAGAGAGTTGAGCAATTCCAAAGCATCAATGTGGAGCGTTGTACTCTACTTATTGCTCTTAAAAGTCTAACTAGCTAGTTGAGCCTTCGTGCCACGTTTCGTAAGGTATAGACGTGAATAGACCATGTTATGTCTCAAATTGCACAAAAACGTGAAAAGCTCCTCTATGGAGAGAGTTGAGCAATTCCAAAGACTCAATATGGACCGTTGTACTCTATTTTATGCTCTTAAAAGTCTAACTAGCTAGTTGAGCCTTCGTGCCACGTTTCTTAAGGTAAGGACGCGAATAGACCAAGTTATGTCTCAAAGTGCACAAAAACGTGAAAAGCTCCTCTATGGAGAGAGTTGAGCAATTCCAAAGCATCAATGTGGACCGTTGTACTCTATTTAGTGCTCTTAAAAGTCTAACTTGCTAGTTGAGCCTTTGTGCCACGTTTCGTAAGGTAAAGACGCGAATAGACCATGTTATGTCTCAAATTGCTCAAAAACGTGAAAAGATCCTCTATGGAGAGATTTGAGCAATTCCAAAGCCTCAATGTGGACCGTTGCACTCTATTTAGTGCTCTTAAAAGTCTAACTAGCTAGTTGAGCCTTCGTGCCGCGTTTCGTAAGGTAAAAACACGAATAGACCAAGTTATGTCTCAAATTGCACAAAAACTTGAAATGCTCTTCTGTGGAGACAGTTGAACAATTCCAAAGCATCAATGTGGACCTTTGTACTCTATTTAGTGCTCTTAAATGTCTAACTTGCTAGTTGAGCCTTCATGCCACGTTTCGTAAGGTAAAGATGCGAGTAGACCAAGTTATGTTTGAAATTGCACAAAAACGTGAAAAGCTCCTCTATGGAGAGAGTTGAGCAATTCCAAAGCCTCAATGTGGACCGTTGTATTCTATTTAGTGCTCTTAAAAGTCTAACTAGATAGTTGAGCTTTCGTGCCACGTTTCGTAAGGTAAAGACGCGAATAGACCAAGTTATGTCTCAAATTGTACAAAAACGTGAAACGCTACTCTATGGAGAGAGTTGAGCAATTCCAAAGCATCAATGTGGACCGTTGTACTCTATTTAGTACTCTTAAAAGTCTAACTAGCTATTTGAGCCTTCGTGCCATGTTTCGTAAGGTAAAGACGTGAATATACCAACTTATGTTTGAAATTGCACAAAAACGAGAAAAGCTCCTCTATGGAGAGAGTTGAGCAATTCCAAAGCATCAATGTGGATCGTTGTACTCTATTTAGTACTCTTAAAAGTCTAACTAGCTAGTTGAGCCTTCGTGCCATGTTTCGTAAGGTAAAGACGTGAATAGACCAAGTTATGTTTGAAATTGCACAAAAACGAGAAAAGCTCCTCTATGGAGAGAGTTGAGCAATTCCAAAGCATCAATGTGGACCGTTGTACTCTATTTAGTGCTCTTAAAAGTCTAACTAGCTAGTTGAGCCTTCGTGCCACGTTTCGTAAGGTATAGACGCGAATAGACCATGTTATGTCTCAAATTGCACAAAAACGTGAAAAGCTCCTCTATGGAGAGAGTTGAGCAATTCCAAAGCCTCAATATGGACCGTTGTAGTCCATTTTGTGCTCTTAAAAGTCTAACTAGCTAGTTGAGCCTTCGTGCCACGTTTCGTAAGGTAAAGACGCGAATAAACCAAGTTATGTCTCAAAGTGCACAAAAACGTGAAAAGCTCCTCTATGGAGAGAGTTGAGCAATTCCAAAGCATCAATATGGACCGTTGTACTCTATTTGGTGCTGTTGAAAGTCTAACTTGCTAGTTGAGCCTTCGTGCCACGTTTCGTAAGGTAAAGACGCGAATAGACCATGTTATGTCTCAAATTGCACAACAACGTGAAGAGCTACTCTATGGAGAGAGTTGAGCAATTCCAAAGCCTCAATGTGGACCGTTGTAGTCTATTTTGTGCTCTTAAAAGTCTAACTAGCTAGTTGAGCTTTCGTGCCACGTTTCGTAAGGTAAAGATGTGAATCGACCAAGTTATGTCTCAAATTGCACAAAAACGTGAAAAGCTCCTCTATAGAGAGAGTTGAGCAATTCCAAAGCATCAATGTGGACCGTTGTACTCTATTTAGTACTCTTAAAAGTCTAACTAGCTAGTTGAGCCTTCGTGCCATGTTTCGTAAGGTAAATACGTGAATAGACCAAGTTATGTTTGAAATTGCACAAAAACGAGAAAAGCTCCTCTATGGAGAGAGTTGAGCAATTCCAAAGCATCAATGTGGACCGTTGTACTCTATTTAGTACTCTTAAAAGTCTAACTAGCTAGTTGAGCCTTCGTGCCATGTTTCGTAAGCTAAAGACGTGAATAGACCAAGTTATATTTGAAATTGCACAAAAACGAGAAAAGCTCCTCTATGGAGAGAGTTGAGCAATTCCAAAGCATCAATGTGGACCGTTGTACTCTATTTTGTGCTCTTAAAAGTCTAACTAGCTAGTTGAGCTTTCGTGCCACGTTTCGTAAGGTAAAGACGCGAATAGACCATGTTATGTCTCAAATTGCACAACAACGTGAAGAGCTACTCTATGGAGAGAGTTGAGCAATTCCAAAGCCTCAATGTGGACCGTTGTAGTCTATTTTGTGCTCTTAAAAGTCTAACTAGCTAGTTGAGCTTTCGTGCCACGTTTCGTAAGGTAAAGATGTGAATCGACCAAGTTATGTCTCAAATTGCACAAAAACGTGAAAAGCTCCTCTATAGAGAGAGTTGAGCAATTCCAAAGCATCAATGTGGACCGTTGTACTCTATTTAGTACTCTTAAAAGTCTAACTAGCTAGTTGAGCCTTCGTGCCATGTTTCGTAAGGTAAATACGTGAATAGACCAAGTTATGTTTGAAATTGCACAAAAACGAGAAAAGCTCCTCTATGGAGAGAGTTGAGCAATTCCAAAGCATCAATGTGGACCGTTGTACTCTATTTAGTACTCTTAAAAGTCTAACTAGCTAGTTGAGCCTTCGTGCCATGTTTCGTAAGCTAAAGACGTGAATAGACCAAGTTATATTTGAAATTGCACAAAAACGAGAAAAGCTCCTCTATGGAGAGAGTTGAGCAATTCCAAAGCATCAATGTGGACCGTTGTACTCTATTTTGTGCTCTTAAAAGTCTAACTAGCTAGTTGAGCCTTCGTGCCACGTTTCATAAGGTAAAGACGCGAATAAACCATGTTATGTCTCAAATTGCAAAAAAACGTGAAAAGCTCCTCTATGGAGAGAGTTGAGCAATTCCAAAGCCTCAATGTGGACCTTTTCACCCTATTTAGTGCTCTTAAAAGTCTAACTAGCTAGTTGAGCCTTCGTGCCGCGTTTCGTAAGGTAAAGACACGAATAGACCAAGTTATGTCTCAAATTGCACAAAAACGAGAAAAGGTCCTCTATGGAGAGAGTTGAGCAATTCCAAAGCATCAATGTGGAGCGTTGTACTCTACTTATTGCTCTTAAAAGTCTAACTAGCTAGTTGAGCCTTCGTGCCACGTTTCGTAAGGTATAGACGTGAATAGACCATGTTATGTCTCAAATTGCACAAAAACGTGAAAAGCTCCTCTATGGAGAGAGTTGAGCAATTCCAAAGACTCAATATGGACCGTTGTACTCTATTTTATGCTCTTAAAAGTCTAACTAGCTAGTTGAGCCTTCGTGCCACGTTTCTTAAGGTAAAGACGCGAATAGACCAAGTTATGTCTCAAAGTGCACAAAAACGTGAAAAGCTCCTCTATGGAGAGAGTTGAGCAATTCCAAAGCATCAATGTGGACCGTTGTACTCTATTTAGTGCTCTTAAAAGTCTAACTTGCTAGTTGAGCCTTTGTGCCACGTTTCGTAAGGTAAAGACGCGAATAGACCATGTTATGTCTCAAATTGCACAAAAACGTGAAAAGATCCTCTATGGAGAGAGTTGAGCAATTCCAAAGCCTCAATGTGGACCGTTGCACTCTATTTAGTGCTCTTAAAAGTCTAACTAGCTAGTTGAGCCTTCGTGCCGCGCTTCGTAAGGTAAAAACACGAATAGACCAAGTTATGTCTCAAATTGCACAAAAACTTGAAATGCTCTTCTGTGGAGAGAGTTGAACAATTCCAAAGCATCAATGTGGACCGTTGTACTCTATTTAGTGCTCTTAAATGTCTAACTTGCTAGTTGAGCCTTCATGCCACGTTTCGTAAGGTAAAGATGCGAGTAGACCAAGTTATGTTTGAAATTGCACAAAAACGTGAAAAGCTCCTCTATGGAGAGAGTTGAGCAATTCCAAAGCATCAATGTGGACCGTTGTACTCGATTTAGTACTCTTAAAAGTCTAACTAGCTAGTTGAGCCTTCGTGCCATGTTTCGTAAGGTAAAGACGTGAATAGACCAAGTTATGTCTCAAATTGCACAAAAACGTAAACCCTACTCTATGGAGAGAGTTGAGCAATTCCAAAGCATCAATGTGGACCGTTGTACTCTATTTGGAACTCTTAAAAGTCTAACTAGCTAGTTGAGCCTTCGTGCCATGTTTCGTAAGGTAAAGACGTGAATACACCAAGTTATGTTTGAAATTGCACAAAAACGAGAAAAGCTCCTCTATGGAGAGAGTTGAGCAATTCCAAAGCATCAATGTGGACCGTTGTACTCTATTTAGTACTCTTAAAAGTCTAACTAGCTAGTTGAGCCTTCGTGCCATGTTTCGTAAGGTAAAGACGTGAATAGACCAAGTTATGTTTGAAATTGCACAAAAACGAGAAAAGCTCCTCTATGGAGAGAGTTGAGCAATTCCAAAGCATCAATGTGGACCGTTGTACTCTATTTAGTGCTCTTAAAAGTCTAACTAGCTAGTTGAGCCTTCGTGCCACGTTTCGTAAGGTAAAGACGCGAATAGACCAAGTTTTGTCTCAAAGTGCACAAAAACGTGAAAAGCTCCTCTAGGGAGAGAGTTGAGCAATTCCAAAGCATCAATGTGGACCGTTGTACTCTATTTAGTGCTGTTAAAAGTCTAACTTGCTAGTTGAGCCTTCGTGCCACGTTTCGTAAGGTAAAGACGCGAATAGACCATGTTATGTCTCAAATTGCACAACAACGTGAAAAGCTACTCTATGGAGAGAGTTGAGCAATTCCAAAGCCTCAATGTGGACCGTTGCACTCTATTTAGTGCTCTTAAAAGTCTAACTAGCTAGTTGAGCCTTCGTGCCGCGTTTCGTAAGGTAAAGATACGAATAGACCAAGTTATGTCTCAAATTGCACAAAAACTTGAAAAGCTCTTCTATAAAGAGAGTTGAACAATTCCAAAGCATCAATGTGGACCGTTGTACTCTATCTAGTGCTCTTAAATTTCTAACTTGCTAGTTGAGCCTTCATGCCACGTTTCGTAAGGTAAAGATGCGAGTAGACCAAGTTATGTTTGAAATTGCACAAAAACGTGAAAAGCTCCTCTATGGAGAGATTTGAGCAATTCCAAAGCATCAATGTGGACCGTTGTACTCTATTTAGTGCTTTTAAAAGTCTAACTAGGTAGTTGAGCCTTCGTGCCACGTTTCGTAAGGTAATGACGCGAATAGACCAAGTTATGTCTTAAATTGCACAAAAACATGAAAAGCTCCTCTATGGAGAGAGTTGAGCAATTCCAAAGCCTTATTGTGGACCGTTGTACTCTATTTAGTGCTCTTAAAATTCTAACTTGCTAGTTTTGCCTTTTTGCCACGTTTCGTAAGGTAAAGATGTGAATCGACCAAGTTATGTCTCAAATTGCACAAAAACGAGAAAAGCTCCTCTATGGAGAGAGTTTAGCAATTCCAAAGCATCAATGTGGACCGTTGTACTCTATTTATTACTCTTAAAATTCTAACTAGCTAGTTGATCCTTCGTGCCATGTTTCGTAAGGTAAAGACGTGAATACACCAAGTTATGTTTGAAATTGCACAAAAACGAGAAAAGCTCCTCTATGGAGAGAGTTGAGCAATTCCAAAGCATCAATGTGGACCGTTGTACTCTATTTAGTACTCTTAAAAGTCTAACTAGCTAGTTGAGCCTTCGTGCCATGTTTCGTAAGGTAAAGACGTGAATAGACCAAGTTATGTTTGAAATTGCACAAAAACGAGAAAAGCTCCTCTATGGAGAGAGTTGAGCAATTCCAAAGCATCAATGTGGACCTTTGTACTCTATTTAGTGCTCTTAAAAGTCTAACTAGCTAGTTGAGCCTTCGTGCCACGTTTCGTAAGGTAAAGACGCGAATAGACCAAGTTATGTCTCAAAGTGCACAAAAACGTGAAAAGCTCCTCTAGGGAGAGAGTTGAGCAATTCCAAAGCATCAATGTGGACCGTTGTACTCTATTTAGTGCTCTTGAAAGTCTAACTAGCTAGTTGAGCCTTCGTGCCACGTTTCGTAAGGTAAAGATACGAATAGACCAAGTTATGTCTCAAATTGCACAAAAACTTGAAAAGCTCTTCTGTAAAGAGAGTTGAACAATTCCAAAGCATCAATGTGGACCGTTGTACTCTATCTAGTGCTCTTAAATTTCTAACTTGCTAGTTGAGCCTTCATGCCACGTTTCGTAAGGTAAAGATGCGAGTAGACCAAGTTATGTTTGAAATTGCACAAAAACGTGAAACGCTCCTCTATGGAGAGAGTTGAGCAATTCCAAAGCATCAATGTGGACCGTTGTACTCTATTTAGTGCTTTTAAAAGTCTAACTAGGTAGTTGAGCCTTCGTGCCACGTTTCGTAAGGTAATGACGCGAATAGACCAAGTTATGTCTTAAATTGCACAAAAACGTGAAAAGCTTCTCTATGGAGAGAGTTGAGCAATTCCAAAGCATCAATGTGGACCGTTGTACTCGATTTAGTACTCTTAAAAGTCTAACTAGCTAGTTGAGCCTTCGTGCCATGTTTCGTAAGGTAAAGACGTGAATAGACCAAGTTATGTTTGAAATTGCACAAAAACGAGAAAAGCTCCTCTATGGAGAGAGTTGAGCAATTCCAAAACATCAATGTGGACCGTTGTACTCTATTTAGTACTCTTAAAAGTCTAACTAGCTAGTTGAGCCTTCGTGCCATGTTTCGTAAGCTAAAGACGTGAATAGACCGAGTTATGTTTGAAATTGCACAAAAACGAGAAACGCTCCTCTATGGAGAGAGTTGAGCAATTCTGGAAATCATCAATGTGGACTGTTGTACTCTATTTAGTGCTCTAAAAAGTCTAACTAGCCAGTTGAGCCTTCGTGCCACGTTTCGTAAGGTATAGACGTGAATAGACCATGTTATGTCTCAAATTGCACAAAAACGTGAAAAGCTCCTCTATGGAGAGAGTTGAGCAATTCCAAAGACTCAATATGGACCGTTGTACTCTATTTTGTGCTCTTAAAAGTCTAACTAGCTAGTTGAGCCTTCGTGCCACGTTTCGTAGGGTAAAGACGCGAATAGACCAAGTTATGTCTCAAAGTGCACAAAAACGTGAAAAGCTCCTCTATGGAGAGAGTTGAGCAATTCCAAAGCATCAATGTGGACCGTTGTACTCTATTTAGTGCTCTTAAAAGTCTAACTAGCTAGTTGAGCCTTCGTGCCGCGTTTCGTAAGGTAAAGACACGAATAGACCAAGTTATGTCTCAAATTGCACAAAAACTTGAAAAGCTCTTCTGTGGAGAGAGTTGAACAATTCCAAAGCATCAATGTGGACCGTTGTACTCTATTTAGTGCTCTTAAATGTCTAACTTGCTAGTTGAGCCTTCATGCCACGTTTCGTAAGGTAAAGATGCGAGTAGACCAAGTTATGTTTGAAATTGCACAAAAACGTGAAAAGCTCCTCTATAGAGAGAGTTGAGCAATTCCAAAGCATCCATGTGGACCGTTGTACTCTATTTAGTGCTTTTAAAAGTCTAACTAGCTAGTTGAGCCTTCGTGCCACGTTTCGTAAGGTAATGACGCGAATAGACCAAGTTATGTCTTAAATTGCACAAAAACGTGAAAAGCTCCTCTATGGAGAGAGTTGAGCAATTCCAAAGCCTCATTGTGGACCGTTGTACTCTATTTAGTGCTCTTAAAATTCTAACTTGCTACTTTTGCCTTTTTGCCACGTTTCGTAAGGTAAAGACGCGAATAGACTAAGTTATGTCTCAAATTGCACAAAAACGTGAAAAGCTCCTCTATGGAGAGAGTTTAGCAATTCGTGAAAAGCTCCTCTATGGAGAGACTTGAGCAATTCCAAAGCATCAATGTGGACCGTTGTACTCTATTTAGTGGTCTTAAAAGTCTAACTAGCTAGTTGAGCCTTTGTGCCAGGTTTCGTAAGGTAAAGACGCGAATAGACCATGTTATGTCTCAAATTGCACAAAAACGTGCAAAGCTCCTCTATGGAGAAAGTTGAGCAATTCCAAAGCGTCAATGTGTACTGTTGTACTCTATTTAGTACTCTTAAAAGTCTAACTAGCTAGTTGAGCCTTCGTGCCACGTTTCGTATGGTAAAGACGCGAATAGACCAAGTTATGTCTTAAAGTGCACAAAAACGTGAAAAGTTTTTCTATGGAGGGAGTTGAGCAATTATAAAGCCTCAATGTGGACCGTTGTAATCTATTTAGTGGTCTTAAAATTCAAACTTGCTAGTTGAGCCTTCGAGCCATGTTTCGTAAGGTAAAGACGCAAATAGACCAAGTTATGTTTGAAATTGCACAAAAACAGAAAAGCTACTCTATGGAGAGAGTTGAGGGATTCCAAAGCATCAATGTGGACCGATGTACTCTATTTAGTGCTCTTAAAAGTCTAACTTGCTATTTGACCTTTCGTGCCAGGTTTCGTAAGGTAAAGACGCGAATAGACCAAGTTATGTCTCATATTGCACAAAAACGTGAAAAGCACCTCTATGGAGAGAGTTGAGCAATTCCAAAGCCTCAATGTGGACCGTTGTATTCTATTTAGTGCTCTTAAAAGTCTAACTAGCTAGTTGAGCTTTCGTGCCACGTTTCGTAAGGTAAAGACGCGAATAGACCAAGTTATGTCTCAAATTGCACAAAAACGGGAAAAGCTCCTCTATGGAGAGAGTTGAGCAATTCCAAAGCATCAATGTGGACCGTTGTACTCTATTTAGTACGCTTAAAAGTCTAACTACCTAGTTGAGCCTTCGTGACATGTTTCGTAAGGTAAAGACGTGAATAGACCAAGTTATGTTTGAAATTGCACAAAAACGAGAAAAGCTCCTCTATGGAGAGAGTTGAGCAATTCCAAAGCCTCAATGTGGACCGTTGCACTCTATTTAGTGCTCTTAAAAGTCTAACTAGCTAGTTGAGCCTTCGTGCCAGGTTTCGTAAGGCAAAGACGCGAATAGACCATGTTATGTCTCAAATTGCACAAAAACGTGCAAAGCTCCTGTATGGAGAGAGTTGAGCAATTCCAAAGCGTCAGTGTGGACCGTTGTACTCTATTTAGTACTCTTAAAAGTCTAACTAGCTAGTTGAGCCTTCGTGACACGTTTCGTAAGGTAAAGACGCGAATAGACCAAGTTATGTCTCAAAGTGCACAAAAACGTGAAAAGTTACTCTATGGAGGGAGTTGAGCAATTCCAAAGCCTCAATGTGGACCGTTGTACTCTATTTAGTGGTCTTAAAATTCTAACTTGCTAGTTGAGCCTTCGTGCCATGTTTCATAAGGTAAATACGCGAATAGACCAAGTTATGCTTGAAATTGCACAAAAACAGAAAAGCTCCTCTATGGAGAGAGTTGAGCAATTCCAAAGCCTCAATGTGGACCGTTGCACTCTATTTATTGCTCTTAAAAGTCTAACTAGCTAGTTGAGCATTCGTGCCACGTTTCGTAAGGTATAGACGCGAATAGACCATGTTATGTCTCAAATTGCACAAAAACGTGCAAAGCTCCTCTATGGAGAAAGTTGAGCAATTCCAAAGCGTCAATGTGTACTGTTGTACTCTATTTAGTACTCTTAAAAGTCTAACTAGCTAGTTGAGCCTTCGTGCCACGTTTCGTATGGTAAAGACGCGAATAGACCAAGTTATGTCTTAAAGTGCACAAAAACGTGAAAAGTTTTTCTATGGAGGGAGTTGAGCAATTATAAAGCCTCAATGTGGACCGTTGTAATCTATTTAGTGGTCTTAAAATTCAAACTTGCTAGTTGAGCCTTCGAGCCATGTTTCGTAAGGTAAAGACGCAAATAGACCAAGTTATGTTTGAAATTGCACAAAAACAGAAAAGCTGTTAGGATGTATGGCACCACAAGAGGGGGGGTGAATTGTGTCCTTAGTCAAATTTAGACTATGTCACTCCTTTTTCGGTTTCAATGAATTCTATCAAATTTCACCCTAAGCGGAAGCTAAATACCAAATTAAGTTCTAGTGTATATGTATATGAGTCAAGGAGAACAATCAATTTAAACAAACTTGAATCTAGCAACCTAAATATCCAATTTCAAGTATGTATGATATGAGAATGCAATGCTAATTGAAATTGCTGGAAAGTAAAAGAGGCAAGAGATTTATAGTGGTTCGGCTTAACCCAAGCCTACTCCACTCCCCAAGTCCCACTTGGGAATTTCAAACACTCCAATATGGCTTGTTCAACCGAGTCAAGCGGAACTCTTACAACCGATGTTTTTGTAGCTCAAACACCAAACTCTACACACCGTGTGGTTTGTAGCTCACCACACCAAACTCTACACACCGTGTGGTTTGTAGCTCACCACACTAACTTAATCAATAATACACCTCGGTCTCACCGAGAACACAAATCAACAAGTTGAATTCTCAAATAGGCTCTTTATGGCAGCCGGGTAGAGAAGTAGTTTAAGCTCAAGGTATGGCTCTTTGAGTAGCTAGATATGGAAGTGTTTAGGCTCAAATGTGGCTCTTTATGTTCTGGAAATCAGATTGTGCAAGCAAGTAGAATGACTCTTGAGGAAATGATAAGAATCTGGTAAGAAAGGCTCAAGAGTAACAATAAAGCTTTACTTGGCTAGTGTGTATGATCTCTCTTCAAAATCAAGTATGTAATCAAGAAATGAATGAGTGAAAGAATGAAAGCTTAGAAGATGAAGAACACTAGAGAGAGAGTGTAATTTTCGGCCAAGTATATAGAGCCAAGAAACTAGTGTTTGCTTTATAGTAAAAATGAAGTGATGGTCTCTTGAAATTTCAGCCATTGGATTTAAAGGATGAAATCATGGCCTTTAGATGAATATAGACGTTAGAGACACACTAATTGACTTTAAAGAAAGATTTGTCCTTTAGGTGGAGTAAATCATGGCTTTTGGATGGATATAGACTTTGGAGGCATCTTGGAAGATACAACAATTGACTTGAGAAAAGTTTGTCTTTTAGGTGGAGTAAATCATGGCTTTTGGATGGATATAGACTTTAGATGCATCTTGAAAGATACAACAATTGACTTGAGAAAAGTTTGTCTCTTAGGTGGAATAAATGATGGCCTTTGGATCAAATGAAGATTCAATTTTGGCCATAGGATGTAAAGTAGGAGAGATAAGAATAAAGCTTGAATCTTTGGCCATTGGATTAAAATGTGATTTTGATGTAGAGAGAATATGATCCATTGGATGTGGAGTGTCTTGGTGGGAAATAGAAATGGTTTTGAAATAAAGCTTCCCACACATGTGAAGAGAAAAACTTGTCATAAGACTTGTTGTACCTCTTGTCTCCTCCTTTCAAATTAACTTTTCCTTCTCTTCTCTTTTTGGCTCCAAGTCTTCTAGTTAAGATGTAACTAAGGTTAACTTGTCTTCTTTGCCATGTCATCAATGCCATGTCATTAATGCCGTGTCAACAATGCCATGTCAGCTGCCACGTCACGTCCGTCGATTCTGACTTTGACTAGAAAGTTAATTTTACTTCAACTGATCCCAATTAAGCTTCAAGACATCTTTGGCAAAACTTGATTATGTTGACCACGAAATTGACTTTCTTAATCATGTTTGACACTGATTAAGTCTTCATTACAGTTCGGTTAAGGTCACCATGTTGATACATGGCCAACTTGATCATCCTACACACAATTAAACTCAAGACATGCTATGTAAACCCTTTTAGGATTTCTTGCAATTAGTTCATGTTAGTTCAATAATCAAATCATCAAATAAGCACAGTTGAACTAGTTTAATATAAGTCTTGAATTCCTAAACTAATCAAGTAGGCATATGCACCTAGGTTTCTCAATACAATCAATAGATCAAAGTTCAATCAAAACATGCCGTTGTAATCACTCAAACATATATTCAACAAAAGCTACTCTATGGAGAGAGTTGAGGGATTCCAAAGCATCAATGTGGACCGATGTACTCTATTTAGTGCTCTTAAAAGTCTAACTTGCTATTTGACCTTTCGTGCCAGGTTTCGTAAGGTAAAGACGCGAATAGACCAAGTTATGTCTCATATTGCACAAAAACGTGAAAAGCACCTCTATGGAGAGAGTTGAGCAATTCCAAAGCCTCAATGTGGACCGTTGTATTCTATTTAGTGCTCTTAAAAGTCTAACTAGCTAGTTGAGCTTTCGTGCCACGTTTCGTAAGGTAAAGACGCGAATAGACCAAGTTCTGTCTCAAATTGCACAAAAACGGGAAAAGCTCCTCTATGGAGAGAGTTGAGCAATTCCAAAGCATCAATGTGGACCGTTGTACTCTATTTAGTACGCTTAAAAGTCTAACTACCTAGTTGAGCCTTCGTGACATGTTTCGTAAGGTAAAGACGTGAATAGACCAAGTTATGTTTGAAATTGCACAAAAACGAGAAAAGCTCCTCTATGGAGAGAGTTGAGCAATTCCAAAGCCTCAATGTGGACCGTTGCACTCAATTTAGTGCTCTTAAAAGTCTAACTAGCTAGTTGAGCCTTCGTGCCAGGTTTCATAAGGCAAAGACGCGAATAGACCATGTTATGTCTCAAATTGCACAAAAACGTGCAAAGCTCCTGTATGGAGAGAGTTGAGCAATTCCAAAGCGTCAGTGTGGACCGTTGTACTCTATTTAGTACTCTTAAAAGTCTAACTAGCTAGTTGAGCCTTCGTGACACGTTTCGTAAGGTAAAGACGCGAATAGACCAAGTTATGTCTCAAAGTGCACAAAAACGTGAAAAGTTACTCTATGGAGGGAGTTGAGCAATTCCAAAGCCTCAATGTGGACCGTTGTACTCTATTTAGTGGTCTTAAAATTCTAACTTGCTAGTTGAGCCTTCGTGCCATGTTTCATAAGGTAAATACACGAATAGACCAAGTTATGCTTGAAATTGCACAAAAACAGAAAAGCTCCTCTATGGAGAGAGTTGAGCAATTCCAAAGCCTCAATGTGGACCGTTGCACTCTATTTATTGCTCTTAAAAGTCTAACTAGCTAGTTCAGTCTTCGCGCCGCGTTTCGTAAGCTAAAGACACGAATAGACCAAGTTATGTCTCAAATTGCACAAAAACTTGAAAAGCTCTTCTGTGGAGAGAGTTGAACAATTCCAAAGCATCAATGTGGACCTTTGTACTCTATTTAGTGCTCTTAAATGTCTAACTTGCTAGTTGAGCCTTCATGCCACGTTTCGTAAGGTAAAGATGCGAGTAGACCAAGTTATGTTTGAAATTGCACAAAAACGTGAAAAGCTCCTCTATGGAGAGAGTTGAGCAATTCCAAAGCCTCAATGTGGACCGTTGTATTCTATTTAGTGCTCTTAAAAGTCTAACTAGATAGTTGAGCTTTCGTGCCACGTTTCGTAAGGTAAAGACGCGAATAGACCAAGTTATGTCTCAAATTGTACAAAAACGTGAAACGCTACTCTATGGAGAGAGTTCAGCAATTCCAAAGCATCAATGTGGACCGTTGTACTCTATTTAGTACTCTTAAAAGTCTAACTAGCTATTTGAGCCTTCGTGCCATGTTTCGTAAGGTAAAGACGTGAATATACCAACTTATGTTTGAAATTACACAAAAACGAGAAAAGCTCCTCTATGGAGAGAGTTGAGCAATTCCAAAGCATCAATGTGGATCGTTGTACTCTATTTAGTACTCTTAAAAGTCTAACTAGCTAGTTGAGCATTCGTGCCATGTTTCGTAAGGTAAAGACGTGAATAGACCAAGTTATGTTTGAAATTGCACAAAAACGAGAAAAGCTCCTCCATGGAGAGAGTTGAGCAATTCCAAAGCATCAATGTGGACCGTTGTACTCTATTTAGTGCTCTTAAAAGTCTAACTAGCTAGTTGAGCCTTCGTGCCACGTTTCGTAAGGTATAGACGCGAATAGACCATGTTATGTCTCAAATTGCACAACAACGTGAAGAGCTACTCTATGGAGAGAGTTGAGCAATTCCAAAGCCTCAATGTGGACCGTTGTAGTCTATTTTGTGCTCTTAAAAGTCTAACTAGCTAGTTGAGCTTTCGTGCCACGTTTCGTAAGGTAAAGATGTGAATCGACCAAGTTATGTCTCAAATTGCACAAAAACGTGAAAAGCTCCTCTATAGAGAGAGTTGAGCAATTCCAAAGCATCAATGTGGACCGTTGTACTCTATTTAGTACTCTTAAAAGTCTAACTAGCTAGTTGAGCCTTCGTGCCATGTTTCGTAAGGTAAATACGTGAATAGACCAAGTTATGTTTGAAATTGCACAAAAACGAGAAAAGCTCCTCTATGGAGAGAGTTGAGCAATTCCAAAGCATCAATGTGGACCGTTGTACTCTATTTAGTACTCTTAAAAGTCTAACTAGCTAGTTGAGCCTTCGTGCCATGTTTCGTAAGCTAAAGACGTGAATAGACCAAGTTATATTTGAAATTGCACAAAAACGAGAAAAGCTCCTCTATGGAGAGAGTTGAGCAATTCCAAAGCATCAATGTGGACCGTTGTACTCTATTTTGTGCTCTTAAAAGTCTAACTAGCTAGTTGAGCCTTCGTGCCACGTTTCATAAGGTAAAGACGCGAATAAACCATGTTATGTCTCAAATTGCACAAAAACGTGAAAAGCTCCTCTATGGAGAGAGTTGAGCAATTCCAAAGCCTCAATGTGGACCTTTTCACTCTATTTAGTGCTCTTAAAAGTCTAACTAGCTAGTTGAGCCTTCGTGCCGCGTTTCGTAAGGTAAAGACACGAATAGACCAAGTTATGTCTCAAATTGCACAAAAACGAGAAAAGGTCCTCTATGGAGAGAGTTGAGCAATTCCAAAGCATCAATGTGGAGCGTTGTACTCTACTTATTGCTCTTAAAAGTCTAACTAGCTAGTTGAGCCTTCGTGCCACGTTTCGTAAGGTATAGACGTGAATAGACCATGTTATGTCTCAAATTGCACAAAAACGTGAAAAGCTCCTCTATGGAGAGAGTTGAGCAATTCCAAAGACTCAATATGGACCGTTGTACTCTATTTTATGCTCTTAAAAGTCTAACTAGCTAGTTGAGCCTTCGTGCCACGTTTCTTAAGGTAAAGACGCGAATAGACCAAGTTATGTCTCAAAGTGCACAAAAACGTGAAAAGCTCCTCTATGGAGAGAGTTGAGCAATTCCAAAGCATCAATGTGGACCGTTGTACTCTATTTAGTGCTCTTAAAAGTCTAACTTGCTAGTTGAGCCTTTGTGCCACGTTTCGTAAGGTAAAGACGCGAATAGACCATGTTATGTCTCAAATTGCACAAAAACGTGAAAAGATCCTCTATGGAGAGAGTTGAGCAATTCCAAAGCCTCAATGTGGACCGTTGCACTCTATTTAGTGCTCTTAAAAGTCTAACTAGCTAGTTGAGCCTTCGTGCCGCGTTTCGTAAGGTAAAAACACGAATAGACCAAGTTATGTCTCAAATTGCACAAAAACTTGAAATGCTCTTCTGTGGAGAGAGTTGGACAATTCCAAAGCATCAATGTGGACCTTTGTACTCTATTTAGTGCTCTTAAATGTCTAACTTGCTAGTTGAGCCTTCATGCCACGTTTCGTAAGGTAAAGATGCGAGTAGACCAAGTTATGTTTGAAATTGCACAAAAACGTGAAAAGCTCCTCTATGGAGAGAGTTGAGCAATTCCAAAGCCTCAATGTGGACCGTTGTATTCTATTTAGTGCTCTTAAAAGTCTAACTAGATAGTTGAGCTTTCGTGCCACGTTTCGTAAGGTAAAGACGCGAATAGACCAAGTTATGTCTCAAATTGTACAAAAACGTGAAACGCTACTCTATGGAGAGAGTTGAGCAATTCCAAAGCATCAATGTGGACCGTTGTACTCTATTTAGTACTCTTAAAAGTCTAACTAGCTATTTGAGCCTTCGTGCCATGTTTCGTAAGGTAAAGACGTGAATATACCAACTTATGTTTGAAATTGCACAAAAACGAGAAAAGCTCCTCTATGGAGAGAGTTGAGCAATTCCAAAGCATCAATGTGGATCGTTGTACTCTATTTAGTACTCTTAAAAGTCTAACTAGCTAGTTGAGCCTTCGTGCCATGTTTCGTAAGGTAAAGACGTGAATAGACCAAGTTATGTTTGAAATTGCACAAAAACGAGAAAAGCTCCTCTATGGAGAGAGTTGAGCAATTCCAAAGCATCAATGTGGACCGTTGTACTCTATTTAGTGCTCTTAAAAGTCTAACTAGCTAGTTGAGCCTTCGTGCCACGTTTCGTAAGGTATAGACGCGAATAGACCATGTTATGTCTCAAATTGCACAAAAACGTGAAAAGCTCCTCTATGGAGAGAGTTGAGCAATTCCAAAGCCTCAATATGGACCGTTGTAGTCCATTTTGTGCTCTTAAAAGTCTAACTAGCTAGTTGAGCCTTCGTGCCACGTTTCGTAAGGTAAAGACGCGAATAAACCAAGTTATGTCTCAAAGTGCACAAAAACGTGAAAAGCTCCTCTATGGAGAGAGTTGAGCAATTCCAAAGCATCAATATGGACCGTTGTACTCTATTTGGTGCTGTTAAAAGTCTAACTTGCTAGTTGAGCCTTCGTGCCACGTTTCGTAAGGTAAAGACGCGAATAGACCATGTTATGTCTCAAATTGCACAACAACGTGAAGAGCTACTCTATGGAGAGAGTTGAGCAATTCCAAAGCCTCAATGTGGACCGTTGTAGTCTATTTTGTGCTCTTAAAAGTCTAACTAGCTAGTTGAGCTTTCGTGCCACGTTTCGTAAGGTAAAGATGTGAATCGACCAAGTTATGTCTCAAATTGCACAAAACGTGAAAAGCTCCTCTATAGAGAGAGTTGAGCAATTCCAAAGCATCAATGTGGACCGTTGTACTCTATTTAGTACTCTTAAAAGTCTAACTAGCTAGTTGAGCCTTCGTGCCATGTTTCGTAAGGTAAATACGTGAATAGACCAAGTTATGTTTGAAATTGCACAAAAACGAGAAAAGCTCCTCCATGGAGAGAGTTGAGCAATTCCAAAGCATCAATGTGGACCGTTGTACTCTATTTAGTACTCTTAAAAGTCTAACTAGCTAGTTGAGCCTTCGTGCCATGTTTCGTAAGCTAAAGACGTGAATAGACCAAGTTATGTTTGAAATTGCACAAAAACGAGAAAAGCTCCTCTATGGAGAGAGTTGAGCAATTCCAAAGCATCAATGTGGACCGTTGTACTCTATTTTGTGCTCTTAAAAGTCTAACTAGCTAGTTGAGCCTTCGTGCCACGTTTCATAAGGTAAAGACGCGAATAAACCATGTTATGTCTCAAATTGCACAAAAACGTGAAAAGCTCCTCTATGGAGAGAGTTGAGCAATTCCAAAGCCTCAATGTGGACCTTTTCACTCTATTTAGTGCTCTTAAAAGTCTAACTAGCTAGTTGAGCCTTCGTGCCGCGTTTCGTAAGGTAAAGACACGAATAGACCAAGTTATGTCTCAAATTGCACAAAAACGAGAAAAGGTCCTCTATGGAGAGAGTTGAGCAATTCCAAAGCATCAATGTGGAGCGTTGTACTCTACTTATTGCTCTTAAAAGTCTAACTAGCTAGTTGAGCCTTCGTGCCACGTTTCGTAAGGTATAGACGTGAATAGACCATGTTATGTCTCAAATTGCACAAAAACGTGAAAAGCTCCTCTATGGAGAGAGTTGAGCAATTCCAAAGACTCAATATGGACCGTTGTACTCTATTTTATGCTCTTAAAAGTCTAACTAGCTAGTTGAGCCTTCGTGCCACGTTTCTTAAGGTAAAGACGCGAATAGACCAAGTTATGTCTCAAAGTGCACAAAAACGTGAAAAGCTCCTCTATGGAGAGAGTTGAGCAATTCCAAAGCATCAATATGGACCGTTGTACTCTATTTAGTGCTCTTAAAAGTCTAACTTGCTAGTTGAGCCTTTGTGCCACGTTTCGTAAGGTAAAGACGCGAATAGACCATGTTATGTCTCAAATTGCACAAAAACGTGAAAAGATCCTCTATGGAGAGAGTTGAGCAATTCCAAAGCCTCAATGTGGACCGTTGCACTCTATTTAGTGCTCTTAAAAGTCTAACTAGCTAGTTGAGCCTTCGTGCCGCGCTTCGTAAGGTAAAAACACGAATAGACCAAGTTATGTCTCAAATTGCACAAAAACTTGAAATGCTCTTCTGTGGAGAGAGTTGAACAATTCCAAAGCATCAATGTGGACCGTTGTACTCTATTTAGTGCTCTTAAATGTCTAACTTGCTAGTTGAGCCTTCATGCCACGTTTCGTAAGGTAAAGATGCGAGTAGACCAAGTTATGTTTGAAATTGCACAAAAACGTGAAAAGCTCCTCTATGGAGAGAGTTGAGCAATTCCAAAGCATCAATGTGGACCGTTGTACTCGATTTAGTACTCTTAAAAGTCTAACTAGCTAGTTGAGCCTTCGTGCCATGTTTCGTAAGGTAAAGACGTGAATAGACCAAGTTATGTCTCAAATTGCACAAAAACGTAAACCCTACTCTATGGAGAGAGTTGAGCAATTCCAAAGCATCAATGTGGACCGTTGTACTCTATTTGGAACTCTTAAAAGTCTAACTAGCTAGTTGAGCCTTCGTGCCATGTTTCGTAAGGTAAAGACGTGAATACACCAAGTTATGTTTGAAATTGCATAAAAACGAGAAAAGCTCCTCTATGGAGAGAGTTGAGCAATTCCAAAGCATCAATGTGGACCGTTGTACTCTATTTAGTACTCTTAAAAGTCTAACTAGCTAGTTGAGCCTTCGTGCCATGTTTCGTAAGGTAAAGACGTGAATAGACCAAGTTATGTTTGAAATTGCACAAAAACGAGAAAAGCTCCTCTATGGAGAGAGTTGAGCAATTCCAAAGCATCAATGTGGACCGTTGTACTCTATTTAGTGCTCTTAAAAGTCTAACTAGCTAGTTGAGCCTTCGTGCCACGTTTCGTAAGGTAAAGACGCGAATAGACCAAGTTTTGTCTCAAAGTGCACAAAAACGTGAAAAGCTCCTCTAGGGAGAGAGTTGAGCAATTCCAAAGCATCAATGTGGACCGTTGTACTCTATTTAGTGCTGTTAAAAGTCTAACTTGCTAGTTGAGCCTTCGTGCCACGTTTCGTAAGGTAAAGACGCGAATAGACCATGTTATGTCTCAAATTGCACAACAACGTGAAAAGCTACTCTATGGAGAGAGTTGAGCAATTCCAAAGCCTCAATGTGGACCGTTGCACTCTATTTAGTGCTCTTAAAAGTCTAACTAGCTAGTTGAGCCTTCGTGCCGCGTTTCGTAAGGTAAAGATACGAATAGACCAAGTTATGTCTCAAATTGCACAAAAACTTGAAAAGCTCTTCTATAAAGAGAGTTGAACAATTCCAAAGCATCAATGTGGACCGTTGTACTCTATCTAGTGCTCTTAAATTTCTAACTTGCTAGTTGAGCCTTCATGCCACGTTTCGTAAGGTAAAGATGCGAGTAGACCAAGTTATGTTTGAAATTGCACAAAAACGTGAAAAGCTCCTCTATGGAGAGAGTTGAGCAATTCCAAAGCATCAATGTGGACCGTTGTACTCTATTTAGTGCTTTTAAAAGTCTAACTAGGTAGTTGAGCCTTCGTGCCACGTTTCGTAAGGTAATGACGCGAATAGACCAAGTTATGTCTTAAATTGCACAAAAACATGAAAAGCTCCTCTATGGAGAGAGTTGAGCAATTCCAAAGCCTTATTGTGGACCGTTGTACTCTATTTAGTGCTCTTAAAATTCTAACTTGCTAGTTTTGCCTTTTTGCCACGTTTCGTAAGGTAAAGATGTGAATCGACCAAGTTATGTCTCAAATTGCACAAAAACGAGAAAAGCTCCTCTATGGAGAGAGTTTAGCAATTCCAAAGCATCAATGTGGACCGTTGTACTCTATTTAGTACTCTTAAAATTCTAACTAGCTAGTTGATCCTTCGTGCCATGTTTCGTAAGGTAAAGACGTGAATACACCAAGTTATGTTTGAAATTGCACAAAAACGAGAAAAGCTCCTCTATGGAGAGAGTTGAGCAATTCCAAAGCATCAATGTGGACCGTTGTACTCTATTTAGTACTCTTAAAAGTCTAACTAGCTAGTTGAGCCTTCCTGCCATGTTTCTTAAGGTAAAGACGTGAATAGACCAAGTTATGTTTGAAATTGCACAAAAACGAGAAAAGCTCCTCTATGGAGAGAGTTGAGCAATTCCAAAACATCAATGTGGACCGTTGTACTCTATTTAGTACTCTTAAAAGTCTAACTAGCTAGTTGAGCCTTCGTGCCACGTTTCGTAAGGTAAAGACGCGAATAGACCAAGTTATGTCTCAAAGTGCACAAAAACGTGAAAAGCTCCTCTAGGGAGAGAGTTGAGCAATTCCAAAGCATCAATGTGGACCGTTGTACTCTATTTAGTGCTCTTGAAAGTCTAACTAGCTAGTTGAGCCTTCGTGCCACGTTTCGTAAGGTAAAGATACGAATAGACCAAGTTATGTCTCAAATTGCACAAAAACTTGAAAAGCTCTTCTGTAAAGAGAGTTGAACAATTCCAAAGCATCAATGTGGACCGTTGTACTCTATCTAGTGCTCTTAAATTTCTAACTTGCTAGTTGAGCCTTCATGCCACGTTTCGTAAGGTAAAGATGCGAGTAGACCAAGTTATGTTTGAAATTGCACAAAAACGTGAAACGCTCCTCTATGGAGAGAGTTGAGCAATTCCAAAGCATCAATGTGGACCGTTGTACTCTATTTAGTGCTTTTAAAAGTCTAACTAGGTAGTTGAGCCTTCGTGCCACGTTTCGTAAGGTAATGACGCGAATAGACCAAATTATGTCTTAAATTGCACAAAAACGTGAAAAGCTTCTCTATGGAGAGAGTTGAGCAATTCCAAAGCCTTATTGTGGACCGTTGTACTCTATTTAGTGCTCTTAAAATTCTAACTTGCTAGTTTTGCCTTTTTGCCACGTTTCGTAAGGTAAAGATGTGAATCGACCAAGTTATGTCTCAAATTGCACAAAAACGAGAAAAGCTCCTCTATGGAGAGAGTTTAGCAATTCCAAAGCATCAATGTGGACCGTTGTACTCTATTTAGTACTCTTAAAAGTCTAACTAACTAGTTGATCCTTCGTGCCATGTTTCGTAAGGTAAAGACGTGAATACACCAAGTTATGTTTGAAATTGCACAAAAACGAGAAAAGCTCCTCTATGGAGAGAGTTGAGCAATTCCAAAGCATCAATGTGGACCGTTGTACTCGATTTAGTACTCTTAAAAGTCTAACTAGCTAGTTGAGCCTTCGTGCCATGTTTCGTAAGGTAAAGACGTGAATAGACCAAGTTATGTTTGAAATTGCACAAAAACGAGAAAAGCTCCTCTATGGAGAGAGTTGAGCAATTCCAAAACATCAATGTGGACCGTTGTACTCTATTTAGTACTCTTAAAAGTCTAACTAGCTAGTTGAGCCTTCGTGCCATGTTTCGTAAGGTAAAGACGTGAATAGACCAAGTTATGTTTGAAATTGCACAAAAACGAGAAAAGCTCCTCTATGGAGAGAGTTGAGCAATTCCAAAACATCAATGTGGACCGTTGTACTCTATTTAGTACTCTTACAAGTCTAACTAGCTAGTTGAGCCTTCGTGCCATGTTTCGTAAGCTAAAGACGTGAATAGACCGAGTTATGTTTGAAATTGCACAAAAACGAGAAACGCTCCTCTATGGAGAGAGTTGAGCAATTCTGGAAATCATCAATGTGGACTGTTGTACTCTATTTAGTGCTCTAAAAAGTCTAACTAGCCAGTTGAGCCTTCGTGCCACGTTTCGTAAGGTATAGACGTGAATAGACCATGTTATGTCTCAAATTGCACAAAAACGTGAAAAGCTCCTCTATGGAGAGAGTTGAGCAATTCCAAAGACTCAATATGGACCGTTGTACTCTATTTTGTGCTCTTAAAAGTCTAACTAGCTAGTTGAGCCTTCGTGCCACGTTTCGTAGGGTAAAGACGCGAATAGACCAAGTTATGTCTCAAAGTGCACAAAAACGTGAAAAGCTCCTCTATGGAGAGAGTTGAGCAATTCCAAAGCATCAATGTGGACCGTTGTACTCTATTTAGTTCTCTTAAAAGTCTAACTAGCTAGTTGAGCCTTCGTGCCGCGTTTCGTAAGGTAAAGACACGAATAGACCAAGTTATGTCTCAAATTGCACAAAAACTTGAAAAGCTCTTCTGTGGAGAGAGTTGAACAATTCCAAAGCATCAATGTGGACCGTTGTACTCTATTTAGTGCTCTTAAATGTCTAACTTGCTAGTTGAGCCTTCATGCCACGTTTCGTAAGGTAAAGATGCGAGTAGACCAAGTTATGTTTGAAATTGCACAAAAACGTGAAAAGCTCCTCTATAGAGAGAGTTGAGCAATTCCAAAGCATCCATGTGGACCGTTGTACTCTATTTAGTGCTTTTAAAAGTCTAACTAGCTAGTTGAGCCTTCGTGCCACGTTTCGTAAGGTAATGACGCGAATAGACCAAGTTATGTCTTAAATTGCACAAAAACGTGAAAAGCTCCTCTATGGAGAGAGTTGAGCAATTCCAAAGCCTCATTGTGGACCGTTGTACTCTATTTAGTGCTCTTAAAATTCTAACTTGCTACTTTTGCCTTTTTGCCACGTTTCGTAAGGTAAAGACGCGAATAGACTAAGTTATGTCTCAAATTGCACAAAAACGTGAAAAGCTCCTCTATGGAGAGAGTTTAGCAATTCGTGAAAAGCTCCTCTATGGAGAGACTTGAGCAATTCCAAAGCATCAATGTGGACCGTTGTACTCTATTTAGTGGTCTTAAAAGTCTAACTAGCTAGTTGAGCCTTTGTGCCAGGTTTCGTAAGGTAAAGACGCGAATAGACCATGTTATGTCTCAAATTGCACAAAAACGTGCAAAGCTCCTCTATGGAGAAAGTTGAGCAATTCCAAAGCGTCAATGTGTACTGTTGTACTCTATTTAGTACTCTTAAAAGTCTAACTAGCTAGTTGAGCCTTCGTGCCACGTTTCGTATGGTAAAGACGCGAATAGACCAAGTTATGTCTTAAAGTGCACAAAAACGTGAAAAGTTTTTCTATGGAGGGAGTTGAGCAATTATAAAGCCTCAATGTGGACCGTTGTAATCTATTTAGTGGTCTTAAAATTCAAACTTGCTAGTTGAGCCTTCGAGCCATGTTTCGTAAGGTAAAGACGCAAATAGACCAAGTTATGTTTGAAATTGCACAAAAACAGAAAAGCTACTCTATGGAGAGAGTTGAGGGATTCCAAAGCATCAATGTGGACCGATGTACTCTATTTAGTGCTCTTAAAAGTCTAACTTGCTATTTGACCTTTCGTGCCAGGTTTCGTAAGGTAAAGACGCGAATAGACCAAGTTATGTCTCATATTGCACAAAAACGTGAAAAGCACCTCTATGGAGAGAGTTGAGCAATTCCAAAGCCTCAATGTGGACCGTTGTATTCTATTTAGTGCTCTTAAAAGTCTAACTAGCTAGTTGAGCTTTCGTGCCACGTTTCGTAAGGTAAAGACGCGAATAGACCAAGTTATGTCTCAAATTGCACAAAAACGTGAAAAGCTCCTCTATGGAGAGAGTTGAGCAATTCCAAAGCATCAATGTGGACCGTTGTACTCTATTTAGTACGCTTAAAAGTCTAACTACCTAGTTGAGCCTTCGTGACATGTTTCGTAAGGTAAAGACGTGAATAGACCAAGTTATGTTTGAAATTGCACAAAAACGAGAAAAGCTCCTCTATGGAGAGAGTTGAGCAATTCCAAAGCATCAATGTGGACCGTTTTACTCTATTTAGTACTCTTAAAAGTCTAACTAGCTAGTTGAGCCTTCGTGCCATGTTTCGTAAGATAAAGACGTGAATAGACCAAGTTTTGTTTGAAATTGCACAAAAAGGAGAAAAGCTCCACTATGGAGAGAGTTGAGCAATTCCAAAGCATCAATGTGGACCGTTGTACTCTATTTAGTGCTCTTAAAAGTCTAACTAGCTAGTTTAGCATTCGTGCCACGTTTCGTAAGGTATAGACGCGAATAGACCATGTTATGTCTCAAATTGCACAAAAACGTGAAAAGCTCCTCTATGGAGAGAGTTGAGCAATTCCAAAGCCTCAATATGGACCGTTGTACTCTAATTTGTGCCCTTAAAAGTCTAACTAGCTAGTCGAGCCTTCGTGCCACGTTTCGTAAGGTAAAGACGTGAATAGACCATGTTATGTCTCAACTTGCATAAAAACGTGAAAAGCTCCTCTATGGAGAGAGTTGAGCGATTCCAAAGCATCAATGTGGACCGTTGTACTCTATTTAGTGCTCTTAAAAGTCTAACTAGCTAGTTGAGCATTCGTGCCACGTTTCGTAAGGTATAGACGCGAATAGACCATGTTATGTCTCAAATTGCACAAAAACGTGAAAAGCTCCTCTATGGAGAGAGTTGAGCAATTCCAAAGCCTCAATATGGACCGTTGTACTCTAATTTGTGCCCTTAAAAGTCTAACTAGCTAGTTGAGCATTCGTGCCACGTTTCGTAAGGTATAGACGCGAATAGACCATGTTATGTCTCAAATTGCACAAAAACGTGAAAAGCTCCTCTATGGAGAGAGTTGAGCAATTCCAAAGCCTCAATATGGACCGTTATACTCTAATTTGTGCCCTTAAAATTCTAACTAGCTAGTCGAGCCTTCGTGCCACGTTTCGTAAGGTAAAGACGTGAATAGACCATGTTATGTCTCAACTTGCACAAAAACGTGAAAAGCTCCTCTATGGAGAGAGTTGAGCGATTCCAAAGCATCAATGTGGACCGTTGTACTCTATTTAGGGCTCTTAAAAGTCTAACTTGCTAGTTGAGCCTTCGTGCCACGTTTCGTAAGGTAAAGATGCGAGCAGACCAAGTTATGTTTGAAATTGCACAAAAACGTGAAAAGCTCCTCTATGGAGAGACTTGAGCAATTCCAAAGCATCAATGTGGACCGTTGTACTCTATTTAGTGGTCTTAAAAGTCTAACTAGCTAGTTGAGCCTTTGTGCCAGGTTTCGTAAGGTAAAGACGCGAATAGACCATGTTATGTCTCAAATTGCACAAAAACGTGCAAAGCTCCTCTATGGAGAAAGTTGAGCAATTCCAAAGCGTCAATGTGTACTGTTGTACTCTATTTAGTACTCTTAAAAGTCTAACTAGCTAGTTGAGCCTTCGTGCCACGTTTCGTATGGTAAAGACGCGAATAGACCAAGTTATGTCTTAAAGTGCACAAAAACGTGAAAAGTTTTTCTATGGAGGGAGTTGAGCAATTATAAAGCCTCAATGTGGACCGTTGTAATCTATTTAGTGGTCTTAAAATTCAAACTTGCTAGTTGAGCCTTCGAGCCATGTTTCGTAAGGTAAAGACGCAAATAGACCAAGTTATGTTTGAAATTGCACAAAAACAGAAAAGCTACTCTATGGAGAGAGTTGAGGGATTCCAAAGCATCAATGTGGACCGATGTACTCTATTTAGTGCTCTTAAAAGTCTAACTTGCTATTTGACCTTTCGTGCCAGGTTTCGTAAGGTAAAGGCGCGAATAGACCAAGTTATGTCTCATATTGCACAAAAACGTGAAAAGCACCTCTATGGAGAGAGTTGAGCAATTCCAAAGCCTCAATGTGGACCGTTGTATTCTATTTAGTGCTCTTAAAAGTCTAACTAGCTAGTTGAGCTTTCGTGCCACGTTTCGTAAGGTAAAGACGCGAATAGACCAAGTTATGTCTCAAATTGCACAAAAACGTGAAAAGCTCCTCTATGGAGAGAGTTGAGCAATTCCAAAGCATCAATGTGGACCGTTGTACTCTATTTAGTACGCTTAAAAGTCTAACTACCTAGTTGAGCCTTCGTGACGTGTTTCGTAAGGTAAAGACGTGAATAGACCAAGTTATGTTTGAAATTGCACAAAAACGAGAAAAGCTCCTCTATGGAGAGAGTTGAGCAATTCCAAAGCCTCAATGTGGACCGTTGCACGCTATTTAGTGCTCTTAAAAGTCTAACTAGCTAGTTGAGCCTTCGTGCCAGGTTTCGTAAGGCAAAGACGCGAATAGACCATGTTATGTCTCAAATTGCACAAAAACGTGCAAAGCTCCTGTATGGAGAGAGTTGAGCAATTCCAAAGCGTCAGTGTGGACCGTTGTACTCTATTTAGTACTCTTAAAAGTCTAACTAGCTAGTTGAGCCTTCGTGACACGTTTCGTAAGGTAAAGACGCGAATAGACCAAGTTATGTCTCAAAGTGCACAAAAACGTGAAAAGTTACTCTATGGAGGGAGTTGAGCAATTCCAAAGCCTCAATGTGGACCGTTGTACTCTATTTAGTGGTCTTAAAATTCTAACTTGCTAGTTGAGCCTTCGTGCCATGTTTCATAAGGTAAATACGCGAATAGACCAAGTTATGTTTGAAATTGCACAAAAACAGAAAAGCTCCTCTATGGAGAGAGTTGAGCAATTCCAAAGCCTCAATGTGGACCGTTGCACTCTATTTATTGCTCTTAAAAGTCTAACTAGCTAGTTCAGCCTTCGTGCCGCGTTTCGTAAGCTAAAGACACGAATAGACCAAGTTATGTCTCAAATTGCACAAAAACTTGAAAAGCTCTTCTGTGGAGAGAGTTGAACAATTCCAAAGCATCAATGTGGACCGTTGTGCTCTATTTAGTGCTCTTAAATGTCTAACTTGCTAGTTGAGCCTTCATGCCACGTTTCGTAAGGTAAAGATGCGAGTAGACCAAGTTATGTTTGAAATTGCACAAAAACGTGAAAAGCTCCTCTATGGAGAGAGTTGAGCAATTCCAAAGCCTCAATGTGGACCGTTGTATTCTATTTAGTGCTCTTAAAAGTCTAACTAGATAGTTGAGCTTTCGTGCCGCGTTTCGTAAGCTAAAGACACGAATAGACCAAGTTATGTCTCAAATTGCACAAAAACTTGAAAAGCTCTTCTGTGGAGAGAGTTGAACAATTCCAAAGCATCAATGTGGACCGTTGTACTCTATTTAGTACTCTTAAAAGTCTAACTAGCTATTTGAGCCTTCGTGCCATGTTTCGTAAGGTAAAGACGTGAATACACCAACTTATGTTTGAAATTGCACAAAAACGAGAAAAGCTCCTCTATGGAGAGAGTTGAGCAATTCCAAAGCATCAATGTGGATCGTTGTACTCTATTTAGTACTCTTAGGATCGTTGTACTCTATTTAGTACTCTTAAAAGTCTAACTAGCTAGTTGAGCCTTCGTGCCATGTTTCGTAAGGTAAAGACGTGAATAGACCAAGTTATGTTTGAAATTGCACAAAAGCGAGAAAAGCTCCTCTATGGAGAGAGTTGAGCAATTCCAAAGCATCAATGTGGACCGATGTACTCTATTTAGTGCTCTTAAAAGTCTAACTTGCTATTTGACCTTTCGTGCCAGGTTTCGTAAGGTAAAGGCGCGAATAGACCAAGTTATGTCTCATATTGCACAAAAACGTGAAAAGCACCTCTATGGAGAGAGTTGAGCAATTCCAAAGCCTCAATGTGGACCGTTGTATTCTATTTAGTGCTCTTAAAAGTCTAACTAGCTAGTTGAGCTTTCGTGCCACGTTTCGTAAGGTAAAGACGCGAATAGACCAAGTTATGTCTCAAATTGCACAAAAACGTGAAAAGCTCCTCTATGGAGAGAGTTGAGCAATTCCAAAGCATCAATGTGGACCGTTGTACTCTATTTAGTACGCTTAAAAGTCTAACTACCTAGTTGAGCCTTCGTGACGTGTTTCGTAAGGTAAAGACGTGAATAGACCAAGTTATGTTTGAAATTGCACAAAAACGAGAAAAGCTCCTCTATGGAGAGAGTTGAGCAATTCCAAAGCCTCAATGTGGACCGTTGCACGCTATTTAGTGCTCTTAAAAGTCTAACTAGCTAGTTGAGCCTTCGTGCCAGGTTTCGTAAGGCAAAGACGCGAATAGACCATGTTATGTCTCAAATTGCACAAAAACGTGCAAAGCTCCTGTATGGAGAGAGTTGAGCAATTCCAAAGCGTCAGTGTGGACCGTTGTACTCTATTTAGTACTCTTAAAAGTCTAACTAGCTAGTTGAGCCTTCGTGACACGTTTCGTAAGGTAAAGACGCGAATAGACCAAGTTATGTCTCAAAGTGCACAAAAACGTGAAAAGTTACTCTATGGAGGGAGTTGAGCAATTCCAAAGCCTCAATGTGGACCGTTGTACTCTATTTAGTGGTCTTAAAATTCTAACTTGCTAGTTGAGCCTTCGTGCCATGTTTCATAAGGTAAATACGCGAATAGACCAAGTTATGTTTGAAATTGCACAAAAACAGAAAAGCTCCTCTATGGAGAGAGTTGAGCAATTCCAAAGCCTCAATGTGGACCGTTGCACTCTATTTATTGCTCTTAAAAGTCTAACTAGCTAGTTCAGCCTTCGTGCCGCGTTTCGTAAGCTAAAGACACGAATAGACCAAGTTATGTCTCAAATTGCACAAAAACTTGAAAAGCTCTTCTGTGGAGAGAGTTGAACAATTCCAAAGCATCAATGTGGACCGTTGTGCTCTATTTAGTGCTCTTAAATGTCTAACTTGCTAGTTGAGCCTTCATGCCACGTTTCGTAAGGTAAAGATGCGAGTAGACCAAGTTATGTTTGAAATTGCACAAAAACGTGAAAAGCTCCTCTATGGAGAGAGTTGAGCAATTCCAAAGCCTCAATGTGGACCGTTGTATTCTATTTAGTGCTCTTAAAAGTCTAACTAGATAGTTGAGCTTTCGTGCCGCGTTTCGTAAGCTAAAGACACGAATAGACCAAGTTATGTCTCAAATTGCACAAAAACTTGAAAAGCTCTTCTGTGGAGAGAGTTGAACAATTCCAAAGCATCAATGTGGACCGTTGTACTCTATTTAGTACTCTTAAAAGTCTAACTAGCTATTTGAGCCTTCGTGCCATGTTTCGTAAGGTAAAGACGTGAATACACCAACTTATGTTTGAAATTGCACAAAAACGAGAAAAGCTCCTCTATGGAGAGAGTTGAGCAATTCCAAAGCATCAATGTGGATCGTTGTACTCTATTTAGTACTCTTAGGATCGTTGTACTCTATTTAGTACTCTTAAAAGTCTAACTAGCTAGTTGAGCCTTCGTGCCATGTTTCGTAAGGTAAAGACGTGAATAGACCAAGTTATGTTTGAAATTGCACAAAAGCGAGAAAAGCTCCTCTATGGAGAGAGTTGAGCAATTCCAAAGCATCAATGTGGACCGTTGTACTCTATTTAGTGCTCTTAAAAGTCTAACTAGCTAGTTGAGCCTTCGTGCCACGTTTCGTAAGGTATAGACGCGAATAGACCATGTTATGTCTCAAATTGCACAAAAACGTGAAAAGCTCCTCCATGGAGAGAGTCGAGCAATTCCAAAGCCTCAATATGGACCGTTGTAGTCCATTTTGTGCTCTTAAAAGTCTAACTAGCTAGTTGAGCCTTCGTGCCACGTTTCGTAAGGTAAAGACGCGAATAGACCATGTTATGTCTCAAATTGCACAAAAACGTGAAAAGCTCCTCTATGGAGAGAGTTGAGCAATTCCAAAGCATCAATGTGGACCGTTGTACTCTATTTAGTACTCTTAAAAGTCTAACTAGCTAGTGGAGCCTTCGTGCCACGTTTCGTAAGGTAAAAACGCGAATAGACTAAGTTATGTCTCAAATTGCAGAAAAACGTGAAAAGCTCCTCTATGGAGAGAGTTGAGCAATTCCAAACCATCGATGTGGACCGTTGTACTCTATTTAGTGCTCTTGAAAGTCTAACTAGCTAGTTGAGCCTTCGTGCCGCGTTTCGTAAGGTAAAAACACGAATAGACCAAGTTATGTCTCAAATTGCCCAAAAACGTTAAACGCTACTCTATGGAGAGAGTTGAGCAATTCCAAAGCATCAATGTGGACCGTTGTACTCTATTTGGTACTCTTAAAAGTCTAACTAGCTAGTTGAGCCTTCGTGCCATGTTTCGTAAGGTAAAGACGTGAATACACCAAGTTATGTTTGAAATTGCACAAAAACGAGAAAAGCTCCTCTATGGAGAGAGTTGAGCAATTCCAAAGCATCAATGTGGACCGTTGTACTCTATTTAGTACTCTTAAAAGTCTAACTAGCTAGTTGAGCCTTCGTGCCATGTTTCGTAAGGTAAAGACGTGAATAGACCAAGTTATGTGTGAAATTACACAAAAACGAGAAAAGCTCCTCTATGGAGAGAGTTGAGCAATTCCAAAGCATCAATGTGGACCGTTGTACTCTATTTAGTGCTCTTAAAAGTCTAACTAGCTAGTTGAGCCTTCGTGCCACGTTTCGTAAGGTAAAGACGCGAATAGACCAAGTTATGTCTCAAAGTGCACAAAAACGTGAAAAGCTCCTCTAGGGAGAGAGTTGAGCAATTCCAAAGCATCAATGTGGACCGTTGTACTCTATTTAGTGCTGTTAAAAGTCTAACTTGCTAGTTGAGCCTTCGTGCCACGTTTCGTAAGGTAAAGACGCGAATAGACCATGTTATGTCTCAAATTGCACAACAACGTGAAAAGCTACTCTATGGAGAGAGTTGAGCAATTCCAAAGCCTCAATGTGGACCGTTGTAGTCTATTTTGTGCTCTGAAAAGTCTAACTAGCTAGTTGAGCTTTCGTGCCACGTTTCGTAAGGTAAAGATGTGAATCGACCAAGTTATGTCTCAAATTGCACAAAAACGTGAAAAGCTCCTCTATAGAGAGAGTTGAGCAATTCCAAAGCATCAATGTGGACCGTTGTACTCTATTTAGTACTCTTAAAAGTCTAACTAGCTAGTTGAGCCTTCGTGCCATGTTTCGTAAGGTAAATACGTGAATAGACCAAGTTATATTTGAAATTGCACAAAAACGAGAAAAGCTCCTCTATGGAGAGAGTTGAGCAATTCCAAAGCATCAATGTGGACCGTTGTACTCTATTTTGTGCTCTTAAAAGTCTAACTAGCTAGTTGAGCCTTCGTGCCACGTTTCATAAGGTAAAGACGCGAATAAACCATGTTATGTCTCAAATTGCACAAAAACGTGAAAAGCTCCTCTATGGAGAGAGTTGAGCAATTCCAAAGCCTCAATGTGGACCTTTTCACTCTATTTAGTGCTCTTAAAAGTCTAACTAGCTAGTTGAGCCTTCGTGCCGCGTTTCGTAAGGTAAAGACACGAATAGACCAAGTTATGTCTCAAATTGCACAAAAACGAGAAAAGGTCCTCTATGGAGAGAGTTGAGCAATTCCAAAGCATCAATGTGGAGCGTTGTACTCTACCTATTGCTCTTAAAAGTCTAACTAGCTAGTTGAGCCTTCGTGCCACGTTTCGTAAGGTATAGACGTGAATAGACCATGTTATGTCTCAAATTGCACAAAAACGTGAAAAGCTCCTCTATGGAGAGAGTTGAGCAATTCCAAAGACTCAATATGGACCGTTGTACTCTATTTTATGCTCTTAAAAGTCTAACTAGCTAGTTGAGCCTTCGTGCCACGTTTCTTAAGGTAAAGATGCGAATAGACCAAGTTATGTCTCAAAGTGCACAAAAACGTGAAAAGCTCCTCTATGGAGAGAGTTGAGCAATTCCAAAGCATCAATGTGGACCGTTGTACTCTATTTAGTGCTCTTAAAAGTCTAACTTGCTAGTTGAGCCTTTGTGCCACGTTTCGTAAGGTAAAGACGCGAATAGACCATGTTATGTCTCAAATTGCACAAAAACGTGAAAAGATCCTCTATGGAGAGAGTTGAGCAATTCCAAAGCCTCAATGTGGACCGTTGCACTCTATTTAGTGCTCTTAAAAGTCTAACTAGCTAGTTGAGCCTTCGTGCCGCGTTTCGTAAGGTAAAAACACGAATAGACCAAGTTATGTCTCAAATTGCACAAAAACTTGAAATGCTCTTCTGTGGAGAGAGTTGAACAATTCCAAAGCATCAATGTGGACCGTTGTACTCTATTTAGTGCTCTTAAATGTCTAACTTGCTAGTTGAGCCTTCATGCCACGTTTCGTAAGGTAAAGATGCGAGTAGACCAAGTTATGTTTGAAATTGCACAAAAACGTGAAAAGCTCCTCTATGGAGAGAGTTGAGCAATTCCAAAGCATCAATGTGGACCGTTGTACTCGATTTAGTACTCTTAAAAGTCTAACTAGCTAGTTGAGCCTTCCTGCCATGTTTCGTAAGGTAAAGACGCGAATAGACCAAGTTATGTCTCAAATTGCACAAAAACGTAAACCCTACTCTATGGAGAGAGTTGAGCAATTCCAAAGCATCAATGTGGACCGTTGTACTCTATTTGGTACTCTTAAAAGTCTAACTAGCTAGTTGAGCCTTCGTGCCATGTTTCGTAAGGTAAAGACGTGAATACACCAAGTTATGTTTGAAATTGCATAAAAACGAGAAAAGCTCCTCTATGGAGAGAGTTGAGCAATTCCAAAGCATCAATGTGGACCGTTGTACTCTATTTAGTACTCTTAAAAGTCTAACTAGCTAGTTGAGCCTTCGTGCCATGTTTCGTAAGGTAAAGACGTGAATAGACCAAGTTATGTTTGAAATTGCACAAAAACGAGAAAAGCTCCTCTATGGAGAGAGTTGAGCAATTCCAAAGCATCAATGTGGACCGTTGTACTCTATTTATTGCTCTTTAAAGTCTAACTAGCTAGTTGAGCCTTCGTGCCACGTTTCGTAAGGTAAAGACGCGAATAGACCAAGTTTTGTCTCAAAGTGCACAAAAACGTGAAAAGGTCCTCTAGGGAGAGAGTTGAGCAATTCCAAAGCATCAATGTGGACCGTTGTACTCTATTTAGTGCTGTTAAAAGTCTAACTTGCTAGTTGAGCCTTCGTGCCACGTTTCGTAAGGTAAAGACGCGAATAGACCATGTTATGTCTCAAATTGCACAACAACGTGAAAAGCAGTACTATGGAGTGAGTTGAGCAATTCCAAAGCCTCAATGTGGACCGTTGCACTCTATTTAGTGCTCTTAAAAGTCTAACTAGCTAGTTGAGCCTTCGTGCCGCGTTTCGTAAGGTAAAGATACGAATAGACCAAGTTATGTCTCAAATTGCACAAAAACTTGAAAAGCTCTTCTGTAAAGAGAGTTGAACAATTCCAAAGCATCAATGTGGACCGTTGTACTCTATCTAGTGCTCTTAAATTTCTAACTTGCTAGTTGAGCCTTCATGCCACGTTTCGTAAGGTAAAGATGCGAGTAGACCAAGTTATGTTTGAAATTGCACAAAAACGTGAAAAGCTCCTCTATGGAGAGAGTTGAGCAATTCCAAAGCATCAATGTGGACCGTTGTACTCTATTTAGTGCTTTTAAAAGTCTAACTAGGTAGTTGAGCTTTCGTGCCACGTTTCGTAAGGTAATGATGCGAATAGACCAAGTTATGTCTTAAATTGCACAAAAACGTGAAAAGCTCCTCTATGGAGAGAGTTGAGCAATTCCAAAGCTTTATTGTGGACCGTTGTACTCTATTTAGTGCTCTTAAAATTCTAACTTGCTAGTTTTGCCTTTTTGCCACGTTTCGTAAGGTAAAGATGTGAATCGACCAAGTTATGTCTCAAATTGCACAAAAACGAGAAAAGCTCCTCTATGGAGAGAGTTTAGCAATTCCAAAGCATCAATGTGGACCGTTGTACTCTATTTAGTACTCTTAAAAGTCTAACTAGCTAGTTGATCCTTCGTGCCATGTTTCGTAAGGTAAAGACGTGAATACACCAAGTTATGTTTGAAATTGCACAAAAACGAGAAAAGCTCCTCTATGGAGAGAGTTGAGCAATTCCAAAGCATCAATGTGGACCGTTGTACTCTATTTAGTGCTCTTAAAAGTCTAACTAGCTAGTTGAGCCTTCGTGCCACGTTTCGTAAGGTAAAGACGCGAATAGACCAAGTTATGTCTCAAAGTGCACAAAAACGTGAAAAGCTCCTCTAGGGAGAGAGTTGAGCAATTCCAAAGCATCAATGTGGACCATTGTACTCTATTTAGTGCTCTTGAAAGTCTAACTAGCTAGTTGAGCCTTCGTGCCACGTTTCGTAAGGTAAAGACGCGAATAGACCATGTTATGTCTCAAATTGCACAAAAACGTGAAAAGCTCCTCTATGGAGAGAGTTGAGCAATTCCAAAGCATCAATGTGGACCGTTGTACTCTATTTAGTACTCTTAAAAGTCTAACTAGCTAGTGGAGCCTTCGTGCCACGTTTCGTAAGGTAAAAACGCGAATAGACCAAGTTATGTCTCAAATTGCAGAAAAACGTGAAAAGCTCCTCTATGGAGAGAGTTGAGCAATTCCAAACCATCGATGTGGACCGTTGTACTCTATTTAGTGCTCTTGAAAGTCTAACTAGCTAGTTGAGCCTTCGTGCCGCGTTTCGTAAGGTAAAAACACGAATAGACCAAGTTATGTCTCAAATTGCACAAAAACGTGAAACGCTACTCTATGGAGAGAGTTGAGCAATTCCAAACCATCGATGTGGACCGTTGTACTCTATTTAGTGCTCTTGAAAGTCTAACTAGCTAGTTGAGCCTTCGTGCCACGTTTCGTAAGGTAAAGACGCGAATAGACCATGTTATGTCTCAAATTGCACAAAAACGAGAAAAGCTCCTCTATGGAGAGAGTTGAGCAATTCCAAAGCATCAATGTGGACCGTTGTACTCTATTTAGTACTCTTAAAAGTCTAACTAGCTAGTTGAGCCTTCGTGCCATGTTTCGTAAGGTAAAGACGTGAATAGACCAAGTTATGTGTGAAATTGCACAAAAACGAGAAAAGCTCCTCTATGGAGAGAGTTGAGCAATTCCAAAGCATCAATGTGGACCGTTGTACTCTATTTAGTGCTCTTAAAAGTCTAACTAGCTAGTTGAGCCTTCGTGCCACGTTTCGTAAGGTAAAGACGCGAATAGACCAAGTTATGTCTCAAAGTGCACAAAAACGTGAAAAGCTCCTCTAGGGAGAGAGTTGAGCAATTCCAAAGCATCAATGTGGACCGTTGTACTCTATTTAGTGCTGTTAAAAGTCTAACTTGCTAGTTGAGCCTTCGTGCCACGTTTCGTAAGGTAAAGACGCGAATAGACCATGTTATGTCTCAAATTGCACAACAACGTGAAAAGCTACTCTATGGAGAGAGTTGAGCAATTCCAAAGCCTCAATGTGGACCGTTGCACTCTATTTAGTGCCCTTAAAAGTCTAACTAGCTAGTTGAGCCTTCGTGCCGCGTTTCGTAAGGTAAAGATACGAATAGACCAAGTTATGTCTCAAATTGCACAAAAACTTGAAAAGCTCTTCTGTCAAGAGAGTTGAACAATTCCAAAGCATCAATGTGGACCATTGTACTCTATTTAGTGCTCTTAAATTTCTAACTTGCTAGTTGAGCCTTCATGCCACGTTTCGTAAGGTAAAGATGCGAGTAGACCAAGTTATGTTTGAAATTGCACAAAAACGTGAAAAGCTCCTCTATGGAGAGAGTTGAGCAATTCCAAACCATCGATGTGGACCGTTGTACTCTATTTAGTGCTCTTGATAGTCTAACTAGCTAGTTGAGCCTTCGTGCCACGTTTCGTAAGGTAAAGACGCGAATAGACCATGTTATGTCTCAAATTGCACAAAAACGAGAAAAGCTCCTCTATGGAGAGAGTTGAGCAATTCCAAAGCATCAATGTGGACCGTTGTACTCTATTTAGTACTCTTAAAAGTCTAACTAGCTAGTTGAGCCTTCGTGCCATGTTTCGTAAGGTAAAGACGTGAATAGACCAAGTTATGTGTGAAATTGCACAAAAACGAGAAAAGCTCCTCTATGGAGAGAGTTGAGCAATTCCAAAGCATCAATGTGGACCGTTGTACTCTATTTAGTGCTCTTAAAAGTCTAACTAGCTAGTTGAGCCTTCGTGCCACGTTTCGTAAGGTAAAGACGCGAATAGACCAAGTTATGTCTCAAAGTGCACAAAAACGTGAAAAGCTCCTCTAGGGAGAGAGTTGAGCAATTCCAAAGCATCAATGTGGACCGTTGTACTCTATTTAGTGCTGTTGAAAGTCTAACTTGCTAGTTGAGCCTTCGTGCCACGTTTCGTAAGGTAAAGACGCGAATAGACCATGTTATGTCTCAAATTGCACAACAACGTGAAAAGCTACTCTATGGAGAGAGTTGAGCAATTCCAAAGCCTCAATGTGGACCGTTGCACTCTATTTAGTGCCCTTAAAAGTCTAACTAGCTAGTTGAGCCTTCGTGCCGCGTTTCGTAAGGTAAAGATACGAATAGACCAAGTTATGTCTCAAATTGCACAAAAACTTGAAAAGCTCTTCTGTAAAGAGAGTTGAACAATTCCAAAGCATCAATGTGGACCATTGTACTCTATTTAGTGCTCTTAAATTTCTAACTTGCTAGTTGAGCCTTCATGCCACGTTTCGTAAGGTAAAGATGCGAGTAGACCAAGTTATGTTTGAAATTGCACAAAAACGTGAAAAGCTCCTCTATGGAGAGAGTTGAGCAATTCCAAAGCATCAATGTGGACCGTTGTACTCTATTTAGTGCTTTTAAAAGTCTAACTAGGTAGTTGAGCCTTCGTGCCACTTTTCGTAAGGTAATGACGCGAATAGACCAAGTTATGTCTTAAATTGCACAAAAACGTGAAAAGCTCCTCTATGGAGAGAGTTGAGCAATTCCAAAGCCTTATTGTGGACCGTTGTACTCTATTTAGTGCTCTTAAAATTCTAACTTGCTAGTTTTGCCTTTTTGCCACGTTTCGTAAGGTAAAGATGTGAATCGACCAAGTTATGTCTCAAATTGCACAAAAACGAGAAAAGCTCCTCTATGGAGAGAGTTTAGCAATTCCAAAGCATCAATGTGGACCGTTGTACTCTATTTAGTACTCTTAAAAGTCTAACTAGCTAGTTGATCCTTCGTGCCATGTTTCGTAAGCTAAAGACGTGAATAGACCAAGTTATATTTGAAATTGCACAAAAACGAGAAAAGCTCCTCTTTGGAGAGAGTTGAGCAATTCCAAAGCATCAATGTGGACCATTGTACTCTATTTTGTGCTCTTAAAAGTCTAACTAGCTAGTTCAGCCTTCGTGCCACGTTTCGTAAGGTAAAGACGCGAATAAACCATGTTATGTCTCAAAGTGCACAAAAACGTGAAAAGCTCCTCTAGGGAGAGAGTTGAGCAATTCCAAAGCATCAATGTGGACCGTTGTACTCTATTTAGTGCTGTTGAAAGTCTAACTTGCTAGTTGAGCCTTCGTGCCACGTTTCGTAAGGTAAAGACGCGAATAGACCATGTTATGTCTCAAATTGCACAACAACGTGAAAAGCTACTCTATGGAGAGAGTTGAGCAATTCCAAAGCCTCAATGTGGACCGTTGCACTCTATTTAGTGCCCTTAAAAGTCTAACTAGCTAGTTGAGCCTTCGTGCCGCGTTTCGTAAGGTAAAGATACGAATAGACCAAGTTATGTCTCAAATTGCACAAAAACTTGAAAAGCTCTTCTGTAAAGAGAGTTGAACAATTCCAAAGCATCAATGTGGACCATTGTACTCTATTTAGTGCTCTTAAATTTCTAACTTGCTAGTTGAGCCTTCATGCCACGTTTCGTAAGGTAAAGATGCGAGTAGACCAAGTTATGTTTGAAATTGCACAAAAACGTGAAAAGCTCCTCTATGGAGAGAGTTGAGCAATTCCAAAGCATCAATGTGGACCGTTGTACTCTATTTAGTGCTTTTAAAAGTCTAACTAGGTAGTTGAGCCTTCGTGCCACTTTTCGTAAGGTAATGACGCGAATAGACCAAGTTATGTCTTAAATTGCACAAAAACGTGAAAAGCTCCTCTATGGAGAGAGTTGAGCAATTCCAAAGCCTTATTGTGGACCGTTGTACTCTATTTAGTGCTCTTAAAATTCTAACTTGCTAGTTTTGCCTTTTTGCCACGTTTCGTAAGGTAAAGATGTGAATCGACCAAGTTATGTCTCAAATTGCACAAAAACGAGAAAAGCTCCTCTATGGAGAGAGTTTAGCAATTCCAAAGCATCAATGTGGACCGTTGTACTCTATTTAGTACTCTTAAAAGTCTAACTAGCTAGTTGATCCTTCGTGCCATGTTTCGTAAGCTAAAGACGTGAATAGACCAAGTTATATTTGAAATTGCACAAAAACGAGAAAAGCTCCTCTTTGGAGAGAGTTGAGCAATTCCAAAGCATCAATGTGGACCATTGTACTCTATTTTGTGCTCTTAAAAGTCTAACTAGCTAGTTCAGCCTTCGTGCCACGTTTCGTAAGGTAAAGACGCGAATAAACCATGTTATGTCTCAAATTGCACAAAAACGTGAAAAGCTTCTCCATGGAGAGAGTTGAGCAATTCCAAAGCCTCAATGTGGACCTTTTCACTCTATTTGGTGCTGTTAAAAGTCTAACTAGCTAGTTGAGCCTTCGTGCCGCGTTTCGTAAGGTAAAGACACGAATAGACCAAGTTATGTCTCAAATTGCACAAAAACGAGAAAAGGTCCTCTATGGAGAGAGTTGAGCAATTCCAAAGCATCAATGTGGATCGTTGTACTCTACTTATTGCTCTTAAAAGTCTAACTAGCTAGTTGAGCCTTCGTGCCACGTTTCGTAAGGTATAGACGTGAATAGACCATGTTATGTCTCAAATTGCACAAAAACGTGAAAAGCTCCTCTATGGAGAGAGTTGAGCAATTCCAAAGACTCAATATGGACCGTTGTACTCTATTTTGTGCTCTTAAAAGTCTAACTAGCTAGTTGAGCCTTCGTGCCACGTTTCTTAAAGTAAAGATGCGAATAGACCAAGTTATGTCTCAAAGTGCACAAAAACGTGAAAAGCTCCTCTATGGAGAGAGTTGAGCAATTCCAAAGCATCAATGTGGACCGTTGTACTCTATTTAGTGCTCTTAAAAGTCTAACTTGCTAGTTGAGCCTTTGTGCCACGTTTCGTCAGGTAAAGACGCGAATAGACCATGTTATGTCCCAAATTGCACAAAAACGTGAAAAGCTCCTCTATGGAGAGAGTTGAGCAATTCCAAAGCCTCAATGTGAACCGTTGCACTCTATTTAGTGCTCTTAAAAGTCTAACTAGCTAGTTGAGCCTTCGTGCCGCGTTTCGTAAGGTAAAAACACGAATAGACCAAGTTATGTCTCAAATTGCACAAAAACTTGAAATGCTCTTCTGTGGAGAGAGATGAACAATTCCAAAGCATCAATATGGACCGTTGTACTCTATTTAGTGCTCTTAAATGTCTAACTTGCTAGTTGAGCCTTCATGCCACGTTACGTAAGGTAAAGATGCGAGTAGACCAAGTTATGTTTGAAATTGCACAAAAACGCGAAAAGCTCCTCTATGGAGAGAGTTGAGCAATTCCAAAGCATCAATGTGGACCGTTGTACTCGATTTAGTACTCTTAAAAGTCTAACTAGCTAGTTGAGCCTTCGTGCCATGTTTCGTAAGGTAAAGACGTGAATGGACCAAGTTATGTTTGAAATTGCACAAAAACGAGAAAAGCTCCTCTATGGAGAGAGTTGAGCAATTCCAAAACATCAATGTGGACCGTTGTACTCTATTTAGTACTCTTAAAAGTCTAACTAGCTAGTTGAGCCTTCGTGCCATGTTTCGTAAGCTAAAGACGTGAATAGACCGAGTTATGTTTGAAATTGCACAAAAACGAGAAACGCTCCTCTATGGAGAGAGTTGATCAATTCCAAAGCCTCATTGTGGACTGTTGTACTCTATTTTGTGCTCTTAAAAGTCTAACTAGCTAGTTGAGCCTTCGTGCCACGTTTCGTAGGGTAAAGACGCGAATAGACCAAGTTATGTCTCAAAGTGCACAAAAACGTGAAAATCTCCTCTATGGAGAGAGTTGAGCAATTCCAAAGCATCAATGTGGACTTACTCTATTTAGTGCACTTAAAACTCTAACTTGCTAGTTGAGCCTTCGTGCCACGTTTCGTAAGGTAAAGACGCGAATAGACCATGTTATGTCTCAAATTGCACAAAAACGTGAAAAGCTCCTCTATGGAGAGAGTTGAGCAATTCCAAAGCCTCAATGTGGACCGTTGCACTCTATTTAGTGCTCTTAAAAGTCTAACTAGCTAGTTGAGCCTTCGTGCCGCGTTTCGTAAGGTAAAGACATGAATAGACCATGTTATGTCTCAAATTGCACAAAAACGTGAAAAGCTTCTCCATGGAGAGAGTTGAGCAATTCCAAAGCCTCAATGTGGACCTTTTCACTCTATTTGGTGCTGTTAAAAGTCTAACTAGCTAGTTGAGCCTTCGTGCCGCGTTTCGTAAGGTAAAGACACGAATAGACCAAGTTATGTCTCAAATTGCACAAAAACGAGAAAAGGTCCTCTATGGAGAGAGTTGAGCAATTCCAAAGCATCAATGTGGATCGTTGTACTCTACTTATTGCTCTTAAAAGTCTAACTAGCTAGTTGAGCCTTCGTGCCACGTTTCGTAAGGTATAGACGTGAATAGACCATGTTATGTCTCAAATTGCACAAAAACGTGAAAAGCTCCTCAATGGAGAGAGTTGAGCAATTCCAAAGACTCAATATGGACCGTTGTACTCTATTTTGTGCTCTTAAAAGTCTAACTAGCTAGTTGAGCCTTCGTGCCACGTTTCTTAAAGTAAAGATGCGAATAGACCAAGTTATGTCTCAAAGTGCACAAAAACGTGAAAAGCTCCTCTATGGAGAGAGTTGAGCAATTCCAAAGCATCAATGTGGACCGTTGTACTCTATTTAGTGCTCTTAAAAGTCTAACTTGCTAGTTGAGCCTTTGTGCCACGTTTCGTCAGGTAAAGACGCGAATAGACCATGTTATGTCCCAAATTGCACAAAAACGTGAAAAGCTCCTCTATGGAGAGAGTTGAGCAATTCCAAAGCCTCAATGTGAACCGTTGCACTCTATTTAGTGCTCTTAAAAGTCTAACTAGCTAGTTGAGCCTTCGTGCCGCGTTTCGTAAGGTAAAAACACGAATAGACCAAGTTATGTCTCAAATTGCACAAAAACTTGAAATGCTCTTCTGTGGAGAGAGATGAACAATTCCAAAGCATCAATATGGACCGTTGTACTCTATTTAGTGCTCTTAAATGTCTAACTTGCTAGTTGAGCCTTCATGCCACGTTTCGTAAGGTAAAGATACGAGTAGACCAAGTTATGTTTGAAATTGCACAAAAACGCGAAAAGCTCCTCTATGGAGAGAGTTGAGCAATTCCAAAGCATCAATGTGGACCGTTGTACTCGATTTAGTACTCTTAAAAGTCTAACTAGCTAGTTGAGCCTTCGTGCCATGTTTCGTAAGGTAAAGACGTGAATGGACCAAGTTATGTTTGAAATTGCACAAAAACGAGAAAAGCTCCTCTATGGAGAGAGTTGAGCAATTCCAAAACATCAATGTGGACCGTTGTACTCTATTTAGTACTCTTAAAAGTCTAACTAGCTAGTTGAGCCTTCGTGCCATGTTTCGTAAGCTAAAGACGTGAATAGACCGAGTTATGTTTGAAATTGCACAAAAACGAGAAACGCTCCTCTATGGAGAGAGTTGATCAATTCCAAAGCCTCATTGTGGACTGTTGTACTCTATTTTGTGCTCTTAAAAGTCTAACTAGCTAGTTGAGCCTTCGTGCCACGTTTCGTAGGGTAAAGACGCGAATAGACCAAGTTATGTCTCAAAGTGCACAAAAACGTGAAAATCTCCTCTATGGAGAGAGTTGAGCAATTCCAAAGCATCAATGTGGACTTACTCTATTTAGTGCACTTAAAACTCTAACTTGCTAGTTGAGCCTTTGTGCCACGTTTCGTAAGGTAAAGACGCGAATAGACCATGTTATGTCTCAAATTGCACAAAAACGTGAAAAGCTCCTCTATGGAGAGAGTTGAGCAATTCCAAAGCCTCAATGTGGACCGTTGCACTCTATTTAGTGCTCTTAAAAGTCTAACTAGCTAGTTGAGCCTTCGTGCCGCGTTTCGTAAGGTAAAGACATGAATAGACCATGTTATGTCTGAAATTGCACAAAAACATGAAAAGCTCCTCTATGGAGAGAGTTGAGCAATTCCAAAGCATCAATGTGGACCGTTGTACTCTATTTTGTGCTCTTAAAAGTCTAACTAGCTAGTTGAGCCTTCGTGCCGCGTTTCGTAAGGTAAAGACATGAATAGACCAAGTTATGTCTCAAATTGCACAAAAACTTGAAAAGCTCTTCTGTGGAGAGAGTTGAACAATTCCAAAGCATCAATGTGGACCTTTGTACTCTATTTAGTGCTCTTAAATGTCTAACTTGCTAGTTGAGCCTTCATGCCACGTTTCGTAAGGTAAAGATGCGAGTAGACCAAGTTATGTTTGAAATTGCACAAAAACGTGAAAAGCTCCTCTATGGAGAGAGTTGAGCAATTCCAAAGCATCCATGTGGACCGTTGTACTCGATTTAGTAATCTTAAAAGTCTAACTAGCTAGTTGAGCCTTCGTGCCATGTTTCGTAAGCTAAAGACGTGAATAGACCGAGTTATGTTTGAAATTGCACAAAAACGAGAAACGCTCCTCTATGGAGAGAGTTGAGCAATTCCAAAGCATCAATGTGGACTGTTGTACTCTATTTAGTGCTCTTAAAAGTCTAACTAGCCAGTTGAGTATTCGCGCCACGTTTCGTAAGGTATAGACGTGTATTGACCATGTTATGTCTCAAATTGCACAAAAACGTGAAAAGCTCCTCTATGGAGAGAGTTGAGCAATTCCAAAGCCTCATTGTGGACCGTTGTACTCTATTTAGTGCTCTTAAAATTCTAACTTGCTACTTTTGCCTTTTTGCCACGTTTCGTAAGGTAAAGACGCGAATAGACTAAGTTATGTCTCAAATTGCACAAAAACGTGAAAAGCTCCTCTATGGAGAGAGTTTAGCAATTCCAAAGCATCAATGTGGACCATTGTACTCTATTTAGTGGTCTTAAAAGTCTAACTAGCTAGTCAAGCCTTCGTGCCACGTTTTGTAAGGTAAAGACGTGAATAGACCATGTTATGTCTCAACTTGCACAAAGACGTGAAAAGCTTCTCTATGGAGAGAGTTGAGCAATTCCAAAGCATCAATGTGGACCGTTGTACTCTATTTAGTGCTCTTAAAAGTCTAACTAGCTAGTTGAGCCTTCGTGCCGCGTTTCGTAAGGTAAAGACACGAATAGACCAAGTTATGTCTCAAATTGCTCAAAAACGTGAAAGGCTCTTCTGTGGAGAGAGTTGAACAATTCCAAAGCATCAATGTGGACCGTTGTACTCTATTTAGTGTTGTTTAAAGTCTAACTTGCTAGTTGAGCCTTCGTGCCACGTTTCGTAAGTTAAAGACGCGAATAGACCATGTTATGTCTCAAATTGTACAATAACGTGAAAAGCTCCTCTATGGAGAGAGTTGAGCAATTCCAAATCCTCAATGTGGACCGTTGCACTCTATTTAGTGCTCTTAAAAGTCTAACTAGCTAGTTGAGCCTTCGTGCCGCGTTTCGTAAGGTAAAGACACGAATAGACCAAGTTATGTCTCAAATTGCACAAAAACTTCAAAAGCTTTTCTGTGGAGAGAGTTGAACAATTCCAAAAGCATCAATGTGGACCGTTGTACTCTATTTAGTGCTCTTAAATGTCTAACTTGCTAGTTGAGCATTCATGCCACGTTTCGTAAGGTAAAGATGCGAGTAGACCAAGTTATGTTTGAAATTGCACAAAAACGTGAAAAGCTCCTCAATGGAGAGAGTTGAGCAATTCCAAAGCATCAATGTGGACCGTTGTACTCGATTTAGTAATCTTAAAAGTCTAACTAGATAGTTGAGCCTTCGTGCCATGTTTCGTAAGCTAAAGACGTGAATAGACGGAGTTATGTTTGAAATTGCACAAAAACGAGAAACGCTCCTCTATGGAGAGAGTTGAGCAATTCCAAAGCATCAATGTGGACTGTTGTACTCTATTTAGTGCTCTTAAAAGTCTAACTAGCCAGTTGAGTATTCGTGCCACGTTTCGTAAGGTTTAGACGTGTATTGACCATGTTATGTCTCAAATTGCACAAAAACGTGAAAAGCTCCTCTATGGAGAGAGTTGAGCAATTCCAAAGACTCAATATGGACCGTTGTACTCTATTTTGTGCTCTTAAAAGTCTAACTAGCTAGTTGAGCCTTCGTGCCACGTTTCGTAAGGTAAAGATGCGAATAGACCAAGTTATGTCTCAAAGTGCACAAAAACGTGAAAATCTCCTATATGGAGAGAGTTGAGCAATTCCAAAGCATCAATGTGGACTTACTCTATTTAGTGCACTTAAAACTCTAACTTGCTAGTTGAGCCTTCGTGCCACGTTTCGTAAGGTAAAGACGCGAATAGACCATGTTATGTCTCAAATTGCACAAAAACGTGAAAAGCTCCTCTATGGAGAGAGTTGAGCAATTCCAAAGCCTCAATGTGGACCGTTGCACTCTATTTAGTGCTCTTAAAAGTCTAACTAGCTAGTTGAGCCTTCGTGCCGCGTTTCGTAAGGTAAAGACATGAATAGACCATGTTATGTCTGAAATTGCACAAAAACGTGAAAAGCTCCTCTATGGAGAGAGGTGAGCAATTCCAAAGCATCAATGTGGACCGTTGTACTCTATTTTGTGCTCTTAAAAGTCTAACTAGCTAGTTGAGCCTTCGTGCCGCGTTTCGTAAGGTAAAGACATGAATAGACCAAGTTATGTCTCAAATTGCACAAAAACTTGAAAAGCTCTTCTGTGGAGAGAGTTGAACAATTCCAAAGCATCAATGTGGACCTTTGTACTCTATTTAGTGCTCTTAAATGTCTAACTTGCTAGTTGAGCCTTCATGCCACGTTTCGTAAGGTAAAGATGCGAGTAGACCAAGTTATGTTTGAAATTGCACAAAAACGTGAAAAGCTCCTCTATGGAGAGAGTTGAGCAATTCCAAAGCATCCATGTGGACCGTTGTACTCTTTTTATTGCTTTTAAAAGTCTAACTAGCTAGTTGAGCCTTCGTGCCACGTTTCGTAAGGTAATGACGCGAATAGACCAAGTTATGTCTTAAATTGTTCAAAAACGTGAAAAGCTCCTCTATGGAGAGAGTTGAGCAATTCCAAAGCCTCATTGTGGACCGTTGTACTCTATTTAGTGCTCTTAATATTCTAACTTGCTACTTTTGCCTTTTTGCCACGTTTCGTAAGGTAAAGACGCGAATAGACTAAGTTATGTCTCAAATTGCACAAAAACGTGAAAAGCTCCTCTATGGAGAGAGTTTAGCAATTACAAAGCATCAATGTGTACCATTGTACTCTATTTAGTGGTCTTAAAAGTCTAAGTAGCTAGTCAAGCCTTCGTGCCACGTTTTGTAAGGTAAAGACGTGAATAGACCATGTTATGTCTCAACTTGCACAAAGACGTGAAAAGCTTCTCTATGGAGAGAGTTGAGCAATTCCAAAGCATCAATGTGGACCGTTGTACTCTATTTAGTGCTCTTAAAAGTCTAACTAGCTAGTTGAGCCTTCGTGCCGCGTTTCGTAAGGTAAAGACACGAATAGACCAAGTTATGTCTCAAATTGCTCAAAAACGTGAAAGGCTCTTCTGTGGAGAGAGTTGAACAATTCCAAAGCATCAATGTGGACCGTTGTACTCTATTTAGTGTTGTTTAAAGTCTAACTTGCTAGTTGAGCCTTCGTGCCACGTTTCGTAAGTTAAAGACGCGAATAGACCATGTTATGTCTCAAATTGTACAATAACGTGAAAAGCTCCTCTATGGAGAGAGTTGAGCAATTCCAAATCCTCAATGTGGACTGTTGCACTCTATTTAGTGCTCTTAAAAGTCTAACTAGCTAGTTGAGCCTTCGTGCCGCGTTTCGTAAGGTAAAGACACGAATAGACCAAGTTATGTCTCAAATTGCACAAAAACTTCAAAAGCTTTTCTGTGGAGAGAGTTGAACAATTCCAAAAGCATCAATGTGGACCGTTGTACTCTATTTAGTGCTCTTAAATGTCTAACTTGCTAGTTGAGCATTCATGCCACGTTTCGTAAGGTAAAGATGCGAGTAGACCAAGTTATGTTTGAAATTGCACAAAAACGTGAAAAGCTCCTCTATGGAGAGAGTTGACCAATTCCAAAGCATCAATGTGGACCGTTGTACTCTATTTAGTGCTGTTTAAAGTCTAACTTGCTAGTTGAGCCTTCGTGCCACGTTTTGTAAGGCAAAGACGCGAATAGACCATGTTATGTCTCAAATTGCACAAAAACGTGAAAAACTCCTCTATGGAGAGAGTTGAGCAATTCCAAAGCCTCAATGTGGACCGTTGCAGTCTATTTAGTGCTCTTAAAAGTCTAACTAGCTAGTTGAGCCTTCGTGCCGCGTTTCGTAAGGTAAAGACACGAATAGACCAAGTTATGTCTCAAATTGCACAAAAACTTGAAAAGCTCTTCTGTGGAGAGAGTTGAACAATTCCAAAGCATCAATGTGAACCGTTGTACTCTATTTAGTGCTCTTAAATGTCTAACTTGCTAGTTGAGCCTTCATGCTACATTTCGTAAGGTAAAGATGCGAGTCGACCAAGTTATGTTAGAAATTACACAAAAACGTGAAAAGCTCCTCTATGGAGAGAGTTGACCAATTCCAAAGCATCAATGTGGACCGTTGTACTCTATTTAGTGCTTTTAAAAGTCTAACTAGCTAGTTGAGCCTTCGTGCCACGTTTCGTAAGGTAATGACGCGATAGACCAAGTTATGTCTTAAATTGCACAAAAACGTGGAAAGCTCCTCTATGGAGAGAGTTGAGCAATTCCAAAGCCTCATTGTGGACCGTTGTACTCTATTTAGTGCTCTTAAATTCTAACTTGCTACTTTTGCCTTTTTGCCACGTTTCGTAAGTGAAAGACGCGAATAGACCAAGTTATGTCTCAAATTGCACAAAAACATGAAAAGCTCCTCTATGGAGAGAGTTTAGCAACTCCAAAGCATCAATGTGGACCATTGTACTTTATTTAGTGGTCTTAAAAGTCTAACTAGCAAGTCAAGCCTTCGTGCCATGTTTTGTAAGGTAAAGACGTGAATAGACCATGTTATGTCTCAACTTGCACAAAGACGTGAAAAGCTCCTCTATGGAGAGAGTTGAGCAATTCCAAAGCATCAATGTGGACCGTTGTACTCTATTTTGTGCTCTTAAAAGTCTAACTAGCTAGTTGAGCCTTCGTGCCGCGTTTCGTAAGGTAAAGACACGAATAAACCAAGTTATGTCTCAAATTGCACAAAAACGTGAAAGGCTCTTCTGTGGAGAGAGTTGAACAATTCCAAAGCATCAATGTGGACCGTTGTACTCTATTTAGTGCTCTTAAAAGTCTAACTTGCTAGTTGAGCCTTCGTGCCGCGTTTCGTAAGGTAAAGACACGAATAGACCAAGTTATGTCTCAAATTGCACAAAAACGAGAAAAGCTCCTCTATGGAGAGAGTTGAGCTATTCCAAAGCATCAATGTGGACCGTTGTACTCTATTTAGTGCTCTTAAAAGTCTAACTAGCTAGTTGAGCCTTCGTGCCACGTTTCGTAAGGTAAAGACGCGAATAGACCATGTTATGTCTCAAATTGCACAAAAACGTGAAAAGCTCCTCTATGGAGAGAGTTGAGCAATTCCAAATCCTCAATGTGGACCGTTGAACTCTATTTAGTGCTCTTAAAAGTCTAACTAGCTAGTTGAGCCTTCGTGCCGCGTTTCGTAAGGTAAAGACACGAATAGACCAAGTTATGTCTCAAATTGCACAAAAACGAGAAAAGCTCCTCTATGGAGAGAGTTGAGCTATTCCAAAGCATCAATGTGGACCGTTGTACTCTATTTAGTGCTCTTAAAAGTCTAACTAGCTAGTTGAGCCTTCGTGCCACGTTTCGTAAGGTAAAGACGCGAATAGACCATGTTATGTCTCAAATTGCACAAAAACGTGAAAAGCTCCTCTATGGAGAGAGTTGAGCAATTCCAAATCCTCAATGTGGACCGTTGAACTCTATTTAGTGCTCTTAAAAGTCTAACTAGCTAGTTGAGCCTTCATGCCGCGTTTCGTAAGGTAAAGACACGAATAGACCAAGTTATGTCTCAAATTGCACAAAAACGAGAAAAGCTCCTCTATGGAGAGAGTTGAGCAATTCCAAAGCATCAATGTGGACCGATGTACTCTATTTAGTGCTCGTAAAAGTCTAACTAGCTAGTTGAGCCTTCGTGCCACGTTTCGTAAGATAAAGACGCCAATAGACCATGTTATGTCTCAAATTGCACAAAAACGTGAAAAGCTTCTCTATGGAGAGAGTTGAACAATTCCAAAGCATCAATGTGGACCATTGTACTCTATTTAGTGCTCTTAAATGTCTAACTTGCAAGTTGAGCCTTCGTGCCACGTTTCGTAAGGTAAAGACGCGAATAGACCATGTTATGTCTCAAATTGCACAAAAACGTGAAAGCTCCTCTATGGAGAGAGTTGAGCAATTCCAAATCCTCAATGTGGACCGTTGCACTCTATTTAGTGCTCTTAAAAGTCTAACTAGCTAGTTGAGCCTTCGTGCCGCGTTTCGTAAGGTAAAGACACGAATAGACCAAGTTATGTCTCAAATTGCACAAAAACTTCAAAAGCTTTTCTGTGGAGAGAGCTGAACAATTCCAAAAGCATCAATGTGGACCGTTGTACTCTATTTAGTGCTCTTAAATGTCTAACTTGCTAGTTGAGCATTCATGCCACGTTTCGTAAGGTAAAGATGCGAGTAGACCAAGTTATGTTTGAAATTGCACAAAAACGTGAAAAGCTCCTCAATGGAGAGAGTTGAGCAATTCCAAAGCATCAATGTGGACCGTTGTACTCGATTTAGTAATCTTAAAAGTCTAACTAGCTAGTTGAGCCTTCGTGCCATGTTTCGTAAGCTAAAGACGTGAATAGACCGAGTTATGTTTGAAATTGCACAAAAACGAGAAACGCTCCTCTATGGAGAGAGTTGAGCAATTCCAAAGCATCAATGTGGACTGTTGTACTCTATTTAGTGCTCTTAAAAGTCTAACTAGCCAGTTGAGTATTCGTGCCACGTTTCGTAAGGTATAGACGTGTATTGACCATGTTATGTCTCAAATTGCACAAAAACGTGAAAAGCTCCTCTATGGAGAGAGTTGAGCAATTCCAAAGACTCAATATGGACCGTTGTACTCTATTTTGTGCTCTTAAAAGTCTAACTAGCTAGTTGAGCCTTCGTGCCACGTTTCGTAAGGTAAAGATGCGAATAGACCAAGTTATGTCTCAAAGTGCACAAAAACGTGAAAATCTCCTCTATGGAGAGAGTTGAGCAATTCCAAAGCATCAATGTGGACCTACTCTATTTAGTGCACTTAAAACTCTAACTTGCTAGTTGAGCCTTCGTGCCACGTTTCGTAAGGTAAAGACGCGAATAGACCATGTTATGTCTCAAATTGCACAAAAACGTGAAAAGCTCCTCTATGGAGAGAGTTGAGCAATTCCAAAGCCTCAATGTGGACCGTTGCACTCTATTTAGTGCTCTTAAAAGTATAACTAGCTAGTTGAGCCTTCGTGCCGCGTTTCGTAAGGTAAAGACATGAATAGACCAAGTTATGTCTCAAATTGCACAAAAACTTGAAAAGCTCTTCTGTGGAGAGAGTTGAACAATTCCAAAGCATCAATGTGGACCTTTGTACTCTATTTAGTGCTCTTAAATGTCTAACTTGCTAGTTGAGCCTTCATGCCACGTTTCGTAAGGTAAAGGAGTAGACCAAGTTATGTTTGAAATTGCACAAAAACGTGAAAAGCTCCTCTATGGAGAGAGTTGAGCAATTCCAAAGCATCCATGTGGACCGTTGTACTCTTTTTAGTGCTTTTAAAAGTCTAACTAGCTAGTTGAGCCTTCGTGCCACGTTTCGTAAGGTAATGACGCGAATAGACCAAGTTATGTCTTAAATTGTTCAAAAACGTGAAAAGCTCCTCTATGGAGAGAGTTGAGCAATTCCAAAGCCTCATTGTGGACCGTTGTACTCTATTTAGTGCTCTTAATATTCTAACTTGCTACTTTTGCCTTTTTGCCACGTTTCGTAAGGTAAAGACGCGAATAGACTAAGTTATGTCTCAAATTGCACAAAAACGTGAAAAGCTCCTCTATGGAGAGAGTTTAGCAATTACAAAGCATCAATGTGTACCATTGTACTCTATTTAGTGGTCTTAAAAGTCTAAGTAGCTAGTCAAGCCTTCGTGCCACGTTTTGTAAGGTAAAGACGTGAATAGACCATGTTATGTCTCAACTTGCACAAAGACGTGAAAAGCTCCTCTATGAAGAGAGTTGAGCAATTCCAAAGCATCAATGTGGACCGTTGTACTCTATTTAGTGCTCTTAAAAGTCTAACAAGGTAGTTGAGCCTTCGTGCCGCGTTTCGTAAGGTAAAGACACGAATAGACCAAGTTATGTCTCAAATTGCACAAAAACGTGAAAGGCTCTTCTGTGGAGAGAGTTGAACAATTCCAAAGCATCAATGTGGATCGTTGTACTCTATTTAGTGCTGTTTAAAGTCTAACTTGCTAGTTGAGCCTTCGTGCCACGTTTTGTAAGGTAAAGACGCGAATAGACCATGTTATGTCTCAAATTGCACAAAAACGTGAAAAACTCCTCTATGGAGAGAGTTGAGCAATTCCAAAGCCTCAATGTGGACCGTTGCACTCTATTTAGTGCTCTTAAAAGTCTAACTAGCTAGTTGAGCCTTCGTGCCGCGTTTCGTAAGGTAAAGACACGAATAGACCAAGTTATGTCTCAAATTGCACAAAAACTTGAAAAGCTCTTCTGTGGAGAGAGTTGAACAATTCCAAAGCATCAATGTGAACCGTTGTACTCTATTTAGTGCTCTTAAATGTCTAACTTGCTAGTTGAGCCTTCATGCTACATTTCGTAAGGTAAAGATGCGAGTCGACCAAGTTATGTTAGAAATTACACAAAAACGTGAAAAGCTCCTCTATGGAGAGAGTTGACCAATTCCAAAGCATCAATGTGGACCGTTGTACTCTATTTAGTGCTTTTAAAAGTCTAACTAGCTAGTTGAGCCTTCGTGCCACGTTTCGTAAGGTAATGACGCGATAGACCAAGTTATGTCTTAAATTGCACAAAAACGTGGAAAGCTCCTCCATGGAGAGAGTTGAGCAATTCCAAAGCCTCATTGTGGACCGTTGTACTCTATTTAGTGCTCTTAAAATTCTAACTTGCTACTTTTGCCTTTTTGCCACGTTTCGTAAGTGAAAGACGCGAATAGACCAAGTTATGTCTCAAATTGCACAAAAACATGAAAAGCTCCTCTATGGAGAGAGTTTAGCAATTCCAAAGCATCAATGTCTACCATTGTACTTTATTTAGTGGTCTTAAAAGTCTAACTAGCTAGTCAAGCCTTCGTGCCACGTTTTGTAAGGTAAAGACGTGAATAGACCATGTTATGTCTCAACTTGCACAAAGACGTGAAAAGCTCCTCTATGGAGAGAGTTGAGCAATTCCAAAGCATCAATGTGGACCGTTGTACTCTATTTTGTGCTCTTAAAAGTCTAACTAGCTAGTTGAGCCTTCGTGCCGCGTTTCGTAAGGTAAAGACACGAATAGACCAAGTTATGTCTCAAATTGCACAAAAACGTGAAAGGCTCTTCTGTGGAGAGAGTTGAACAATTCCAAAGCATCAATGTGGACCGTTGTACTCTATTTAGTGCTCTTAAAAGTCTAACTTGCTAGTTGAGCCTTCGTGCCATGTTTCGTAAGGTAAAGACGCGAATAGACCATGTTATGTCTCAAATTGCACAAAAACGTGAAAAGCTCCTCTATGGAGAGAGTTGAGCAATTCCAAATCCTCAATGTGGACCGTTGAACTCTATTTAGTGCTCTTAAAAGTCTAACTAGCTAGTTGAGCCTTCGTGCCGCGTTTCGTAAGGTAAAGACACGAATAGACCAAGTTATGTCTCAAATTGCACAAAAACGAGAAAAGCTCCTCTATGGAGAGAGTTGAGCAATTCCAAAGCATCAATGTGGACCGTTGTACTCTATTTAGTGCTCTTAAAAGTCTAACTAGCTAGTTGAGCCTTCGTGCCACGTTTCGTAAGGTAAAGACGCGAATAGACCATGTTATGTCTCAAATTGCACAAAAACGTGAAAAGCTCCTCTATGGAGAGAGTTGAGCAATTCCAAAGCATCAATGTGGACCGATGTACTCTATTTAGTGCTCTTAAAAGTCTAACTAGCTAGTTGAGCCTTCGTGCCACGTTTCGTAAGATAAAGACGCCAATAAACCATGTTATGTCTCAAATTGCACAAAAACGTGAAAAGCTTCTCTATGGAGAGAGTTGAACAATTCCAAAGCATCAATGTGGACGATTGTACTCTATTTAGTGCTCTTAAATGTCTAACTTGCAAGTTGAGCCTTCGTGCCACGTTTCGTAAGGTAAAGACGCGAATAGACCATGTTATGTCTCAAATTGCACAAAAACGTGAAAAGCTCCTCTATGGAGAGAGTTGAGCAATTCCAAAGCCTCAATGTGGACCGTTGTACTGTATTTAGTGCTCTTAAAAGTCTAACTAGCTAGTTGAGCCTTCGTGCCACGTTTCGTAAGGTAAAGATGCGAATAGACCAAGTTATGTCTCAAAGTGCACAAAAACGTGAAAATCTCCTCTATGGAGAGAGTTGAGCAATTCCAAAGCATCAATGTGGACCTACTCTATTTAGTGCACTTAAAACTCTAACTTGCTAGTTGAGCCTTCGTGCCACGTTTCGTAAGGTAAAGACGCGAATAGACCATGTTATGTCTCAAATTGCACAAAAACGTGAAAAGCTCCTCTATGGAGAGAGTTGAGCAATTCCAAAGCCTCAATGTGGACCGTTGCACTCTATTTAGTGCTCTTAAAAGTATAACTAGCTAGTTGAGCCTTCGTGCCGCGTTTCGTAAGGTAAAGACATGAATAGACCAAGTTATGTCTCAAATTGCACAAAAACTTGAAAAGCTCTTCTGTGGAGAGAGTTGAACAATTCCAAAGCATCAATGTGGACCTTTGTACTCTATTTAGTGCTCTTAAATGTCTAACTTGCTAGTTGAGCCTTCATGCCACGTTTCGTAAGGTAAAGGAGTAGACCAAGTTATGTTTGAAATTGCACAAAAACGTGAAAAGCTCCTCTATGGAGAGAGTTGAGCAATTCCAAAGCATCCATGTGGACCGTTGTACTCTTTTTAGTGCTTTTAAAAGTCTAACTAGCTAGTTGAGCCTTCGTGCCACGTTTCGTAAGGTAATGACGCGAATAGACCAAGTTATGTCTTAAATTGTTCAAAAAACGTGAAAAGCTCCTCTATGGAGAGAGTTGAGCAATTCCAAAGCCTCATTGTGGACCGTTGTACTCTATTTAGTGCTCTTAATATTCTAACTTGCTACTTTTGCCTTTTTGCCACGTTTCGTAAGGTAAAGACGCGAATAGACTAAGTTATGTCTCAAATTGCACAAAAACGTGAAAAGCTCCTCTATGGAGAGAGTTTAGCAATTACAAAGCATCAATGTGTACCATTGTACTCTATTTAGTGGTCTTAAAAGTCTAAGTAGCTAGTCAAGCCTTCGTGCCACGTTTTGTAAGGTAAAGACGTGAATAGACCATGTTATGTCTCAACTTGCACAAAGACGTGAAAAGCTCCTCTATGAAGAGAGTTGAGCAATTCCAAAGCATCAATGTGGACCGTTGTACTCTATTTAGTGCTCTTAAAAGTCTAACAAGGTAGTTGAGCCTTCGTGCCGCGTTTCGTAAGGTAAAGACACGAATAGACCAAGTTATGTCTCAAATTGCACAAAAACGTGAAAGGCTCTTCTGTGGAGAGAGTTGAACAATTCCAAAGCATCAATGTGGATCGTTGTACTCTATTTAGTGCTGTTTAAAGTCTAACTTGCTAGTTGAGCCTTCGTGCCACGTTTTGTAAGGTAAAGACGCGAATAGACCATGTTATGTCTCAAATTGCACAAAAACGTGAAAAACTCCTCTATGGAGAGAGTTGAGCAATTCCAAAGCCTCAATGTGGACCGTTGCACTCTATTTAGTGCTCTTAAAAGTCTAACTAGCTAGTTGAGCCTTCGTGCCGCGTTTCGTAAGGTAAAGACACGAATAGACCAAGTTATGTCTCAAATTGCACAAAAACTTGAAAAGCTCTTCTGTGGAGAGAGTTGAACAATTCCAAAGCATCAATGTGAACCGTTGTACTCTATTTAGTGCTCTTAAATGTCTAACTTGCTAGTTGAGCCTTCATGCTACATTTCGTAAGGTAAAGATGCGAGTCGACCAAGTTATGTTAGAAATTACACAAAAACGTGAAAAGCTCCTCTATGGAGAGAGTTGACCAATTCCAAAGCATCAATGTGGACCGTTGTACTCTATTTAGTGCTTTTAAAAGTCTAACTAGCTAGTTGAGCCTTCGTGCCACGTTTCGTAAGGTAATGACGCGATAGACCAAGTTATGTCTTAAATTGCACAAAAACGTGGAAAGCTCCTCCATGGAGAGAGTTGAGCAATTCCAAAGCCTCATTGTGGACCGTTGTACTCTATTTAGTGCTCTTAAAATTCTAACTTGCTACTTTTGCCTTTTTGCCACGTTTCGTAAGTGAAAGACGCGAATAGACCAAGTTATGTCTCAAATTGCACAAAAACATGAAAAGCTCCTCTATGGAGAGAGTTTAGCAATTCCAAAGCATCAATGTCTACCATTGTACTTTATTTAGTGGTCTTAAAAGTCTAACTAGCTAGTCAAGCCTTCGTGCCACGTTTTGTAAGGTAAAGACGTGAATAGACCATGTTATGTCTCAACTTGCACAAAGACGTGAAAAGCTCCTCTATGGAGAGAGTTGAGCAATTCCAAAGCATCAATGTGGACCGTTGTACTCTATTTTGTGCTCTTAAAAGTCTAACTAGCTAGTTGAGCCTTCGTGCCGCGTTTCGTAAGGTAAAGACACGAATAGACCAAGTTATGTCTCAAATTGCACAAAAACGTGAAAGGCTCTTCTGTGGAGAGAGTTGAACAATTCCAAAGCATCAATGTGGACCGTTGTACTCTATTTAGTGCTCTTAAAAGTCTAACTTGCTAGTTGAGCCTTCGTGCCATGTTTCGTAAGGTAAAGACGCGAATAGACCATGTTATGTCTCAAATTGCACAAAAACGTGAAAAGCTCCTCTATGGAGAGAGTTGAGCAATTCCAAATCCTCAATGTGGACCGTTGAACTCTATTTAGTGCTCTTAAAAGTCTAACTAGCTAGTTGAGCCTTCGTGCCGCGTTTCGTAAGGTAAAGACACGAATAGACCAAGTTATGTCTCAAATTGCACAAAAACGAGAAAAGCTCCTCTATGGAGAGAGTTGAGCAATTCCAAAGCATCAATGTGGACCGTTGTACTCTATTTAGTGCTCTTAAAAGTCTAACTAGCTAGTTGAGCCTTCGTGCCACGTTTCGTAAGGTAAAGACGCGAATAGACCATGTTATGTCTCAAATTGCACAAAAACGTGAAAAGCTCCTCTATGGAGAGAGTTGAGCAATTCCAAAGCATCAATGTGGACCGATGTACTCTATTTAGTGCTCTTAAAAGTCTAACTAGCTAGTTGAGCCTTCGTGCCACGTTTCGTAAGATAAAGACGCCAATAAACCATGTTATGTCTCAAATTGCACAAAAACGTGAAAAGCTTCTCTATGGAGAGAGTTGAACAATTCCAAAGCATCAATGTGGACGATTGTACTCTATTTAGTGCTCTTAAATGTCTAACTTGCAAGTTGAGCCTTCGTGCCACGTTTCGTAAGGTAAAGACGCGAATAGACCATGTTATGTCTCAAATTGCACAAAAACGTGAAAAGCTCCTCTATGGAGAGAGTTGAGCAATTCCAAAGCCTCAATGTGGACCGTTGTACTGTATTTAGTGCTCTTAAAAGTCTAACTAGCTAGTTGAGCCTTCGTGCCGCGTTTCGTAAGGTAAAGACACGAATAGACCAAGTTATGTCTCAAATTGCACAAAAACGTGAAAAGCTCCTCTATGGAGAGATTTGAGCAATTCCAAAGCCTCAATGTGGACCGTTGTACTCTATTTAGTGCTTTTAAAAGTCTAACTAGCTAGTTGAGCCTTCATGTCACGTTTCGTAAGGTAATGACGCGAATAGACCAAGTTATGTCTCAAATTGCACAAAAACGTGAAAAGCTTCTCTATGGAGAGAGTTGAGCAATTACAAAGCCTCATTGTGGACCGTTGTACTCTATTTAGTGCTCTTAAAAGTCTTACTTGCTAGTTTTGCCTTTGAACCACGTTTCGTAAGGTAAAGACGCGAATAGACCAAGTTATGTCTCAAATTGCACAAAAACGTGAAAAGCTCCTCTATGGAGAGAGTTTAGCAATTCCAAAGTATCAATGTGGACCATTGTACTCTATTTAGTGGTCTTAAAAGTCTAAGTAGCTAGTCAAGCCTTCCTGCCACGTTTCGTATGGTAAAGACGTGAATAGACCATGTTATGTCTCAACTTGCACAGAAACGTGAAAAGCTCCTCTATGGAGAGAGTTGAGCAATTCCAAAGCATCAATGTGGACCTTTGTAATCTATTTAGTGCTCTTAAAAGTCTAACTAGCTAGTTGAGCCTTCGTGCCACGTTTCGTAAGGTAAAGACGCGAATGGACCAAGTTATGTCTCAAATTACACAAAAACGTGAAAAGCTCCTCTATGGAGAGAGTTTAGCAATTCAAAAGCATCAATGTGGACCATTGTACTCTATTTCGTGGTCTTAAAAGTCTAACTAGCTAGTCAAGCCCTTGTGCCACGTTTCGTATGGTAAAGACGTGAATAGAACATGTTATGTCTCACCTTGCACAAAAACGTGAAAAGCTACTCTATAGAGAGAGTTGAGCAATTCCAAAGCATCGATGTGGACATTTGTACTCTATTTAGTGCTCTTAAAAGTCTAACTAGCTAGTTGAGCCTTCATGCCACGTTTCGTAAGGTAAAGACACGAATAGACCAAGTTATGTCTCAAAGTGCACAAAAACGTGAAAAGCTCCTCTATGGAGAGAGTTGAGCAATTCCAAAGCCGCAATGTAGATCGTTGTACTCTATTTAGTGGTCTTTAATGTCTAACTTGCTAGTTGAGCCTTCGTGCCATGTTTCGTAAGGTGAAAACGCGAATAGACCAAGTTATGTTTGAAATTGCACAAAAACGAGAAAAGCTCCTCTACGGAGAGAGTTGAGCAATTCCAAAGCATCAATGTGGACCGTTGTACTATATTTAGTGCTCTTAAAAGTCTAACTAGCTAGTTGAGCCTTCGTGCCGCGTTTCGTAAGGTAAAGACACGAACAGACCAAGTTGTGTCTCAAATTGCACAGAAACGTGAAAAGCTGCTCTATGGAGAGAGTTGAGCAATTCCAAAGCATCAATGTGGACCGTTGTACTCTATTTAGTGATCTTAAAAGTCTAACTTGCTAGTTGAGCCTTCGTGCCACATTTCGTAAGGTAAAGACGCGAATAGACCATGTTATGTCTCAAATTGCACTAAAACATGAAAAGCTCCTCTATGGAGAGAGTTGAGCAATTCCAAAGCCTCAATGTGGACCGTTCTACTCTATTTAGTGCTCTTAAAAGTCTAACTAGCTAGTTGAGCCTTCGTGCCGCGTTTCGTAAGGTAAAGACACGAATAGACCAAGTTATGTCTCAAATTGCACAAAAACGTGAAAAGCTCCTCTATGGAGAGAGTTTAGCAATTACAAAGCATTAATATGGACCATTGTACTCTATTTAGTGGTCTTAAAAGTCTAACTAGCTAGTCAAGCCTTCGTGCCACGTTTCGTAAGGTAAAGACGTGAATAGACCATGTTATGTCTCAAATTGCACAAAAACGTGAAAAGCTCCTCTATGGAGAGAGTTTAGCAATTCCAAAGTATCAATGTGGACCATTGTACTCTATTTAGTGGTTTTAAAAGTCTAAGTAGCTAGTCAAGCCTTCCTGCCACGTTTCGTATGGTAAAGACGTGAATAGACCATGTTATGTCTCAACTTGCACAAAAATGTGAAAAGCTCCTCTATGGAGAGAGTTGAGCAATTCCAAAGCATCAATGTGGACCTTTGTACTCTATTTAGTGCTCTTAAAAGTCTAACTAGCTAGTTGAGCCTTCGTGCCACGTTTCGTAAGGTAAAGACGCGAATGGACCAAGTTATGTCTCAAATTACACAAAAACGTGAAAAGCTCCTCTATGGAGAGAGTTTAGCAATTCAAAAGCATCAATGTGGACCATTGTACTCTATTTCGTGGTCTTAAAAGTCTAACTAGCTAGTCAAGCCCTTGTGCCACGTTTCGTATGGTAAAGACGTGAATAGAACATGTTATGTCTCACCTTGCACAAAAACGTGAAAAGCTACTCTATAGAGAGAGTTTAGCAATTCCAAAGCATCGATGTGGACATTTGTACTCTATTTAGTGCTCTTAAAAGTCTAACTAGCTAGTTGAGTCTTCGTGCCACGTTTCGTAAGGTAAAGACACGAATAGACCAAGTTATGTCTCAAAGTGCACAAAAACGTGAAAAGCTCCTCTATGGAGAGAGTTGAGCAATTCCAAAGCCGCAATGTAGATCGTTGTACTCTATTTAGTGGTCTTTAATGTCTAACTTGCTAGTTGAGCCTTCGTGCCATGTTTCGTAAGGTGAAAACGCGAATAGACCAAGTTATGTTTGAAATTGCACAAAAACGAGAAAAGCTCCTCTACGGAGAGAGTTGAGCAATTCCAAAGCATCAATGTGGACCGTTGTACTCTATTTAGTGCTCTTAAAAGTCTAACTAGCTAGTTGAGCCTTCGTGCCGCGTTTCGTAAGGTAAAGACACGAACAGACCAAGTTGTGTCTCAAATTGCACAGAAACGTGAAAAGCTGCTCTATGGAGAGAGTTGAGCAATTCCAAAGCATCAATGTGGACCGTTGTACTCTATTTAGTGATCTTAAAAGTCTAACTTGCTAGTTGAGCCTTCGTGCCACGTTTCGTAAGGTAAAGACGCGAATAGACCATGTTATGTCTCAAATTGCACTAAAACGTGAAAAGCTCCTCTATGGAGAGAGTTGAGCAATTCCAAAGCCTCAATGTGGACCGTTCCACTCTATTTAGTGCTCTTAAAAGTCTAACTAGCTAGTTGAGCCTTCGTGCCGCGTTTCGTAAGGTAAAGACACGAATAGACCAAGTTATGTCTCAAATTGCACAAAAACTTGAAAAGCTCATCTGTGGAGAGAGTTGAACAGTTCCAAAGCATCAATGTGGTCCGTTGTACTCTATTTAGTGCTCTTAAATGTCTAACTTGCTAGTTGAGGCTTCATGCCACGTTTCGTAAGATAAAGATGCAAGTAGACCAAGTTATATTTGAAATTGCACAAAAACGTGAAAAGCTCCTCTATGGAGAGAGTTGAGCAATTCCAAAGCATCAATGTGGACCGTTGTACTCTATTTAGTGCTTTCAAAAGTCTAACTAGCTAGTTGAGCCTTCGTGCCACGTTTCGTAAGGTAATGACGCGAATAGACCAAGTTATGCCTTAAATTGCACAAAAACGTGACAAGCTCCTCCATGGAGAGAGTTGAGCAATTCCAAAGCCTCATTGTGGACCGTTGTACTCTAGTTAGTGCTCTTAAAAGTCTAACTTGCTAGTTTTTCCTTTTTGCCACGTTTCGTAAGGTAAAGACGCGAATAGGCCAAGTTATGTCTCAAAGTGCACAAAAACGTTAAAAGCTCCTCTATGGAGAGAGTTTAGCAATTCCAAAGCATCAATGTGGACCGTTGTACTCTATTTAGTGCTCTTAAAAGTCTAATTTGCTAGTTGAGCCTTCGTGCCACGTTTCGTAAGGTAAAGACACGAATAGACCATGTTATGTCTCAAATTGCACTAAAACGTGAAAAGCTCCTCTATGGAGAGAGTTGAGCAATTCCAAAGCCTCAATGTGGACCGTTCCACTCTATTTAGTGCTCTTAAAAGTCTAACTAGCTAGTTGAGCCTTCGTGCCGCGTTTCGTAAGGTAAAGACACGAATAGACCAAGTTATGTCTCAAATTGCACAAAAACTTGAAAAGCTCATCTGTGGAGAGAGTTGAACAGTTCCAAAGCATCAATGTGGTCCGTTGTACTCTATTTAGTGCTCTTAAATGTCTAACTTGCTAGTTGAGGCTTCATGCCACGTTTCGTAAGATAAAGATGCAAGTAGACCAAGTAATATTTGAAATTGCACAAAAACGTGAAAAGCTCCTCTATGGAGAGAGTTGAGCAATTCCAAAGCATCAATGTGGACCGTTGTACTCTATTGAGTGCTTTCAAAAGTCTAACTAGCTAGTTGAGCCTTCGTGCCACGTTTCGTAAGGTAATGACGCGAATAGACCAAGTTATGCCTTAAATTGCACAAAAACGTGACAAGCTCCTCCATGGAGAGAGTTGAGCAATTCCAAAGCCTCATTGTGGACCGTTGTACTCTAGTTAGTGCTCTTAAAAGTCTAACTTGCTAGTTTTTCCTTTTTGCCACGTTTCGTAAGGTAAAGACGCGAATAGACCAAGTTATGTCTCAAAGTGCACAAAAACGTTAAAAGCTCCTCTATGGAGAGAGTTTAGCAATTCCAAAGCATCAATGTGGACCGTTGTACTCTATTTAGTGCTCTTAAAAGTCTAACTTGCTAGTTGAGCCTTCGTGCCACGTTTCGTAAGGTAAAGACACGAATAGACCATGTTATGTCTCAAATTGCACTAAAACGTGAAAAGCTCCTCTATGGAGAGAGTTGAGCAATTCCAAAGCCTCAATGTGGACCGTTCCACTCTATTTAGTGCTCTTAAAAGTCTAACTAGCTAGTTGAGCCTTCGTGCCGCGTTTCGTAAGGTAAAGACACGAATAGACCAAGTTATGTCTCAAATTGCACAAAAACTTGAAAAGCTCATCTGTGGAGAGAGTTGAACAGTTCCAAAGCATCAATGTGGTCCGTTGTACTCTATTTAGTGCTCTTAAATGTCTAACTTGCTAGTTGAGGCTTCATGCCACGTTTCGTAAGATAAAGATGCAAGTAGACCAAGTTATATTTGAAATTGCACAAAAACGTGAAAAGCTCCTCTATAGAGAGAGTTGAGCAATTCCAAAGCATCGATGTGGACATTTGTACTCTATTTAGTGCTCTTAAAAGTCTAACTAGCTAGTTGAGCCTTCGTGCCACGTTTCGTAAGGTAAAGACACGAATAGACCAAGTTATGTCTCAAAGTGCACAAAAACGTGAAAAGCTCCTCTATGGAGAGAGTTGAGCAATTCCAAAGCCGCAATGTAGATTGTTGTACTCTATTTAGTGGTCTTTAATGTCTAACTTGCTAGTTGAGCCTTCGTGCCATGTTTCGTAAGGTGAAAACGCGAATAGACCAAGTTATGTTTGAAATTGCACAAAAACGAGAAAAGCTCCTCTACGGAGAGAGTTGAGCAATTCCAAAGCATCAATGTGGACCGTTGTACTCTATTTAGTGCTCTTAAAAGTCTAACTAGCTAGTTGAGCCTTCGTGCCGCGTTTCGTAAGGTAAAGACACGAACAGACCAAGTTGTGTCTCAAATTGCACAGAAACGTGAAAAGCTGCTCTATGGAGAGAGTTGAGCAATTCCAAAGCATCAATGTGGACCGTTGTACTGTATTTAGTGCTCTTAAAAGTCTAACTTGCTAGTTGAGCCTTCGTGCCACGTTTCGTAAGGTAAAGACGCGAATAGACCATGTTATGTCTCAAATTGCACTAAAACGTGAAAAGCTCCTCTATGGAGAGAGTTGAGCAATTCCAAAGCCTCAATGTGGACCGTTCCACTCTATTTAGTGCTCTTAAAAGTCTAACTAGCTAGTTGAGCCTTCGTGCCGCGTTTCGTAAGGTAAAGACACGAATAGACCAAGTTATGTCTCAAATTGCACAAAAACTTGAAAAGCTTATCTGTGGAGAGAGTTGAACAGTTCCAAAGCATCAATGTGGTCCGTTGTACTCTATGTAGTGCTCTTAAATGTCTAACTTGCTAGTTGAGGCTTCATGCCACGTTTCGTAAGATAAAGATGCAAGTAGACCAAGTTATATTTGAAATTGCACAAAAACGTGAAAAGCTCCTCTATGGAGAGAGTTGAGCAATTCCAAAGCATCAATGTGGACCGTTGTACTCTATTTAGTGCTTTCAAAAGTCTAACTAGCTAGTTGAGCCTTCGTGCCACGTTTCGTAAGGTAATGACGCGAATAGACCAAGTTATGCCTTAAATTGCACAAAAACGTGACAAGCTCCTCTATGGAGAGAGTTGAGCAATTCCAAAGCCTCATTGTGGACCGTTGTACTCTAGTTAGTGCTCTTAAAAGTCTAACTTGCTAGTTTTTCCTTTTTGCCACGTTTCGTAAGGTAAAGACGCGAATAGACCAAGTTATGTCTCAAAGTGCACAAAAACGTTAAAAGCTCCTCTATGGAGAGAGTTTAGCAATTCCAAAGCATCAATGTGGACCGTTGTACTCTATTTAGTGCTCTTAAAAGTCTAACTTGCTAGTTGAGCCTTCGTGCCACGTTTCGTAAGGTAAAGACACGAATAGACCATGTTATGTCTCAAATTGCACTAAAACGTGAAAAGCTCCTCTATGGAGAGAGTTGAGCATCTCCAAAGCCTCAATGTGGACCGTTCCACTCTATTTAGTGCTCTTAAAAGTCTAACTAGCTAGTTGAGCCTTCGTGCCGCGTTTCGTAAGGTAAAGACACGAATAGACCAAGTTATGTCTCAAATTGCACAAAAACTTGAAAAGCTCATCTGTGGAGAGAGTTGAACAGTTCCAAAGCATCAATGTGGTCCGTTGTACTCTATTTAGTGCTCTTAAATGTCTAACTTGCTAGTTGAGGCTTCATGCCACGTTTCGTAAGATAAAAATGCAAGTAGACCAAGTTATATTTGAAATTGCACAAAAACGTGAAAAGCTCCTCTATAGAGAGAGTTGAGCAATTCCAAAGCATCGATGTGGACATTTGTACTCTATTTAGTGCTCTTAAAAGTCTAACTAGCTAGTTGAGCCTTCGTGCCACGTTTCGTAAGGTAAAGACACGAATAGACCAAGTTATGTCTCAAAGTGCACAAAAACGTTAAAAGCTCCTCTATGGAGAGAGTTTAGCAATTCCAAAGCATCAATGTGGACCGTTGTACTCTATTTAGTGCTCTTAAAAGTCTAACTTGCTAGTTGAGCCTTCGTGCCACGTTTCGTAAGGTAAAGACACGAATAGACCATGTTATGTCTCAAATTGCACTAAAACGTGAAAAGCTCCTCTATGGAGAGAGTTGAGCATCTCCAAAGCCTCAATGTGGACCGTTCCACTCTATTTAGTGCTCTTAAAAGTCTAACTAGCTAGTTGAGCCTTCGTGCCGCGTTTCGTAAGGTAAAGACACGAATAGACCAAGTTATGTCTCAAATTGCACAAAAACTTGAAAAGCTCATCTGTGGAGAGAGTTGAACAGTTCCAAAGCATCAATGTGGTCCGTTGTACTCTATTTAGTGCTCTTAAATGTCTAACTTGCTAGTTGAGGCTTCATGCCACGTTTCGTAAGATAAAGATGCAAGTAGACCAAGTTATATTTGAAATTGCACAAAAACGTGAAAAGCTCCTCTATAGAGAGAGTTGAGCAATTCCAAAGCATCGATGTGGACATTTGTACTCTATTTAGTGCTCTTAAAAGTCTAACTAGCTAGTTGAGCCTTCGTGCCACGTTTCGTAAGGTAAAGACACGAATAGACCAAGTTATGTCTCAAAGTGCACAAAAACGTGAAAAGCTCCTCTATGGAGAGAGTTGAGCAATTCCAAAGCCGCAATGTAGATTGTTGTACTCTATTTAGTGGTCTTTAATGTCTAACTTGCTAGTTGAGCCTTCGTGCCATGTTTCGTAAGGTGAAAACGCGAATAGACCAAGTTATGTTTGAAATTGCACAAAAACGAGAAAAGCTCCTCTACGGAGAGAGTTGAGCAATTCCAAAGCATCAATGTGGACCGTTGTACTCTATTTAGTGCTCTTAAAAGTCTAACTAGCTAGTTGAGCCTTCGTGCCGCGTTTCGTAAGGTAAAGACACGAACAGACCAAGTTGTGTCTCAAATTGCACAGAAACGTGAAAAGCTGCTCTATGGAGAGAGTTGAGCAATTCCAAAGCATCAATGTGGACCGTTGTACTGTATTTAGTGCTCTTAAAAGTCTAACTTGCTAGTTGAGCCTTCGTGCCACGTTTCGTAAGGTAAAGACGCGAATAGACCATGTTATGTCTCAAATTGCACTAAAACGTGAAAAGCTCCTCTATGGAGAGAGTTGAGCAATTCCAAAGCCTCAATGTGGACCGTTCCACTCTATTTAGTGCTCTTAAAAGTCTAACTAGCTAGTTGAGCCTTCGTGCCGCGTTTCGTAAGGTAAAGACACGAATAGACCAAGTTATGTCTCAAATTGCACAAAAACTTGAAAAGCTTATCTGTGGAGAGAGTTGAACAGTTCCAAAGCATCAATGTGGTCCGTTGTACTCTATGTAGTGCTCTTAAATGTCTAACTTGCTAGTTGAGGCTTCATGCCACGTTTCGTAAGATAAAGATGCAAGTAGACCAAGTTATATTTGAAATTGCACAAAAACGTGAAAAGCTCCTCTATGGAGAGAGTTGAGCAATTCCAAAGCATCAATGTGGACCGTTGTACTCTATTTAGTGCTTTCAAAAGTCTAACTAGCTAGTTGAGCCTTCGTGCCACGTTTCGTAAGGTAATGACGCGAATAGACCAAGTTATGCCTTAAATTGCACAAAAACGTGACAAGCTCCTCTATGGAGAGAGTTGAGCAATTCCAAAGCCTCATTGTGGACCGTTGTACTCTAGTTAGTGCTCTTAAAAGTCTAACTTGCTAGTTTTTCCTTTTTGCCACGTTTCGTAAGGTAAAGACGCGAATAGACCAAGTTATGTCTCAAAGTGCACAAAAACGTTAAAAGCTCCTCTATGGAGAGAGTTTAGCAATTCCAAAGCATCAATGTGGACCGTTGTACTCTATTTAGTGCTCTTAAAAGTCTAACTTGCTAGTTGAGCCTTCGTGCCACGTTTCGTAAGGTAAAGACACGAATAGACCATGTTATGTCTCAAATTGCACTAAAACGTGAAAAGCTCCTCTATGGAGAGAGTTGAGCATCTCCAAAGCCTCAATGTGGACCGTTCCACTCTATTTAGTGCTCTTAAAAGTCTAACTAGCTAGTTGAGCCTTCGTGCCGCGTTTCGTAAGGTAAAGACACGAATAGACCAAGTTATGTCTCAAATTGCACAAAAACTTGAAAAGCTCATCTGTGGAGAGAGTTGAACAGTTCCAAAGCATCAATGTGGTCCGTTGTACTCTATTTAGTGCTCTTAAATGTCTAACTTGCTAGTTGAGGCTTCATGCCACGTTTCGTAAGATAAAAATGCAAGTAGACCAAGTTATATTTGAAATTGCACAAAAACGTGAAAAGCTCCTCTATAGAGAGAGTTGAGCAATTCCAAAGCATCGATGTGGACATTTGTACTCTATTTAGTGCTCTTAAAAGTCTAACTAGCTAGTTGAGCCTTCGTGCCACGTTTCGTAAGGTAAAGACACGAATAGACCAAGTTATGTCTCAAAGTGCACAAAAACGTGAAAAGCTCCTCTATGGAGAGAGTTGAGCAATTCCAAAGCCGCAATGTAGATCGTTGTACTCTATTTAGTGGTCTTTAATGTCTAACTTGCTAGTTGAGCCTTCGTGCCATGTTTCGTAAGGTGAAAACGCGAATAGACCAAGTTATGTTTGAAATTGCACAAAAACGAGAAAAGCTCCTCTACGGAGAGAGTTGAGCAATTCCAAAGCATCAATGTACCGTTGTACTCTATTTAGTGCTCTTAAAAGTCTAACTAGCTAGTTGAGCCTTCGTGCCGCGTTTCGTAAGGTAAAGACACGAACAGACCAAGTTGTGTCTCAAATTGCACAGAAACGTGAAAAGCTGCTCTATGGAGAGAGTTGAGCAATTCCAAAGCATCAATGTGGACCGTTGTACTCTATTTAGTGCTCTTAAAAGTCTAACTTGCTAGTTGAGCCTTCGTGCCGCGTTTCGTAAGGTAAAGACGCGAATAGACCATGTTATGTCTCAAATTGCACTAAAACGTGAAAAGCTCCTCTATGGAGAGAGTTGAGCAATTCCAAAGCCTCAATGTGGACCGTTCCACTCTATTTAGTGCTCTTAAAAGTCTAACTAGCTAGTTGAGCCTTCGTGCCGCGTTTCGTAAGGTAAAGACACGAATAGACCAAGTTATGTCTCAAATTGCACAAAAACTTGAAAAGCTCATCTGTGGAGAGAGTTGAACAGTTCCAAAGCATCAATGTGGTCCGTTGTACTCTATTTAGTGCTCTTAAATGTCTAACTTGCTAGTTGAGGCTTCATGCCACGTTTCGTAAGATAAAGATGCAAGTAGACCAAGTTATATTTGAAATTGCACAAAAACGTGAAAAGCTCCTCTATGGAGAGAGTTGAGCAATTCCAAAGCATCAATGTGGACCGTTGTACTCTATTTAGTGCTTTCAAAAGTCTAACTAGCTAGTTGAGCCTTCGTGCCACGTTTCGTAAGGTAATGACGCGAATAGACCAAGTTATGCCTTAAATTGCACAAAAACGTGACAAGCTCCTCTATGGAGAGAGTTGAGCAATTCCAAAGCCTCATTGTGGACCGTTGTACTCTAGTTAGTGCTCTTAAAAGTCTAACTTGCTAGTTTTTCCGTTTTCCCACGTTTCGTAAGGTAAAGACGCGAATAGACCAAGTTATGTCTCAAAGTGCACAAAAACGTTAAAAGCTCCTCCATGGAGAGAATTTAGCAATTCCAAAGCATCAATGTGGACCATTGTACTCTATTTAGTGGTCTTAAAAGTCTAACTAGCTAGTCAAGCCTTCGTGCCACGGTTTGTAAGGTAAAGACGTGAATAGACCATGTTATGTCTCAACTTGCACAAAGACGTGAAAAGCTCCTCTATGGAGAGAGTTGAGCAATTCCAAAGCATCAATGTGGACCGTTGTACTCTATTTAGTGCTCTTAAAAGTCTAACTAGCTAGTTGAGCCTTCGTGCCGCGTTTCGTAAGGTAAAGACTCGAATAGACCAAGTTATGTCTCAAATTGCACAAAAACGTGAAAGGCTCTTCTGTGGAGAGAGTTGAACAATTCCAAAGCATCAATGTGGGCCGTTGTACTCTATTTAGTGCTCTTAAAAGTCTAACTTGCTAGTTGAGCCTTCGTGCCACGTTTCGTAAGGTAAAGACGCGAATAGACCATGTTATGTCTCAAATTGCACAAAAACGGGAAAAGCTCCTCTATGGAGAGAGTTGAGTAATTCCAAAGCCTCAATGTGGACCGTTGTACTCTATTTAGTGCTCTTAAAAGTCTAACTAGCTAGTTGAGCCTTCGTGCCTCGTTTCGTAAGGTAAAGACACGAATAGACCAAGTTATGTCTCAAATTACACAAAAACGTGAAAAGCTCTTCTGTGGAGAGAGTTGAACAATTCGAAAGCATCAATGTGGACCGTTGTACTCTATTTAGTGCTCTTAAATGTCTAACTTGCTAGTTGAGCCTTCATGCCACGTTTCGTAAGGTAAAGTTACGAGTAGACCAAGTTATGTTTGAAATTGCACAAAAACATGAAAAGCTCCTCTATGGGGAGAGTTGAGCAATTCCAAAGCGTCAATGTGGACCGTTGTACTCTATTTAGTGCTTTTAAAAGTCTAACTAGCTAGTTGACCCTTCGTGCCACGTTTCGTAAGGTAATGACGCGAATAGACCAAGTTATGTCTCAAATTGCACAAAAACGTGAAAGGCTCTTCTGTGGAGAGAGTTGAACAATTCCAAAGCATCAATGTGGACCGTTGTACTCTATTTAGTGCTCTTAAAAGTCTAACTTGCTAGTTGAGCCTTCGTGCCACGTTTCGTAAGGTAAAGACGCGAATAGACCATCTTATGTCTCAAATTGCACTAAAACGTGAAAAGCTACTCTATGGTGAGAGTTGAGCAATTCCAAAGCCTCAATGTGGACCGTTGCACTCTATTTAGTGCTCTTAAAAGTCTAACTAGCTAGTTGAGCCTTCGTGCCGCGTTTCGTAAGGTAAAGACACGAATAGACCATGTTATGTCTCAAATTGCACAAAAACTTGAAAAGCTCTTCTGTGGAGAGAGTTGAACAATTCCAAAGCATCAATGTGGTCCGTTGTACTCTATTTAGTGTTCTTAAATGTCTAACTTGCTAGTTGAGGCTTCATGCCACGTTTCGTAAGGTAAAGATGCGAGTAGACCAAGTTATATTTGAAATTGCACAAAAACGTGAAAAGCTCCTCTATGGAGAGAGTTGAGCAATTCCAAAGCATCAATGTGGACCGTTGTACTCTATTTAGTGCTCTTAAAAGTCTAACTAGCTAGTTGAGCCTTCGTGCCGCGTTTCGTAAGGTAAAGACACGAATAGACCAAGTTATGTCTCAAATTGCACAAAAACGTGAAATGCTCTTCTGTGGAGAGAGTTGAACAATTCCAAAGCATCAATGTGGTCCTTTGTACTCTACTTAGTGCTCTTAAATGTCTAACTTGCTAGTTGAGGCTTCATGCCACGTTTCGTAAGGTAAAGATGCGAGTAGACCAAGTTATATTTGAAATTGCACAAAAACGTGAAAAGCTCCTCTGTGGAGAGAGTTGAGCAATTCCAAAGCATCAATGTGGACCGTTGTACTCTATTTAGTGCTATTAAAAGTCTAACTTGCTAGTTTTTCCTTGGTGCCACGTTTCGTAAGGTAAAGACGCGAATAGACCAAGTTATGTCTTAAATTGCACAAAAACGTGAAAAGCTCCTCTATGCAGAGAGTTTAGCAATTCCAAAGCATCAATGTGGACCATTGTACTCTATTTAGTGGTCTTAAAAGTCTAACTAGCTAGTCAAGCCTTCGTGCCACGTTTCGTAAGGTAAAGACGTGAATAGACCAACTTATGTCTCAAATTGCACAAAAACGTGAAAAGCTCCTCTTTGGAGAGAGTTCAGCAATTCAAAAGCATCAATGTGGACCTTTGTACTCTATTTAGTGCTCTTAAAAGTCTAACTAGCTAGGTGAGCCTTCGTGCCACGTTTCGTAAGGTAAAGACGTGAATCGACCAAGTTATGTCTCAAATTGCACAAAAACGTGAAAAGCTCCTCTATGGAGAGAGTTTAGCAATTCAAAAGCATCGATGTGGACCATTGTACTCTATTTAGTGGTCTTAAAACTCTAACTAGCTAGTCAAGCCCTTATGCCACGTTTCGTACGGTAAAGACGTGAATAGACCATGTTATGTCTCAACTTGCACAAAAACGTGAAAAGCTCTTCTATAGAGAGAGTTGAGCAATTCCAAAGCATCGATGTGGACCTTTGTACTCTATTTAGTGCTCTTAAAAGTCTAACTAGCTAGTTGAGCCTTCGTGCCGCGTTTCGTAAGGTAGAGACACGAATAGACCAAGTTATGTCTCAAATTGCACAAAAACTTGAAAAGCTCTTCTGTGGAGAGAGTTGAACAATTCCAAAGCATCAATGTGGTCCGTTGTTCTCTATTTAGTGCTCTTAAATGTCTAACTTGCTAGTTGAGCCTTCATGCCACGTTTCGTAAGGTAAAGATGCGAGTAGACCAAGTTATGTTTGAAATTGCACAAAAACGTGAAAAGCTCCTCTATGGAGAGAGTTGAGCAATTCCAAAGCATCAATGTGGACCGTTGTACTCCCTTTAGTGCTTTTAAAAGTTTAACTAGGTAGTTGAGCCTTCGTGCCACGTTTCGTAAGGTAATGACGCGAATAGACCAAGTTATGGCTTAAATTGCACAAAAACGTGAAAAGCTCCTCTATGGAGAGAGTTGAGCAATTCCAAAGCCTAATTGTGGACCGTAGTACTCTATTTAGTGCTCTTAAAACTCTAACTTGCTAGTTTTGCCTTTGTGCCACGTTTCGTAAGGTAAAGACGCGAATAGACCAAGTTATGTCTCAAATTGCAGAAAAAGTGAAAAGCTCCTCTATGGAGAGAGTTTAGCAATTCCAAAGCATCAATATGGACCATTGTACTCTATTTAGTGGTCTTAAAAGTCTCACTGGCTAGTCAAGCCTTCGTGCCACGTTTCGTAAGGTAAAGACGTGAATAGACCATGTTGTGTCTCAACTTGCACAAAAACGTGAAAAGCTCCTCCATAGAGAGAGTTGAGCAATTCCAAAGCATCAATGTGGACCTTTGTACTCTATTTAGTGCTCTTAAAAGTCTAAATAGCTAGTTGAGCTTTCGTGCCCCGTTTCGTAAGGTAAAGACGCGAATAGACCAAGTTATGTCTCAAAGGGCACAAAAACGTGAAATGTCCTCTATGGAGAGAGTTGAGCAATTCCAAAGCATCAATGTGGACCATTGTACTCTATTTAGTGGTCTTAAAAGTTTAACTAGCTAGTCAAGCCTTCGTGCCACGTTTCGTAAGGTAAAGACGTGAATAGACCATGTTATGTCTCAACTTGCACAATGACGTGAAAAGCTCCTCTATGGAGAGAGTTGAGCAATTCGAAAGCATCAATGTGGACCGTTGTACTCTATTTAGTGCTCTTAAATGTCTAACTTGCTAGTTGAGCTTTCATGCCACGTTTCGTAAGGTAAAGATGCAAGTAGACCAAGTTATGTTTGAAATTGCACAAAAACGTGAAAAGCTCCTCTATGGAAAGAGTTGAGCAATTCCAAAGCATCAATGTGGACCGTTGTACTCTATTTAGTGCTTTTAAAAGTCTAACTAGCTAGTTGAGCCTTCGTGCCACGTTTCGTAAGGTAATGACGCGAATAGACCAAGTTATGTCTCAAATTGCACAAAAACGTGAAAAGCTCCTCTATGGAGAGAGTTGAGCAATTCCAAAGCCTCATTGTGGACCGTTGTACTCTATTTAGTGCTCTTAAAAGTCTAACTTGCTAGTTTTGCCTTTGTGCCACGTTTCGTAAGGTAAAGACGCGAATAGACCAAGTTATGTCTCAAATTGCACAAAAACGTGAAAAGCTCCTCTATGGAGAGAGTTTAGCAATTACAAAGCATCAATATGGACCATTGTACTCTATTTAGTGGTCTTAAAAGTCTAACTAGCTAGTCAAGCCTTCGTGCCACGTTTCGTAAGGTAAAGACGTGAATAGACCATGTTATGTCTCAACTTGCACAAAAACGTGAAAAGCTCCTCTATAGAGAGAGTTGAGCAATTCCAAAGCATCAATGTGGACCTTTGTACTCTATTTAGTGCTCTTAAAAGTCTAACTAGCTAGTTGAGCCTTCGTGCCCCGTTTCGTAAGGTAAAGACGCGAATATACCAAGTTACGTCTCAAAGGGCACAAAAACGTGAAATGCTCCTCTATGGAGAGAGTTGAGCAATTCCAAAGCCGCAATGTAGATCGTTGTACTCTATTTAGTGGTCTTAAATGTCTAACTTGCTAGTTGAGCCTTCGTGCCATGTTTCGTAAGGTGAAGACGCGAATAGACCAAGTTATGTTCGAAATTGCACAAAAACGAGAAAAGCCCCTCTACGGAGAGAGTTGAGCAATTCCAAAGCATCAATGTGGACCGTTGTACTCTATTTAGTGCTCTTAAAAGTCTAACTAGCTAGTTGAGCCTTCGTGCCGCGTTTCGTAAGGTAAAGACACGAATAGACCAAGCTATGTCTCAAATTGCACAGAAACGTGAAAAGCTCTTCTGTGGAGAGAGTTGAACAATTCCAAAGCATCAATGTGGACCGTTGTACTCTATTTAGTGCTCTTAAAAGTCTAACTTGCTAGTTGAGCCTTCGTGCCACGTTTCGTAAGGTAAAGACGCGAATAGACCATGTTATGTCTCAAATTGCACAAAAACGTGAAAAGCTCCTCTATGGAGAGAGTTGAGCAATTCCAAAGCCCCAATGTGGACCGTTGCACTCTATTTACTGCTCTTAAAAGTCTAACTAGCTAGTTGAGCCTTCGTGCCGCGTTTCATAAGGTAAAGACACAAATAGACCAAGTTATGTCTCAAAGTGCACAAAAACGTGAAAAGCTCCTCTATGGAGAGAGTTGAGCAATTCCAAAGCCGCAATGTAGATCGTTGTACTCTATTTAGTGCTCTTAAAAGTCTAACTTGCTAGTTTTGCCTTTGTGCCACGTTTCGTAAGGTAAAGACGCGAATAGACCAAGTTATGTCTCAAATTGCACAAAAACGTGAAAAGCTCCTCTATGGAGAGAGTTTAGCAATTACAAAGCATTAATATGGACCATTGTACTCTATTTAGTGGTCTTAAAAGTCTAACTAGCTAGTCAAGCCTTCGTGCCACGTTTCGTAAGGTAAAGACGTGAATAGACCATGTTATGTCTCAACTTGCACAAAGACGTGAAAAGCTCCTCTATGGAGAGAGTTGAGCAATTCGAAAGCATCAATGTGGACCGTTGTACTCTATTTAGTGCTCTTAAATGTCTAACTTGCTAGTTGAGCTTTCATGCCACGTTTCGTAAGGTAAAGATGCAAGTAGACCAAGTTATGTTTGAAATTGCACAAAAACGTGAAAAGCTCCTCTATGGAAAGAGTTGAGCAATTCCAAAGCATCAATGTGGACCGTTGTACTCTATTTAGTGCTTTTAAAAGTCTAACTAGCTAGTTGAGCCTTCGTGCCACGTTTCGTAAGGTAATGACGCGAATAGACCAAGTTATGTCTCAAATTGCACAAAAACGTGAAAAGCTCCTCTATGGAGAGAGGTGAGCAATTCCAAAGCCTCATTGTGGACCGTTGTACTCTATTTAGTGCTCTTAAAAGTCTAACTTGCTAGTTTTGCCTTTGTGCCACGTTTCGTAAGGTAAAGACGCGAATAAACCAAGTTATGTCTCAAATTGCACAAAAACGTGAAAAGCTCCTCTATGGAGAGAGTTTAGCAATTCCAAAGCATCAATACGGACCATTGTACTCTATTTAGTGGTCTTAAAAGTCTAACTAGCTAGTCAAGCGTTCGTGCCACGTTTCGTAAGGTAAAGACGTGAATAGACCATGTTATGTCTCAATTTGCACAAAAACGAGAAAAGCTCCTCTATGGAGAGAGTTGAGCAATTCCAAAGCATTAATGTGGACCGTTGTACTCAATTTAGTGCTCTTAAAAGTCTAACTAGCTAGTTGAGCCTTCGTGCCACGTTTCGTAAGGTAAAGACGCGAATAGACCATGTTATGTCTCAAATTGCACAAAAACGTGAAAAGCTACTCTATGGAGAGAGTTTAACAATTCCAAACCATCAATGTGGACCGTTGAACTCTATCTAGTGCTCTTAAAAGTCTAACTTGCTAGTTGAGCCTTCGTGCCACGTTTCGTAAGGTAAAGACGCGAATAGACCATGTTATGTCTCAAATTGCATAAAAACGTGAAAAGCTCCTCTATGGAGAGAGTTGAGCAATTCCAAATCCTCAATGTGGACCGTTGTACTCTATTTAGTGCTCTTAAAAGTCTAACTAGCTAGTTGAGCCTTCGTGCCGCGTTTCGTAAGGTAAAGACACGAATAGGCCAAGTTATGTCTCAAATTGCACAAAAACGTGAAAAGCTCCTCTATGGAGAGAGTTGAGCAATTCCAAAGCATCAATGTGGACCGTTGTACTCTATTTAGTGCTTTTAAAAGTCTAACTAGCTAGTTGAGCCTTCGTGCCACGTTTCGTAAGGTAATGACGCGAATAGACCAAGTTATGTCTCAACTTGCACAAAAACGTGAAAAGCTCCTCTATAGAGAGAGTTGAGCAATTCCAAAGCGTCGATGTGGGCCTTTGTACTCTATTTAGTGCTCTTAAAAGTCTAACTAGCTAGTTGAGCCTTCGTGCCGCGTTTCGTAAGGTAAAGACACGAATAGGCCAAGTTATGTCTCAAATTGCACAAAAACGTGAAAAGCTCCTCTATGGAGAGAGTTGAGCAATTCCAAAGCATCAATGTGGACCGTTGTACTCTATTTAGTGCTCTTAAAAGTCTAACTTGCTAGTCAAGCCCTTGTGCCACGTTTCGTATGGTAAAGACGTGAATAGACCATGTTATGTCTCAACTTGCACAAAAACGTGAAAAGCTCCTCTATAGAGAGAGTTGAGCAATTCCAAAGCGTCGATGTGGGCCTTTGTACTCTATTTAGTGCTCTTAAAAGTCTAACTAGCTAGTTGAGCCTTCGTGCCACGTTTCGTAAGGTAATGACGCGAATAGACCAAGTTATGTCTCAAATTGCACAAAAACGTGAAAAGCTACTCTATGGAGAGAGTTTAACAATTCCAAACCATCAATGTGGACCGTTGAACTCTATCTAGTGCTCTTAAAAGTCTAACTTGCTAGTTGAGCCTTCGTGCCACGTTTCGTAAGGTAAAGACGCGAATAGACCATGTTATGTCTCAAATTGCATAAAAACGTGAAAAGCTCCTCTATGGAGAGAGTTGAGCAATTCCAAATCCTCAATGTGGACCGTTGTACTCTATTTAGTGCTCTTAAAAGTCTAACTAGCTAGTTGAGCCTTCGTGCCGCGTTTCGTAAGGTAAAGACACGAATAGGCCAAGTTATGTCTCAAATTGCACAAAAACGTGAAAAGCTCCTCTATGGAGAGAGTTGAGCAATTCCAAAGCATCAATGTGGACCGTTGTACTCTATTTAGTGCTTTTAAAAGTCTAACTAGCTAGTTGAGCCTTCGTGCCACGTTTCGTAAGGTAATGACGCGAATAGACCAAGTTATGTCTCAAATTGCACAAAAACGTGAAAAGCTCCTCTATGGAGAGAGTTGAGCAATTCCAAAGCCTCATTGTGGACCGTTGTACTCTATTTAGTGCTCTTAAAAGTCTAACTTGCTAGTTTTGCCTTTGTTCCACGTTTCGTAAGGCAAAGACGCGAATAGACCAAGTTATGTCTCAAATTGCACAAAAACGTGAAAAGCTCCTCTATGGAGAGAGTTTAGCAATTCCAAAGCATCAATGTGGACCATTGTACTCTATTTAGTGGTCTTAAAAGTCTAACTAGCTAGTCAAGCCTTCGTGCCACGTTTCGTAAGGTAAAGACGTGAATAGACCATGTTATGTCTCAACTTGCACAAAAACGTGAAAAGCTCCTCAATATAGAGAGTTGAGCAATTCCAAAGCATCAATGTGGACCTTTGTACTCTATTTAGTGCCCTTAAAAGTCTAACTAGCTAGTTGAGCCTTCGTGCCACATTTCGTAAGGTAAAGACGCGAATAGACCAAGTTATGTCTCAAATTGAACAAAAACGTGAAAAGCTCCTCTATGGAGAGAGTTTAGCAATTCAAAAGCATCAATGTGGTCCGTTGTACTGTATATAGTGGTCTTAAAAGTCTAACTTGCTAGTCAAGCCCTTGTGCCACGTTTCGTATGGTAAAGACGTGAATAGACCATGTTATGTCTCAACTTGCACAAAAACGTGAAAAGCTCCTCTATAGAGAGAGTTGAGCAATTCCAAAGCGTCGATGTGGGCCTTTGTACTCTATTTAGTGCTCTTAAAAGTCTAACTAGCTAGTTGAGCCTTCGTGCCACGTTTCGTAAGGTAAAGACGCGAATAGACCATGTTATGTCTCAAATTGCACAAAAACGTGAAAAGCTCCTCTATGGAGAGAGTTGAACAATTCCAAACCATCAATGTAGACGGTTGAACTCTATTTGGTGCTCTTAAAAGTCTAACATGATAGTTGAGCCTTCGTGCCACGTTTCGTAAGGTAAAGACGCGAATAGACCATGTTATGTCTCAAATTGCATAAAAACGTGAAAAGCTCCTCCATGGAGAGAGTTGAGCAATTCCAAAGCCTCAATGTGGACCGTTGTACTCTATTTAGTGCTCTTAAAAGTCTAACTAGCTAGTTGAGCCTTCGTGCCGCGTTTCGTAAGGTAAAGACACGAATAGACCAAGTTATGTCTCAAATTGCACAAAAACGTGAAAAGCTCCTCTATGGAGAGAGTTGAGCAATTCCAAAGCATCAATGTGGACCGTTGTACTCTATTTAGTGCTCTTAAAAGTCTAACTAGCTAGTTGAGCCTTCGTGCCACGTTTCGTAAGGTAAAGACGCGAATAGACCATGTTATGTCTCAAATTGCACAAAAACGTGAAAAGCTCCTCTATGGAGAGAGTTGAACAATTCCAAACCATCAATGTAGACGGTTGAACTCTATTTGGTGCTCTTAAAAGCCTAACTTGATAGTTGAGCCTTCGTGCCACGTTTCGTAAGGTAAAGACGCGAATAGACCATGTTATGTCTCAAATTGCATAAAAACGTGAAAAGCTCCTCCATGGAGAGAGTTGAGCAATTCCAAAGCCTCAATGTGGACCGTTGTACTCTATTTAGTGCTCTTAAAAGTCTAACTAGCTAGTTGAGCCTTCGTGCCGCGTTTCGTAAGGTAAAGACACGAATAGACCAAGTTATGTCTCAAATTGCACAAAAACGTGAAAAGCTCCTCTATGGAGAGAGTTGAGGAATTCCAAAGCATCAATGTGGACCATTGTACTCTATTTAGTGCTTTTAAAAGTCTAACTAGCTAGTTGAGCCTTCGTGCCACGTTTCGTAAGGTAAAGACGCGAATAGACCATGTTATGTCTCAAATTGCACAAAAACGTGAAAAGCTCCTCTATGGAGAGAGTTGAACAATTCCAAAGCATCAATGTGGACCGTTGTACTCTTTTTAGTGCTCTTAAAAGTCTAACTTGCAAGTTGAGCCTTCGTGCCACGTTTCGTAAGGTAAAGACGCGAATAGACCATGTTATGTCTCAAATTGGACAAAAACGTGAAAAGCTCCTCTATGGAGAGAGTTGAGCAATTCCAAAGCCTCAATGTGGACCGTTGTACTCTATTTAGTGCTCTTAAAAGTCTAACTAGCTAGTTGAGCCTTCGTGCCGCGTTTCGTAAGGTAAAGACACGAATAGACCAAGTTATGTCTCAAATTGCACAAAAACGTGAAAAGCTCCTCTATGGAGATAGTTGAGCAATTCCAAAGCATCAATGTGGACCGTTGTACTCTATTTAGTGCTTTTAAAAGTCTAACTAGCTAGTTGAGCCTTCGTGCCACGTTTCGTAAGGTAATGACGCGAATAGACCAAGTTATGTCTCAAATTGCACAAAAACATGAAAAGCTCTTATATGGAGAGAGTTGAGCAATTCCAAAGCCTCATTGTGGACCGTTGTACTCTATTTAGTGCTCTTAAAAGTCTAACTTGCTAGTTTTGCCTTTGTTCCACGTTTCGTAAGGCAAGAACGCGAATAGACCAAGTTATGTCTCAAATTGCACAAAAAAGTGAAAAGCTCCTCTATGGAGAGAGTTTAGCAATTCCAAAGCATCAATGTGTACCATTGTACTCTATTTAGTGGTTTTAAAAGTCTAACTAGCTAGTCAAGCCTTCGTGCCACGTTTCGTAAGGTAAAGACGTGAATAGACCATGTTATGTCTCAACTTGCACAAAAACGTGAAAAGCTTCTCTATCGAGAGAGTTGAGCAATTCCAAAACATCAATGTGGACCTTTGTACTCTATTTAGTGCTCTTAAAAGTCTAACTAGCTAGTTGAGCCTTCGTGCCACGTTTCGTAAGGTAAAGACGCGAATAGACCATGTTATGTCTCAAATTGCACAAAAACGTGAAAAGCTCCTCTATGGAGAGAGTTGAACAATTCCAAACCATCAATGTGGACCGTTGTACTCTATTTGGTGCTCTTAAAAGTCTAACTTGATAGTTGAGCCTTCGTGCTTCGTTTCGTAGGGTAAAGACGCGAATAGACCATGTTATGTCTCAAATTGCATAAAAACGTGAAAAGCTCCTCCATGGAGAGAGTTGAGCAATTCCAAAGCCTCAATGTGGACCGTTGTACTCTATTTAGTGCTCTTAAAAGTCTAACTAGCTAGTTGAGCCTTCGTGCCGCGTTTCGTAAGGTAAAGACACGAATAGACCAAGTTATGTCTCAAATTGCACAAAAACGTGAAAAGCTCGTCTATGGAGAGAGTTGAGCAATTCCAAAGCATCAATGTGGACCGTTGTACTCTATTTAGTGCTTTTAAAAGTCTAACTAGCTAGTTGAGCCTTCGTGCCACGTTTCGTAAGGTAAAGACGCGAATAGACCATGTTATGTCTCAAATTGCACAAAAACGTGAAAAGCTCCTCTATGGAGAGAGTTGAACAATTCTAAAGCATCAATGTGGACCGTTGTACTCTATTTAGTGCTCTTAAAAGTCTAACTTGCTAGTTGAGCCTTCGTGCCACGTTTCGTAAGGTAAAGACGTGAATAGACCATGTTATGTCTCAAATTGCACAAAAACGTGAAAAGCTCCTCTATGGAGAGAGTTGAGCAATTCCAAAGCCTCAATGTGGACCGTTGTATTCTATTTAGTGCTCTTAAAAGTCTAACTAGCTAGTTGAGCTTTCGTGCCACGTTTCGTAAGGTAAAGACGCGAATAGACCATGTTATGTCTCAAATTGCACAAAAACGTGAAAAGCTACTCTATGGAGAGAGTTTAACAATTACAAACCATCAATGTGGACCGTTGTACTCTATTTAGTGCTCTTAAAAGTCTAACTTGCTAGTTGAGCCTTCGTGCCACGTTTCGTAAGGTAAAGACGCGAATAGACTATGTTATGTCTCAAATTGCACAAAAACGTGAAAAGCTACTCTATGGAGATAGTTTAACAATTCCAAACCATCAATGTGGACCGTTGTACTCTATTTAGTGCTCTTAAAAGTCTAACTTGCTAGTTGAGCCTTCGTGCCACGTTTCGTAAGGTAAAGAGGCGAATAGACCATGTTATGTCTCAAATTGCATAAAAACGTGAAAAGCTCCTCTATGGAGAGAGTTGAGCAATTCCAAATCCTCAATGTGGACCGTTGTACTCTATTTAGTGCTCTTAAAAGTCTAACTAGCTAGTTGAGCCTTCGTGCCGCGTTTCATAAGGTAAAGACACGAATAGGCCAAGTGATGTCTCAAATTGCACAAAAACGTGAAAAGCTCCTCTATGGAGAGAGTTGAGCAATTCCAAAGCATCAATGTGGACCGTTGTACTCTATTTAGTGCTTTTAAAAGTCTAACTAGCTAGTTGAGCCTTCGTGCCACGTTTCGTAAGGTAATGACGCGAATAGACCAAGTTATGTCTCAAATTGCACAAAAACGTGAAAAGCTCCTCTATGGAGAGAGTTGAGCAATTCCAAAGCCTCATTGTGGACCGTTGTACTCTATTTAGTGCTCTTAAAAGTCTAACTTGCTAGTTTTGCCTTTGTTCCACGTTTCGTAAGGCAAAGACGCGAATAGACCAAGTTATGTCTCAAATTGCACAAAAACGTGAAAAGCTCCTCTATGGAGAGAGTTTAGCAATTCCAAAGCATCAATGTGGACCATTGTACTCTATTTAGTGGTCTTAAAAGTCTAACTAGCTAGTCAAGCCTTCGTGCCACGTTTCGTAAGGTAAAGACGTGAATAGACCATGTTATGTCTCAACTTGCACAAAAACGTGAAAAGCTCCTCTATATAGAGAGTTGAGCAATTCCAAAGCATCAATGTGGACCTTTGTACTCTATTTAGTGCTCTTAAAAGTCTAACTAGCTAGTTGAGCCTTCGTGCCACGTTTCGTAATGTAAAGACGCGAATAGACCAAGTTATGTCTCAAATTGAACAAAAACGTGAAAAGCTCCTCTATGGAGAGAGTTTAGCAATTCAAAAGCATCAATGTGGTCCGTTGTACTCTATATAGTGGTCTTAAAAGTCTAACTTGCTAGTCAAGCCCTTGTGCCACGTTTCGTATGGTAAAGACGTGAATAGACCATGTTATGTCTCAACTTGCACAAAAACGTGAAAAGCTCCTCTATAGAGAGAGTTGAGCAATTCCAAAGCGTCGATGTGGGCCTTTGTACTCTATTTAGTGCTCTTAAAAGTCTAACTAGCTAGTTGAGCCTTCGTGCCACGTTTCGTAAGGTAAAGACGCGAATAGACCATGTTATGTCTCAAATTGCACAAAAACGTGAAAAGCTCCTCTATGGAGAGAGTTGAACAATTCCAAACCATCAATGTAGACGGTTGAACTCTATTTGGTGCTCTTAAAAGTCTAACTTGATAGTTGAGCCTTCGTGCCACGTTTCGTAAGGTAAAGACGCGAATAGACCATGTTATGTCTCAAATTGCATAAAAACGTGAAAAGCTCCTCCATGGAGAGAGTTGAGCAATTCCAAAGCCTCAATGTGGACCGTTGTACTCTATTTAGTGCTCTTAAAAGTCTAACTAGCTAGTTGAGCCTTCGTGCCGCGTTTCGTAAGGTAAAGACACGAATAGACCAAGTTATGTCTCAAATTGCACAAAAACGTGAAAAGCTCCTCTATGGAGAGAGTTGAGCAATTCCAAAGCATCAATGTGGACCGTTGTACTCTATTTAGTGCTTTTAAAAGTCTAACTAGCTAGTTGAGCCTTCGTGCCACGTTTCGTAAGGTAAAGACGCGAATAGACCATGTTATGTCTCAAATTGCACAAAAACGTGACAAGCTCCTCTATGGAGAGAGTTGAACAATTCGAAAGCATCAATGTGGACCGATATACTCTATTTAGTGCTCTTAAAAGTCTAACTTGCTAGTTGAGCCTTCGTGCCACGTTTCGTAAGGTAAAGACGCGAATAGACCATGTTATGTCTCAAATTGCACAAAAACGTGGAAAGCTCCTCTATGGAGAGAGTTGAGCAATTCCAAAGCCTCAATGTGGACCGTTGTACTCTATTTAGTGCTCTTAAAAGTCTAACTAGCTAGTTGAGCCTTCGTGCCGCGTTTCGTAAGGTAAAGACGCGAATAGACCAAGTTATGTCTCAAATTGAACAAAAACGTGAAAAGCTCCTCTATGGAGATAGTTGAGCAATTCCAAAGCATCAATGTGGACCGTTGTACTCTATTTAGTGCTTTTAAAAGTCTAACTAGCTAGTTGAGCCTTCGTGCCACGTTTCGTAAGGTAATGACGCGAATAGACCAAGTTATGTCTCAAATTGCACAAAAACGTGAAAAGCTCCTCTATGGAGAGAGTTGAGCAATTCCAAAGCCTCATTGTGGACCGTTGTACTCTATTTAGTGCTCTTAAAAGTCTAACTTGCTAGTTTTGCCTTTGTTCCACGTTTCGTAAGGCAAAGACGCGAATAGACCAAGTTATGTCTCAAATTGCACAAAAACGTGAAAAGCTCCTCTATGGAGAGAGTTAAGCAATTCCAAAGCATCAATGTGGACCGTTGTACTCAATTTAGTGCTTTTAAAAGTCTAACTAGCTAGTTGAGCCTTCGTGCCACGTTTCGTAAGGTAATGACGCGAATAGACCAAGTTATGTCTCAAATTGCACAAAAACGTGAAAAGCTCTTATATGGAGAGAGTTGAGCAATTCCAAAGCCTCATTGTGGACCGTTGTACTCTATTTAGTGCTCTTAAAAGTCTAACTTGCTAGTTTTGCCTTTGTTCCACGTTTCGTAAGGCAAGAACGCGAATAGACCAAGTTATGTCTCAAATTGCACAAAAACGTGAAAAGCTCCTCTATGGAGAGAGTTTAGCAATTCCAAAGCATCAATGTGTACCATTGTACTCTATTTAGTGGTTTTAAAAGTCTAACTAGCTAGTCAAGCCTTCGTGCCACGTTTCGTAAGGTAAAAACGTGAATAGACCATGTTATGTCTCAACTTGCACAAAAACGTGAAAAGCTTCTCTATAGAGAGAGTTGAGCAATTCCAAAGCATCAATGTGGACCTTTGTACTCTATTTAGTGCTCTTAAAAGTCTAACTAGCTAGTTGAGCCTTCGTGCCACGTTTCGTAAGGTAAAGACGCGAATAGACCAAGTTATGTCTCAAATTGCATAAAAACGTGAAAAGCTCCTCTATGGAGAGAGTTTAGCAATTCAAAAGCATCAATGTGGACCATTGTACTCTATATAGTGGTCTTAAAAGTCTAACTAGCTAGTCAAGCCCTTGTGCCACGTTTCGTATGGTAAAGACGTGAATAGACCATGTTATGTCTCAACTTGCACAAAAACGTGAAAAGCTCCTCTATAGAGAGAGTTGAGCAATTCCAAAGCATCGATGTGGACCTTTGTACTCTATTTAGTGCTCTTAAAAGTCTAACTTGCTAGTTTTGCCTTTGTTCCACATTTCGTAAGGCAAAGACGTGAATAGACCATGTTATGTCTCAACTTGCACAAAAACGTGAAACGCTCCTCTATATAGAGAGTTGAGCAATTCCAAAGCATCAATGTGGACCTTTGTACTCTATTTAGTGCTCTTACAAGTCTAACTAGCTAGTTGAGCCTTCGTGCCACGTTTCGTAAGGTAAAGACGCGAATAGACCAAGTTATGTCTCAAATTGCATAAAAACGTGAAAAGCTCCTCTATGGAGAGAGTTTAGCAATTCAAAAGCATCAATGTGGACCATTGTACTCTATATAGTGGTCTTAAAAGTCTAACTAGCTAGTCAAGCCCTTGTGCCACGTTTCGTATGGTAAAGACGTGAATAGACCATGTTATGTCTCAACTTGCACAAAAACGTGAAAAGCTCCTCTATGGAGAGAGTTTAGCAATTCCAAAGCATCAATGTGGACCATTGTACTCTATTTAGTGGTCTTAAAAGTCTAACTAGCTAGTCAAGCCTTCGTGCCACGTTTCGTAAGGTAAAGACGTGAATAGACCATGTTATGTCTCAACTTGCACAAAAACGTGAAAAGCTCCTCTATATAGAGAGTTGAGCAATTCCAAAGCATTAATGTGGACCTTTGTACTCTATTTAGTGCTCTTAAAAGTCTAACTAGCTAGTTGAGCCTTCGTGCCACGTTTCGTAAGGTAAAGACGCGAATAGACCAAGTTATGTCTCAAATTGCATAAAAACGTGAAAAGCTCCTCTATGGAGAGAGTTTAGCAATTCAAAAGCATCAATGTGGACCATTGTACTCTATATAGTGGTCTTAAAAGTCTAACTAGCTAGTCAAGCCCTTGTGCCACGTTTCGTATGGTAAAGACGTGAATAGACCATGTTATGTCTCAACTTGCACAAAAACGTGAAAAGCTCCTCTATAGAGAGAGTTGAGCAATTCCAAAGCATCGATGTGGACCTTTGTACTCTATTTAGTGCTCTTAAAAGTCTAACTAGCTAGTTGAGCCTTCGTGCCACGTTTCGTAAGGTAAAGACGCGAATAGACCAAGTTATGTCTCAAAGTGCACAAAAACGTGAAAAGCTCCTCTATGGAGAGAGTTGAGCAATTCCAAAGCCGCAATGTAGATCGTTGTACTCTATTTAGTGGTCTTAAATGTCTAACTTGCTAGTTGAGCCTTCGTGCCATGTTTCGTAAGGTGAAGACGCGAATAGACCAAGTTATGTTTGAAATTGCACAAAAACGAGAAAAGCTCCTCTACGGAGAGAGTTGAGCAATTCCAAAGCATCAATGTGGACCGTTGTACTCTATTTAGTGCTCTTAAAAGTCTAACTAACTAGTTGAGCCTTCGTGCCGCGTTTCGTAAGGTAAAGACATGAATAGACCAAGTTATGTCTCAAATTGCACAGAAACGTGAAAAGCTCTTCTGTGGAGAGAGTTGAACAATTTCAAAGCATCAATGTGGACCGTTGTACTCTATTTAGTGCTCTTAAAAGTCTAACTTGCTAGTTGAGCCTTCGTGCCACGTTTCGTAAGGTAAAGACGCGAATAGACCATGTTATGTCTCAAATTGCACTAAAACGTGAAAAGCTCCTCTATGGAGAGAGTTGAGCAATTCCAAAGCCTCAATGTGGACCGTTCTGTTGAATATATGTTTGAGTGATTACAATGGCATGCTTGATTGAACTTTGATCTATTGATTGTATTGAGAAACATAGGTGCATATGCCTACTTGATTAGTTTAGGAATTCAAGACTTATATTAAATTAGTTCAATTGTGCTTATTTGATGATTTGATTATTGAACTAACGTGGACTAATTGCAAGAAACCCAAAAAGGGTTTACATAGCATGTCTTGAGTATGATTTGTGTGTAGGGTGACCAAAACGTAAATTAGTCCTAATGTCATCCTCGACCAACATTAGTGAAGGCTTAATCAGTGTCAAACATGATTAAGAAAGTCGATTTCGTGGTCAACATAAGTCAAGTTTTGCCAAAGATGTCTTGGAGCTTAATTGGGATCAATTGAAGTAAAATTTACTTTCTAGTCAAAGTCAGAATCAACGGACGTGACATGGCAGTTGACATGGCATTGTCGACATGGGATTGTTGACATGGCATTGATGACATGGCAAAGAAGACAAGCTAACCATAGTTACATCTTAACTAGAAGACTTAAAGCCAAAAGAGAAGACAAGGAAAAGTTAATTTGAAAGGAGGAGACAAGAGGTACAACAAGTCTTATGACAAGTTTTTCTCTTCACATGTGTGGGAAGCTTTATTTCAAAACCATTTCTCTTTCCCACCAAGACACTCCACATCCAATGAATCATACTCTCTCTACATCAAAATCCCATTTTAATCCAATGGCCAAAGATTCAAGCTTTATTCTTATCTCTCCTACTTTACATCCTATGGACAAAATTGAATCTTCATTTGATCCAAAGGCCATCATTTATTCCACTAAGAGACAAACTTTTCTCAAGTCAATGGTTGTATCTTTCAAGATGCCTCTAAAGTCTATATCCATCCAAAAGCCATGATTTACTCCACCTAAAGGACAAATCTTTCTTTAAAGTCAATTAGTGTGTCTCTAACGTCTATATTCATCTAAAGGCCATGATTTCATCCTTTAAATCCAATGGCTGAAATTTCAAGAGACCATCACTTCATTTTTACTATAAAGCAAACACTAGTTTCTTGGCTCTATACACTTGGCCGAAAATTACACACTCTCTCTAGTGTTCTTCATCTTCTAAGCTTTCATTCTTTCACTCATTCATTTCTTGATTACATACATGATTTTGAAGAGAGATCACACACACTAGCCAAGTAAAGCTTTATTGTTACTCTTGAGCCTTTGTTACCAGATTCTTATCATTTCCTCAAGAGTCATTCTACTTGCTTGAGCAATCTGATTTCCAGCACCTATAAGGCTTCATTCTATATCTCCATTTCACCATTCAAGCCTTATCACAACTGATTTTCGTTGGTTGATACACTACTCAAAATTTCACATACCCTAGCAACCAAAAAATCTCAAATCTGAGTTTTGTGCTTACCATTCCCATTCCAGCTTTTCAAGAGCTTCATTTGAGCTTTAGACACTTACAAATCCAGCTACTAAAGAGCCAGCCTTTGAGCCTAAACTTATCTCATACCCGGCTATTCTTAGAGCCATTTTTGAGCTTGTATTTTGTTGATTAAGTTAGTGTGGTGAGCTACAAACCACACGGTGTGTAGAGTTTGGTGTGGTGCGCTATAAACCACACGGTGTGTAAAGTTTGGTGTTTGAGCTACAAAAACACTGGTTGTATGAGTTCCGCTTGACTCGGTTGAACAAGCTATAGTGGAGTGTTTGAAATTCCCAAGTGGGACTTGGGGAGTGGAGTAGGCTTGGGTTAAGCCGAACCAATATAAATCTCTTGCCTCTTTTACTTTTCAGCAATTTCAATTAGCATTGCATTCTCATATCATACGTACTTGAAATTGGATATTTAGGTTGCTAGATTCAAGTTTGTTTAAATTGATTGTTTTCCTTGACTCATATACATATACACTAGAATTTAATTTGGTATTTAGCTTCCGCTTAGGGTGAAATTTGATATAATTCATTGAAACCGAAAAAGGAGTGACCTAGTCTAAATTTGACTGAGGACACAATTCACCCCCCCTCTTGTGGTGCCATACATCCTAACAAGTGGTATCGGAGCAAGGTTACTTGCATATAGAAGTAATTGTCTTGTGCATTATTTGTGATTCTTGATATGGCATCTATTAGTGGTAGACATGATCATGTATTAGAGGGTCAATCTAGTGGTACACCTCCATACTTTGATGGAGAAGACTATGACCATTGGAAGATGAGAATGAAACTTTATTTCATGTCTCTAGATATTGATTTGTGGTATGTCATAGAGGATGGACCTTATGAGCCTACTATCACCATCAAAGTTGGTGATGTTGAGAAGGAGATTTCAAAACCTAGGGATAAATGGGATGATAATGATAAGAAAAAGATTTCTTTGAATGCTAAAGCTATGTCTATTTTATTTAATGCATTAAATTCAATTGAAGCTAAACATATTTCTACATGCATTTCGGCTAAAGATATGTGGACTAGGTTAGAGATGAAGCATGAGGGAACTAATCAAGTAAAGGAGTCTAAGATTAACATGCTCATGCATTCATATGAATTGTTCACTATGCTTCCACATGAGTCTACACCTCCATACTCTATTTAGTGCTCCTAAAAGTCTAAATAGCTAGTTGAGCCTTCGTGCCCCGTTTCGTAAGGTAAAGAGGCGAATAGACCAAGTTATGTCTCAAAGGGCACAAAAACGTGAAATGTCCTCCATGGAGAGAGTTGAGCAATTCGAAAGCATCAATGTGGACCATTGTACTCTATTTAGTGGTCTTGAAAGTTTAACTAGCTAGTCAAGCCTTCGTGCCACGTTTCGTAAGGTAAAGACGTGAATAGACCATGTTATGTCTCAACTTGCACAAAGACGTGAAAAGCTCCTCTATGGAGAGAGTTGAGCAATTCGAAAGCATCAATGTGGACCGTTGTACTCTATTTAGTGCTCTTAAATGTCTAACTTGCTAGTTGAGCTTTCATGCCACGTTTCGTAAGGTAAAGATGCAAGTAGACCAAGTTATGTTTGAAATTGCACAAAAACGTGAAAAGCTCCTTGACCGACACCAAAGTGTGTGTGTACTTACCCCAAGTGTAGGGTATCATCAAGTAATAAACCGGTGAGTCCGGTATCGATCCACGAGGAAGAAATGCAAATTTGAAGTGAATGATATGCAAATGACTAGCTAACACTAATAAAGTAAGCACAAATTGGATTTAAAACAATTAATTAAAAACCTAGTCTCTAATCCGTCCCGGTGGCTACTCGTTTCTCATACTCAATGTATCATTGCAAACACACACAACCATACACAATGCATTGTGTGATACTATCAATCATGCATATGCAAAGAGAATTGGGATATAAGACTTCAATTCATACATGTAGGCCATCGGGTCTCTTAATCTACGATGAACGCAAAGGGATAAGCACCTAATATTATGGATTAATGTTCCCCCTTGGGGCTCGGCTTGGCTAACACCCTAGTTTCACACTCAAAGATCAATTAACCATAACTCTCCCATGCACATTCCTAAATTAACCCAAAACTCCATCATCAATACACATAATTAATAGCTATGCAATGAAAAACTCAATTAATTAAGGAAATCATGCAATGGGTTTAACAATTCTCAATCGAACACATTAGATGCAATCCCTAGACTAGACAATCCAAGAATACAATCAAATATGTCATTCCCACAGATCCAATCACACAACTATCACGAAATTAAAATAGAGAAATCGAAGCTACGATTCTTTGAGCATATCTTGAGTAATCGAAACCTTGCACCCACCGTTCGGGACTAGAAACTAGAAAGGGAACTTAGCCACTCATTACAATGAGAATAAACATCAATTTTATAGATGAAAACCAATGTTTACAATCAAGATCACAAGAACTAAGTAAAACCCTAGAGAGAGAAAGAGAGAAAAACTATGGAGGCTAGATGTTGTAGGAGATGAATTATGAGAAGTAAGAAGAAATCTTAGGGTTTTCTCCTCCTTTTACCATTGAAAATACCTAACTACCCTTATACAAACGTTCCCCATTGGTTACATACATGATTTACCCCAAATGCCCTTGAAATTTTGGTGTAGAAAATTGCAGATCCGCGGTAGGTGTCCGGACGGCTTTGGAAGGTGTCCGGACACCTGGGCTTCATCAACTCTGTCTCATTTTTCAAAGGAAGTGTCCGGACACCACCTGCTCCAACTTGCCCGAACAAGGTCCGATTCCTACAAAACCAAGGGGAAACATTTGTAAGTGTAAAATTAAGCTAAAATGCAATCAAATACATTAACTAAGTGCTAGAACATCCTAATTAAAGGACATTAGAACCTCAAAATAGAGGTACAATCACTCCTCTATGGAAAGAGTTGAGCAATTCCAAAGCATTAATGTGGATCGTTGTACTCTATTTAGTGCTTTTAAAAGTCTAACTAGCTAGTTGAGCCTTCGTGCCACGTTTCGTAAGGTAATGACGCGAATAGACCAAGTTATGTCTCAAATTGCACAAAAACGTGAAAAGCTCCTCTATGGAGAGAGTTGAGCAATTCCAAAGCCTCATTGTGGACCGTTCTACTCTATTTAGTGCTCTTAAAAGTCTAACTTGCTAGTTTTGCCTTTGTGCCACGTTTCGTAAGGTAAAGACGCGAATAAACCAAGTTATGTCTCAAATTGCACAAAAACGTGAAAAGCTCCTCTATGCAGAGAGTTTAGCAATTCCAAAGCATCAATATGGACCATTGTACTCTATTTAGTGGTCTTAAAAGTCTAACTAGCTAGTCAAGCCTCCGTGCCACGTTTCGTAAGGTAAAGACGTGAATAGACCATGTTATGTCTCAACTTGCACAAAAACGTGAAAAGCTTCTCTATAGAGAGAGTTGAGCAATTCCAAAGCATCAATGTGGACCTTTGTACTCTATTTAGTGCTCTTAAAAGTCTAACTAGCTAGTTGAGCATTCGTGCCCCGTTTCGTAAGGTAAAGACGCGAATAGACCAAGTTATGTCTCAAAGGGCACAAAAACGTGAAATGCTCCTCTATGGAGAGAGTTGAGCAATTCCAAAGCCGCAATGTAGATCGTTGTACTCTATTTAGTGGTCTTAAATGTCTAACTTGCTAGTTGAGCCTTCGTGCCATGTTTCGTAAGGTGAAGACGCGAATAGACCAAGTTATGTTCGAAATTGCACAAAAACGAGAAAAGCCCCTCTACGGAGAGAGCCGAGCAATTCCAAAGCATCAATGTGGACCGTTGTACTCTATTTAGTGCTCTTAAAAGTCTAACTAGCTAGTTGAGCCTTCGTGCCGCGTTTCGTAAGGTAAAGACACTAATAGACCAAGCTATGTCTCAAATTGCACAGAAACGTGAAAAGTTCTTTTGTGGAGAGAGTTGGACAACTCCAAAGCATCAATGTGGACCGTTGTACTCTATTTAGTGCTCTTAAAAGTCTAACTTGCTAGTTGAGCCTTCGTGCCACGTTTCGTAAGGTAAAGACGCGAATAGACCATGTTATGTCTCAAATTGCACAAAAACGTGAAAAGCTCCTCTATGGAGAGAGTTGAGCAATTCCAAAGCCCCAATGTGTACCGTTGCAATCTATTTAGTGCTCTTAAAAGTCTAACTAGCTAGTTGAGCCTTCGTGTCGCGTTTCGTAAGGTAAAGACACGAATAGACCAAGTTATGTCTCAAATTGCACAAGAACTTGAAAAGCTCTTCTGTGGAGAGAGTTGAACAATTCCAAAGCATCAATGTGGACCGTTGTACTCTATTTAGTGCTCTTAAATGTCTAACTTGCTAGTTGAGCGTTCATGCCACGTTTCGTAAGGTAAAGACGCGAGTAGACCAAGTTATGTTTGAAATTGCACAAAAACGAGAAAAGCTCCTCTACGGAGAGAGTTGAGCAATTCCAAACAATCAATGTTGACCGTTGTACTCTATTTAGTGCTCTTAAAAGTCTAACTAGCTAGTTGAGCGTTCGTGCCTCGTTTCGTAAGGTAAAGACGCAAATAGACCATGTTATATCTCAAAGTGCACAAAAACGTGAAAAGCTCCTCTGTGGAGAGAGTTGAACAATTACAAAGCGTCAATGTGTACCGTTGTACTCTATTTAGTGCTCTTAAAAGTCTAACTTGCTAGTTGAGCGTTCGTGCCACGTTTCGTAAGGTAAAGATGCGAGTAGACCAAGTTATGTTTGAAATTGCACAAAAACGTGAAAAGCTTCTCTATGGAGAGACTTGAGCAATTTCAAAGCATCAATGTGGACCGTTGTACTCTATTTGGTGGTCTTAAAAGTCTAACTAGTTAGTTGAGCCTTCGTGCCAGGTTTCGTAAGGTAAAGACGCGAATAGGCCATGTTTTGTCCCAAATTGCACAAAAACGTGCAAAGCTCCTCTATGGAGAGAGTTGAGCAATTCCAAAGCGTTAATGTGGACCGTTGTACTCCATTTGGTGGTCTTAAAATTCTAACTTGCTAGTTGAGCCTTCGTGCCATGTTTCGTAAGGTAAAGACGCGAATAGAACAAGTTATGTTTGAAATTGCACAAAAAAGATAAAAGCTCCTCTATCGAAAGAGTTGAGCGATTCCAAAGCATCAATGTGGACCGTTGTACTCTATTTAGTGCTCTTAAAAGTCTAACTTGCTAGTTGAGCCTTCGTGCCACGTTTCGTAAGCTAAAGACCCGAATAGACCATGTTATGTCTCAAATTGCACAAAAACGTGAAAAGCTCCTCTATGGAGAGAGTTGAGCAATTCCAAAGCCCCAATGTGTACCGTTGCAATCTATTTAGTGCTCTTAAAAGTCTAACTAGCTAGTTGAGCCTTCGTGTCGCGTTTCGTAAGGTAAAGACACGAATAGACCAAGTTATGTCTCAAATTGCACAAGAACTTGAAAAGCTCTTCTGTGGAGAGAGTTGAACAATTCCAAAGCATCAATGTGGACCGTTGTACTCTATTTAGTGCTCTTAAATGTCTAACTTGCTAGTTGAGCGTTCATGCCACGTTTCGTAAGGTAAAGACGCGAGTAGACCAAGTTATGTTTGAAATTGCACAAAAACGAGAAAAGCTCCTCTACGGAGAGAGTTGAGCAATTCCAAACAATCAATGTTGACCGTTGTACTCTATTTAGTGCTCTTAAAAGTCTAACTAGCTAGTTGAGCGTTCGTGCCTCGTTTCGTAAGGTAAAGACGCAAATAGACCATGTTATATCTCAAAGTGCACAAAAACGTGAAAAGCTCCTCTGTGGAGAGAGTTGAACAATTACAAAGCGTCAATGTGTACCGTTGTACTCTATTTAGTGCTCTTAAAAGTCTAACTTGCTAGTTGAGCGTTCGTGCCACGTTTCGTAAGGTAAAGATGCGAGTAGACCAAGTTATGTTTGAAATTGCACAAAAACGTGAAAAGCTTCTCTATGGAGAGACTTGAGCAATTTCAAAGCATCAATGTGGACCGTTGTACTCTATTTGGTGGTCTTAAAAGTCTAACTAGTTAGTTGAGCCTTCGTGCCAGGTTTCGTAAGGTAAAGACGCGAATAGGCCATGTTTTGTCCCAAATTGCACAAAAACGTGCAAAGCTCCTCTATGGAGAGAGTTGAGCAATTCCAAAGCGTTAATGTGGACCGTTGTACTCCATTTGGTGGTCTTAAAATTCTAACTTGCTAGTTGAGCCTTCGTGCCATGTTTCGTAAGGTAAAGACGCGAATAGAACAAGTTATGTTTGAAATTGCACAAAAAAGATAAAAGCTCCTCTATCGAAAGAGTTGAGCGATTCCAAAGCATCAATGTGGACCGTTGTACTCTATTTAGTGCTCTTAAAAGTCTAACTTGCTAGTTGAGCCTTCGTGCCACGTTTCGTAAGCTAAAGACCCGAATAGACCATGTTATGTCTCAAATTGCACAAAAACGTGAAAAGCTCCTCTATGGAGAGAGTTGAGCAATTCCAAAGCCCCAATGTGTACCGTTGCAATCTATTTAGTGCTCTTAAAAGTCTAACTAGCTAGTTGAGCCTTCGTGTCGCGTTTCGTAAGGTAAAGACACGAATAGACCAAGTTATGTCTCAAATTGCACAAGAACTTGAAAAGCTCTTCTGTGGAGAGAGTTGAACAATTCCAAAGCATCAATGTGGACCGTTGTACTCTATTTAGTGCTCTTAAATGTCTAACTTGCTAGTTGAGCGTTCATGCCACGTTTCGTAAGGTAAAGACGCGAGTAGACCAAGTTATGTTTGAAATTGCACAAAAACGAGAAAAGCTCCTCTACGGAGAGAGTTGAGCAATTCCAAACAATCAATGTTGACCGTTGTACTCTATTTAGTGCTCTTAAAAGTCTAACTAGCTAGTTGAGCGTTCGTGCCTCGTTTCGTAAGGTAAAGACGCAAATAGACCATGTTATATCTCAAAGTGCACAAAAACGTGAAAAGCTCCTCTGTGGAGAGAGTTGAACAATTACAAAGCGTCAATGTGTACCGTTGTACTCTATTTAGTGCTCTTAAAAGTCTAACTTGCTAGTTGAGCGTTCGTGCCACGTTTCGTAAGGTAAAGATGCGAGTAGACCAAGTTATGTTTGAAATTGCACAAAAACGTGAAAAGCTTCTCTATGGAGAGACTTGAGCAATTTCAAAGCATCAATGTGGACCGTTGTACTCTATTTGGTGGTCTTAAAAGTCTAACTAGTTAGTTGAGCCTTCGTGCCAGGTTTCGTAAGGTAAAGACGCGAATAGGCCATGTTTTGTCCCAAATTGCACAAAAACGTGCAAAGCTCCTCTATGGAGAGAGTTGAGCAATTCCAAAGCGTTAATGTGGACCGTTGTACTCCATTTGGTGGTCTTAAAATTCTAACTTGCTAGTTGAGCCTTCGTGCCATGTTTCGTAAGGTAAAGACGCGAATAGAACAAGTTATGTTTGAAATTGCACAAAAAAGATAAAAGCTCCTCTATCGAAAGAGTTGAGCGATTCCAAAGCATCAATGTGGACCGTTGTACTCTATTTAGTGCTCTTAAAAGTCTAACTTGCTAGTTGAGCCTTCGTGCCACGTTTCGTAAGCTAAAGACCCGAATAGACCATGTTATGTCTCAAATTGCACAAAAATGTGAAAAGCTCCTTTATGGAGAGAGTTGAGCAATTCCAAAGCCCCAATGTGCACCGTTGCACTCTATTTAGTGCTCTTAAAAGTCTAACTAGCTAGTTGAGCCTTCGTGCCACGTTTCGTAAGGTAAAGACACGAATAGACCAAGTTATGTCTCAAATTGCACAAAAACTTGAAAAGCTCGTCTGTGGAGAGAGTTGAACAATTCCAAAGCATCAATGTGGACCGTTGTACTCTATTTAGTCCTCTTAAATGTCTAACTTGCTAGTTGAGCCTTCATGCCACGTTTCGTAAGGTAAAGACGCGAGTAGACCAAGTTATGTTTGAAATTGCACAAAAACGAGAAAAGCTCCTCTACGGAGAGAGTTTAGCAATTCCAAACCATCAATGTGGAACGTTGTACTCTATTTAGTGCTCTTAAAAGTCTAACTACCTAGTTGAGCCTTCGTGCCTCGTTTCGTAAGGTAAAGACACGAATAGACCAAGTTATGTCTCAAATTGCACAAAAACTTGAAAAGCTCTTCTGTGGAGAGAGTTGAACAATTCCAAAGCATCAATGTGGACCATTGTACTCTATTTAGTGCTCTTAAATGTCTAACTTGCTAGTTGAGCGTTCATGCCACGTTTCGTAAGGTAAAGACGCGAGTAGACCAAGTTATGTTTGAAATTGCACAAAAACGAGAAAAGCTCCTCTACGGAGAGAGTTGAGCAATTCCAAACCATCAATGTGGAACGTTGTACTCTATTTAGTGCTCTTAAAAGTCTAACTACCTAGTTGAGCCTTCGTGCCTCGTTTCGTAAGGTAAAGACGCGAATAGACCATGTTATGTCTCAAAGTGCACAAAAACGTGAAAAGCTCTTCTGTGGAGAGAGTTGGACAATTCCAAAGCATCAATGTGGACCGTTGTACTCTATTTAGTGCTCTTAAAAGTCTAACTTGCTAGTTGAGCCTTCGTGCCACGTTTCGTAAGGTAAAGACGCGAATAGACCATGTTATGTCTCAAATTGCACAAAAACGTGAAAAGCTCCTCTATGGAGAGAGTTGAGCAATTCCAAAGCCCCAATGTGTACCGTTGCAATCTATTTAGTGCTCTTAAAAGTATAACTAGCTAGTTGAGCCTTCGTGTCGCGTTTCGTAAGGTAAAGACACGAATAGACCAAGTTATGTCTCAAATTGCACAAGAACTTGAAAGGCTCTTCTGTGGAGAGAGTTGAACAATTCCAAAGCATCAATGTGGACCGTTGTACTCTATTTAGTGCTCTTAAATGTCTAACTTGCTAGTTGAGCGTTCATGCCACGTTTCGTAAGGTAAAGACGCGAGTAGACCAAGTTATGTTTGAAATTGCACAAAAACGAGAAAAGCTCCTCTACGGAGAGAGTTGAGCAATTCCAAACAATCAATGTTGACCGTTGTACTCTATTTAGTGCTCTTAAAAGTCTAACTAGCTAGTTGAGCGTTCATGCCTCGTTTCGTAAGGTAAAGACGCAAATAGACCATGTTATATCTCAAAGTGCACAAAAACGTGAAAAGCTCCTCTGTGGAGAGAGTTGAACAATTACAAAGCGTCAATGTGTACCGTTGTACTCTATTTAGTACTCTTAAAAGTCTAACTTGCTAGTTGAGCCTTCGTGCCACGTTTCGTAAGGTAAAGATGCGAGTAGACCAAGTTATGTTTGAAATTGCACAAAAACGTGAAAAGCTTCTCTATGGAGAGACTTGAGCAATTTCAAAGCATCAATGTGGACCGTTGTACTCTATTTGGTGGTCTTAAAAGTCTAACTAGTTAGTTGAGCCTTCGTGCCAGGTTTCGTAAGGTAAAGACGCGAATAGGCCATGTTTTGTCCCAAATTGCACAAAAACGTGCAAAGCTCCTCTATGGAGAGAGTTGAGCAATTCCAAAGCGTTAATGTGGACCGTTGTACTCCATTTGGTGGTCTTAAAATTCTAACTTGCTAGTTGAGCCTTCGTGCCATGTTTCGTAAGGTAAAGACGCGAATAGACCAAGTTATGTTTGAAATTGCACAAAAAAGATAAAAGCTCCTCTATCGAGAGAGTTGAGCGATTCCAAAGCATCAATGTGGACCGTTGTACTCTATTTAGTGCTCTTAAAAGTCTAACTTGCTAGTTGAGCCTTCGTGCCACGTTTCGTAAGCTAAAGACCCGAATAGACCATGTTATGTCTCAAATTGCACAAAAATGTGAAAAGCTCCTTTATGGAGAGAGTTGAGCAATTCCAAAGCCCCAATGTGGACCGTTGCACTCTATTTAGTGCTCTTAAAAGTCTAACTAGCTAGTTGAGCCTTCGTGCCACGTTTCGTAAGGTAAAGACACGAATAGACCAAGTTATGTCTCAAATTGCACAAAAACTTGAAAAGCTCGTCTGTGGAGAGAGTTGAACAATTCCAAAGCATCAATGTGGACCGTTGTACTCTATTTAGTCCTCTTAAATGTCTAACTTGCTAGTTGAGCCTTCATGCCACGTTTCGTAAGGTAAAGACGCGAGTAGACCAAGTTATGTTTGAAATTGCACAAAAACGAGAAAAGCACCTCTACGGAGAGAGTTGAGCAATTCCAAACCATCAATGTGGAAGGTTGTACTCTATTTAGTTTTCTTAAAAGTCTAACTACCTAGTTGAGCCTTCGTGCCTCGTTTCGTAAGGTAAAGACACGAATAGACCAAGTTATGTCTCAAATTGCACAAAAACTTGAAAAGCTCTTCTGTGGAGAGAGTTGAACAATTCCAAAGCATCAATGTGGACCATTGTACTCTATTTAGTGCTCTTAAATGTCTAACTTGCTAGTTGAGCGTTCATGCCACGTTCCGTAAGGTAAAGACGCGAGTAGACCAAGTTATGTTTGAAATTGCACAAAAACGAGAAAAGCTCCTCTACGGAGAGAGTTGAGCAATTCCAAACCATCAATGTGGAACGTTGTACTCTATTTAGTGCTCTTAAAAGTCTAACTACCTAGTTGAGCCTTCGTGCCTCGTTTCGTAAGGTAAAGACGCGAATAGACCATGTTATGTCTCAAAGTGCACAAAAACGTGAAAAGCTCCTCAGTGGAGAGATTTGAACAATTCCAAAGAGTCAATGTGGACCGTTGTACTCTATTTAGTGCTCTTAAAAGTCTAACTTGCTAGTTGAGCCTTCGTGCCACGTTTCGTAAGGTAAAGACGCGAATAGACCATGTTAGGTCTCAAATTGCACAAAAACGTCAAAAGCTGCTCTATGGAGAGAGTTGAGCAATTCCAAAGCATCCATGTGGACTGTTGTACTCTATTTAGTGCTCTTAAAAGTCTAACTTGCTAGTTGAGCCTTCGTGCCACGTTTCGTAAGGTAAAGACGCGAATAGAACATGTTATGTCTCAAAATTGCACAAAAACGTCAAAAGCTGCTCTATGGAGAGAGTTGAGCAATTCCAAAGCCTCAATGTGGACCGTTGTACTCTATTTAGTACTCTTAAAAGTCTAACTAGCTAGTTGTGCCTTCGTGCCACGTTTCGTAAGGTAAAGACGCGAATAGACCATGTTATGTCTCAACTTGCACAAAAACGTGAAAAGCTCCTCTATGGAGAGAGTTGAGCAATTCCAAAGAGTCCATGTGGACCGTTGTACTCTATTTAGTGCTGTTAAAAGTCTAACTTGCTAGTTTTGCCTTTGTGCCACGTTTCGTAAGGTAAAGACGCGAATAGACCAAGTTATGTCTCAAATTGCACAAAAACGTGAAAAGCTGCTCTATGGAGAGAGTTGAGCAATTCCAAAGCATCAATGTGGACCATTGTACTCTATTTAGTGGTCTTAAATGTCTAACTAGCTAGTCAAGCCTTCGTGCCACGTTTCGTAAGGTAAAGACGTGAATAGACCATGTTATGTCTCAACTTGCACAAAAACGTGAAAAGCTCCTCTATGGAGAGAGTTGAGCAATTCCAAAGCATCAATGTGGACCTTTGTACTCTATTTAGTGCTCGTTAAAGTCTAACTAGCTAGTTCAGCTTTCGTGCCACGTTTCGAAAGGTAAAGACGCGAATAGACGAAGTTATGTCTCAAAGTGCACAAAAACGTGAAAGCTCCTCTGTGGAGAGAGTTGAACAATTCCAAAGTATCAATGTGGACCGTTGTACTCTATTTAGTGCTCTTAAAAGTCTAACTTGCTAGTTGAGCCTTCGTGCCACGTTTCGTAAGGTAAAGAGGCGAGTAGGCCAAGTTATGTCTCAAAGTGCACAAAAACGTGCAAAGCTCCTCTATGGAGAGAGTTGAGCGATTCCAAAGCATCAATGTGGACCGTTGTACTCTATTTAGTGCTCTTAAAAGTCTAACTTGCTAGTTTTGCCTTTGTGCCACGTTTCGTAAGTTAAAGAGGCGAGTAGACCAAGTTATGTCTCAAAGTGCACAAAAACGTGCAAAGCTCCTCTATGGAGAGAGTTGAGCAATTCCAAAGCATCCATGTGGACCGTTGTACTCTATTTAGTGCTCTTAAAAGTCTAACTTGCTAGTTGAGCCTTCGTGCCACGTTTCGTAAGGTAAAGAGGCGAGTAGACCAAGTTATGTCTCAAAGTGCACAAAAACGTGCAAAGCTCCTCTATGGAGAGAGTTGAGCGATTCCAAAGCATCAATGTGGACCGTTGTACTCTATTTAGTGCTCTTAAAAGTCTAACTTGCTAGTTGAGCCTTCGTGCCACGTTTCGTAAGGTAAAGAGGCGAGTAGACCAAGTTATGTCTCAAAGTGCACAAAAACGTGCAAAGCTCCTCTATGGAGAGAGTTGAGCAATTCCAAAGCATCCATGTGGACCGTTGTACTCTATTTAGTGCTCTTAAAAGTCTAACTTGCTAGTTGAGCCTTCGTGCCACGTTTCGTAAGGTAAAGAGGCGAGTAGACCAAGTTATGTCTCAAAGTGCACAAAAACGTGCAAAGCTCCTCTATGGAGAGAGTTGAGCGATTCCAAAGCATCAATGTGGACCGTTGTACTCTATTTAGTGCTCTTAAAAGTCTAACTTGCTAGTTGAGCCTTCGTGCCACGTTTCGTAAGGTAAAGACACGAATAGACCAAGTTATGTCTCAAATTGCACAAAAACTTGAAAAGCTCTTCTGTGGAGAGAGTTGAACAATTCCAAAGCATCAATGTGGACCATTGTACTCTATTTAGTGCTCTTAAATGTCTAACTTGCTAGTTGAGCGTTCATGCCACGTTTCGTAAGGTAAAGACGCGAGTAGACCAAGTTATGTTTGAAATTGCACAAAAACGAGAAAAGCTCCTCTACGGAGAGAGTTGAGCAATTCCAAACCATCAATGTGGAACGTTGTACTCTATTTAGTGATCTTAAAAGTCTAACTACCTAGTTGAGCCTTCGTGCCTCGTTTCGTAAGGTAAAGACGCGAATAGACCATGTTATGTCTCAAAGTGCACAAAAACGTGAAAAGCTCCTCAGTGGAGAGATTTGAACAATTCCAAAGAGTCAATGTGGACCGTTGTACTCTATTTAGTGCTCTTAAAAGTCTAACTTGCTAGTTGAGCCTTCGTGCCACGTTTCGTAAGGTAAAGACGCGAATAGACCATGTTAGGTCTCAAATTGCACAAAAACGTCAAAAGCTGCTCTATGGAGAGAGTTGAGCAATTCCAAAGCATCCATGTGGACCGTTGTACTCTATTTAGTGCTCTTAAAAGTCTAACTTGCTAGTTGAGCCTTCGTGCCACGTTTCGTAAGGTAAAGACGCGAATAGAACATGTTATGTCTCAAAATTGCACAAAAACGTCAAAAGCTGCTCTATGGAGAGAGTTGAGCAATTCCAAAGCCTCAATGTGGACCGTTGTACTCTATTTAGTACTCTTAAGAGTCTAACTAGCTAGTTGTGCCTTCGTGCCACGTTTCGTAAGGTAAAGACGCGAATAGACCATGTTATGTCTCAACTTGCACAAAAACGTGAAAAGCTCCTCTATGGAGAGAGTTGAGCAATTCCAAAGAGTCCATGTGGACCGTTGTACTCTATTTAGTGCTGTTAAAAGTCTAACTTGCTAGTTTTGCCTTTGTGCCACGTTTCGTAAGGTAAAGACGCGAATAGACGAAGTTATGTCTCAAATTGCACAAAAACGTGAAAAGCTGCTCTATGGAGAGAGTTGAGCAATTCCAAAGCATCAATGTGGACCATTGTACTCTATTTAGTGGTCTTAAATGTCTAACTAGCTAGTCAAGCCTTCGTGCCACGTTTCGTAAGGTAAAGACGTGAATAGACCATGTTATGTCTCAACTTGCACAAAAACGTGAAAAGCTCCTCTATGGAGAGAGTTGAGCAATTCCAAAGCATCAATGTGGACCTTTGTACTCTATTTAGTGCTCGTTAAAGTCTAACTAGCTAGTTCAGCTTTCGTGCCACGTTTCGTAAGGTAAAGACGCGAATAGACCAAGTTATGTCTCAAAGTGCACAAAAACGTGAAAAGCTCCTCTATGGAGAGAGTTGAGCAATTCCAAAGCAGCAATGTGGACCGTTGTACTCTAATTAGTGGTCTTAAATGTCTAACTTGCTAGTTGAGCGTTCGTGCCATGTTTCGTAAGGTAAAGACGCGAATAGACCAAGTTATGTTTGAAATTGCACAAAAACGAGAAAAGCTCCTCTATGGAGAGAGTTGAGCAATTCCAAACCATCAATGTGGACCGTTGTACTCTATTTAGTGCTCTTAAAAGTCTAACTTTCTAGTTGAGCCTTCGTGCCTCGTTTCGAAAGGTAAAGACGCGAATAGACGAAGTTATGTCTCAAAGTGCACAAAAACGTGAAAGCTCCTCTGTGGAGAGAGTTGAACAATTCCAAAGTATCAATGTGGACCGTTGTACTCTATTTAGTGCTCTTAAAAGTCTAACTTGCTAGTTGAGCCTTCGTGCCACGTTTCGTAAGGTAAAGAGGCGAGTAGGCCAAGTTATGTCTCAAAGTGCACAAAAACGTGCAAAGCTCCTCTATGGAGAGAGTTGAGCGATTCCAAAGCATCAATGTGGACCGTTGTACTCTATTTAGTGCTCTTAAAAGTCTAACTTGCTAGTTTTGCCTTTGTGCCACGTTTCGTAAGTTAAAGAGGCGAGTAGACCAAGTTATGTCTCAAAGTGCACAAAAACGTGCAAAGCTCCTCTATGGAGAGAGTTGAGCAATTCCAAAGCATCCATGTGGACCGTTGTACTCTATTTAGTGCTCTTAAAAGTCTAACTTGCTAGTTGAGCCTTCGTGCCACGTTTCGTAAGGTAAAGAGGCGAGTAGACCAAGTTATGTCTCAAAGTGCACAAAAACGTGCAAAGCTCCTCTATGGAGAGAGTTGAGCGATTCCAAAGCATCAATGTGGACCGTTGTACTCTATTTAGTGCTCTTAAAAGTCTAACTTGCTAGTTGAGCCTTCGTGCCACGTTTCGTAAGGTAAAGAGGCGAGTAGACCAAGTTATGTCTCAAAGTGCACAAAAACGTGCAAAGCTCCTCTATGGAGAGAGTTGAGCAATTCCAAAGCATCCATGTGGACCGTTGTACTCTATTTAGTGCTCTTAAAAGTCTAACTTGCTAGTTGAGCCTTCGTGCCACGTTTCGTAAGGTAAAGAGGCGAGTAGACCAAGTTATGTCTCAAAGTGCACAAAAACGTGCAAAGCTCCTCTATGGAGAGAGTTGAGCGATTCCAAAGCATCAATGTGGACCGTTGTACTCTATTTAGTGCTCTTAAAAGTCTAACTTGCTAGTTGAGCCTTCGTGCCACGTTTCGTAAGGTAAAGACACGAATAGACCAAGTTATGTCTCAAATTGCACAAAAACTTGAAAAGCTCTTCTGTGGAGAGAGTTGAACAATTCCAAAGCATCAATGTGGACCATTGTACTCTATTTAGTGCTCTTAAATGTCTAACTTGCTAGTTGAGCGTTCATGCCACGTTTCGTAAGGTAAAGACGCGAGTAGACCAAGTTATGTTTGAAATTGCACAAAAACGAGAAAAGCTCCTCTACGGAGAGAGTTGAGCAATTCCAAACCATCAATGTGGAACGTTGTACTCTATTTAGTGATCTTAAAAGTCTAACTACCTAGTTGAGCCTTCGTGCCTCGTTTCGTAAGGTAAAGACGCGAATAGACCATGTTATGTCTCAAAGTGCACAAAAACGTGAAAAGCTCCTCAGTGGAGAGATTTGAACAATTCCAAAGAGTCAATGTGGACCGTTGTACTCTATTTAGTGCTCTTAAAAGTCTAACTTGCTAGTTGAGCCTTCGTGCCACGTTTCGTAAGGTAAAGACGCGAATAGACCATGTTAGGTCTCAAATTGCACAAAAACGTCAAAAGCTGCTCTATGGAGAGAGTTGAGCAATTCCAAAGCATCCATGTGGACCGTTGTACTCTATTTAGTGCTCTTAAAAGTCTAACTTGCTAGTTGAGCCTTCGTGCCACGTTTCCTAAGGTAAAGACGCGAATAGAACATGTTATGTCTCAAAATTGCACAAAAACGTCAAAAGCTGCTCTATGGAGAGAGTTGAGCAATTCCAAAGCCTCAATGTGGACCGTTGTACTCTATTTAGTACTCTTAAAAGTCTAACTAGCTAGTTGTGCCTTCGTGCCACGTTTCGTAAGGTAAAGACGCGAATAGACCATGTTATGTCTCAACTTGCACAAAAACGTGAAAAGCTCCTCTATGGAGAGAGTTGAGCAATTCCAAAGAGTCCATGTGGACCGTTGTACTCTATTTAGTGCTGTTAAAAGTCTAACTTGCTAGTTTTGCCTTTGTGCCACGTTTCGTAAGGTAAAGACGCGAATAGACGAAGTTATGTCTCAAATTGCACAAAAACGTGAAAAGCTGCTCTATGGAGAGAGTTGAGCAATTCCAAAGCATCAATGTGGACCATTGTACTCTATTTAGTGGTCTTAAATGTCTAACTAGCTAGTCAAGCCTTCGTGCCACGTTTCGTAAGGTAAAGACGTGAATAGACCATGTTATGTCTCAACTTGCACAAAAACGTGAAAAGCTCCTCTATGGAGAGAGTTGAGCAATTCCAAAGCATCAATGTGGACCTTTGTACTCTATTTAGTGCTCGTTAAAGTCTAACTAGCTAGTTCAGCTTTCGTGCCACGTTTCGTAAGGTAAAGACGCGAATAGACCAAGTTATGTCTCAAAGTGCACAAAAACGTGAAAAGCTCCTCTATGGAGAGAGTTGAGCAATTCCAAAGCCGCAATGTGGACCGTTGTACTCTAATTAGTGGTCTTAAATGTCTAACTTGCTAGTTGAGCGTTCGTGCCATGTTTCGTAAGGTAAAGACGCGAATAGACCAAGTTATGTTTGAAATTGCACAAAAACGAGAAAAGCTCCTCTATGGAGAGAGTTGAGCAATTCCAAACCATCAATGTGGACCGTTGTACTCTATTTAGTGCTCTTAAAAGTCTAACTTTCTAGTTGAGCCTTCGTGCCTCGTTTCGAAAGGTAAAGACGCGAATAGACGAAGTTATGTCTCAAAGTGCACAAAAACGTGAAAGCTCCTCTGTGGAGAGAGTTGAACAATTCCAAAGTATCAATGTGGACCGTTGTACTCTATTTAGTGCTCTTAAAAGTCTAACTTGCTAGTTGAGCCTTCGTGCCACGTTTCGTAAGGTAAAGAGGCGAGTAGGCCAAGTTATGTCTCAAAGTGCACAAAAACGTGCAAAGCTCCTCTATGGAGAGAGTTGAGGGATTCCAAAGCATCAATGTGGACCGTTGTACTCTATTTAGTGCTCTTAAAAGTCTAACTTGCTAGTTTTGCCTTTGTGCCACGTTTCGTAAGTTAAAGAGGCGAGTAGACCAAGTTATGTCTCAAAGTGCACAAAAACGTGCAAAGCTCCTCTATGGAGAGAGTTGAGCAATTCCAAAGCATCAATGTGGACCGTTGTACTCTATTTAGTACTCTTAAAAGTCTAACTAGCTTGTTGAGCCTTCGTGCCATGTTTCGTAAGGTAAAGACGTGAATAGACCAAGTTATGTTTGAAATTGCACAAAAACGAGAAAAGCTCCTCTATGGAGAGAGTTGAGCAATTCCAAAGAATCAATGTGGACCGTTTTACTCTATTTAGTACTCTAAAAAGTCTAACTAGCTAGTTGAGCCTTCGTGCCATTTTTCGTAAGGTAAAGACGTGAATAGAACATGTTATGTCTCAAAATTGCACAAAAACGTCAAAAGCTGCTCTATGGAGAGAGTTGAGCAATTCCAAAGCCTCAATGTGGACCGTTGTACTCTATTTAGTACTCTTAAAAGTCTAACTAGCTAGTTGTGCCTTCGTGCCACGTTTCGTAAGGTAAAGACGCGAATAGACCATGTTATGTCTCAACTTGCACAAAAACGTGAAAAGCTCCTCTATGGAGAGAGTTGAGCAATTCCAAAGAGTCCATGTGGACCGTTGTACTCTATTTAGTGCTGTTAAAAGTCTAACTTGCTAGTTTTGCCTTTGTGCCACGTTTCGTAAGGTAAAGACGCGAATAGACGAAGTTATGTCTCAAATTGCACAAAAACGTGAAAAGCTGCTCTATGGAGAGAGTTGAGCAATTCCAAAGCATCAATGTGGACCATTGTACTCTATTTAGTGGTCTTAAATGTCTAACTAGCTAGTCAAGCCTTCGTGCCACGTTTCGTAAGGTAAAGACGTGAATAGACCATGTTATGTCTCAACTTGCACAAAAACGTGAAAAGCTCCTCTATGGAGAGAGTTGAGCAATTCCAAAGCATCAATGTGGACCTTTGTACTCTATTTAGTGCTCGTTAAAGTCTAACTAGCTAGTTCAGCTTTCGTGCCACGTTTCGTAAGGTAAAGACGCGAATAGACCAAGTTATGTCTCAAAGTGCACAAAAACGTGAAAAGCTCCTCTATGGAGAGAGTTGAGCAATTCCAAAGCCGCAATGTGGACCGTTGTACTCTAATTAGTGGTCTTAAATGTCTAACTTGCTAGTTGAGCGTTCGTGCCATGTTTCGTAAGGTAAAGACGCGAATAGACCAAGTTATGTTTGAAATTGCACAAAAACGAGAAAAGCTCCTCTATGGAGAGAGTTGAGCAATTCCAAACCATCAATGTGGACCGTTGTACTCTATTTAGTGCTCTTAAAAGTCTAACTTTCTAGTTGAGCCTTCGTGCCTCGTTTCGAAAGGTAAAGACGCGAATAGACGAAGTTATGTCTCAAAGTGCACAAAAACGTGAAAGCTCCTCTGTGGAGAGAGTTGAACAATTCCAAAGTATCAATGTGGACCGTTGTACTCTATTTAGTGCTCTTAAAAGTCTAACTTGCTAGTTGAGCCTTCGTGCCACGTTTCGTAAGGTAAAGAGGCGAGTAGGCCAAGTTATGTCTCAAAGTGCACAAAAACGTGCAAAGCTCCTCTATGGAGAGAGTTGAGGGATTCCAAAGCATCAATGTGGACCGTTGTACTCTATTTAGTGCTCTTAAAAGTCTAACTTGCTAGTTTTGCCTTTGTGCCACGTTTCGTAAGTTAAAGAGGCGAGTAGACCAAGTTATGTCTCAAAGTGCACAAAAACGTGCAAAGCTCCTCTATGGAGAGAGTTGAGCAATTCCAAAGCATCAATGTGGACCGTTGTACTCTATTTAGTACTCTTAAAAGTCTAACTAGCTTGTTGAGCCTTCGTGCCATGTTTCGTAAGGTAAAGACGTGAATAGACCAAGTTATGTTTGAAATTGCACAAAAACGAGAAAAGCTCCTCTATGGAGAGAGTTGAGCAATTCCAAAGAATCAATGTGGACCGTTTTACTCTATTTAGTACTCTAAAAAGTCTAACTAGCTAGTTGAGCCTTCGTGCCATTTTTCGTAAGGTAAAGACGTGAATAGACCAAGTTATGTTTGAAATTGCACAAAAACGAGAAAAGCTCCTCTATGGAGAGAGTTGAGCAATTCCAAAGCATCAATGTGGACCGTTATACTCTAATTAGTGCTCCTAAAAGTCTAACTAGCCAGTTGAGCCTTCATGCCACGTTTCGTAAGGTATAGACGCGAATAGACCATGTTATGTCTCAAATTGCACAAAAACGTGAAAAGCTCCTCTATGGAGATAGTTGAGCAATTCCAAAGCCTTAATGTGAACCGTTGTACTCTATTTAGTGCTGTTAAAAGTCTAACTAGCTAGTTGAGCCTTCGTACCACATTTCGTAAGGTAAAGACGCGAATAGACCAAGTTATGTCTCAAATTGCACAAAAACGTGAAAAGCTCCTCTACGGAGAGAGTTGAGCAAATCCAAAGCCTCAATGTGGACCGTTGTATTCTATTTAGTGCTCTTAAAAGTCTAACTAGCTAGTTGAGCTTTCGTGCCACGTTTCGTAAGGTAAAGACGCGAATAGACCAAGTTATGTCTCAAATTCCACAAAAACGTGAAAAGCTCCTCTATGGAGAGAGTTGAGCAATTCCAAAGCATCAATGTGGACCGTTGTACTCTATTTAGTGCTCTTAAAAGTCCAACTTGCTATTTGACCCTTCGTGCCACGTTTCGTAAGGTAAAGACGCGAATAGAACAAGTTATGTCTCAAATTGCACAAAAACGTGAAAAGCTCCTCTTATGGAGAGAGTTGAGCAATTCCAAAGCCTCAATGTGGACCGTTGTATTCTATTTAGTGCTCTTAAAAGTCTAACTAGCTAGTTGCGCTTTCGTGCCACGTTTCGTAAGGTAAAGACACGAATAGACGAAGTTATGTCTCAAATTGCACAAAAACGTGAAAAGCTCCTCTACGGAGAGAGTTGAGCAAATCCAAAGCCTCAATGTGGACCGTTGTATTCTATTTAGTGCTCTTAAAAGTCTAACTAGCTAGTTGAGCTTTCGTGCCACGTTTCGTAAGGTAAAGACACGAATAGACGAAGTTATGTCTCAAAGTGCACAAAAACGTGAAAGCTCCTCTGTGGAGAGAGTTGAACAATTCCAAAGTATCAATGTGGACCGTTGTACTCTATTTAGTGCTCTTAAAAGTCTAACTTGCTAGTTGAGCCTTCGTGCCACGTTTCGTAAGGTAAAGAGGCGAGTAGACCAAGTTATGTCTCAAAGTGCACAAAAACGTGCAAAGCTCCTCTATGGAGAGAGTTGAGCAATTCCAAAGCATCAATGTGGACCGTTGTACTCTATTTAGTGCTCTTAAAAGTCTAACTTGCTATTTGACCCTTCGTGCCACGTTTCGTAAGGTAAAGACGCGAATAGAACAAGTTATGTCTCAAATTGCACAAAAACGTGAAAAGCTCCTCTATGGAGAGAGTTGAGCAATTCCAAAGCCTCAATGTGGACCGTTGTATTCTATTTAGTGCTCTTAAAAGTCTATCTAGCTAGTTGAGCTTTCGTGCCACGTTTCGTAAGGTAAAGACGCGAATAGACCAAGTTATGTCTCAAATTCCACAAAAACGTAAAAAGCTCCTCTATGGAGAGAGTTGAGCAATTCCAAAGCATCAATGTGGACCGTTGTACTCTGTTTAGTGCTCTTAAAAGTCTAACTTGCTATTTGACCCTTCGTGCCACGTTTCGTAAGGTAAAGACGCGAATAGAACAAGTTATGTCTCAAATTGCACAAAAACGTGAAAAGCTCCTCTATGGAGAGAGTTGAGCAATTCCAAAGCCTCAATGTGGACCGTTGTATTCTATTTAGTGCTCTTAAAAGTCTAACTAGCTAGTTGAGCTTTCGTGCCACGTTTCGTAAGGTAAAGACACGAATAGACGAAGTTATGTCTCAAATTGCACAAAAACGTGAAAAGCTCCTCTACGGAGAGAGTTGAGCAAATCCAAAGCCTCAATGTGGACCGTTGTATTCTATTTAGTGCTCTTAAAAGTCTAACTAGCTAGTTGAGCTTTCGTGCCACGTTTCGTAAGGTAAAGATGCGAATAGACCAAGTTATGTCTCAAATTCCACAAAAACGTGAAAAGCTCCTCTATGGAGAGAGTTGAGCAATTCCAAAGCATCAATGTGGACCGCTGTACTCTATTTAGTGCTCTTAAAAGTCTAACTTGCTATTTGACCCTTCGTGCCACGTTTCGTAAGGTAAAGACACGAGTAGAACAAGTTATGTCTCAAATTGCACAAAAACGTGAAAAGCTCCTCTATGGAGAGAGTTGAGCAATTCCAAAGGATCCATGTGGACCGTTGTACTCTATTTAGTGCTCTTAAAAGTCTAACTTGCTAGTTTTGCCTTTGTGGCACGTTTCGTAAGGTAAAGTGGCGAGTAAACCAAGTTATGTCTCAAAGTACACAAAAACGTGCAAAGCTCCTCTATGGAGAGAGTTGAGCAATTCCAAAGCATCAATGTGGACCGTCGTACTCTATTTAGTACTCTTAAAAGTTTAAATAGCTTGTTGAACCTTCGTGTGATGTTTCGTAAGGTAAAGACGTGAATAGACCAAGTTATGTTTGAAATTGCACAAAAACGAGAAAAGCTCCTCTATGGAGAGAGTTGAGCAATTCCAAAGCATCAATGTGGACCGTTGTACTCCATTTAGTACTCTTAAAAGTCTAACTAGCTAGTTGAGCCTTCGTGCCATGTTTCGTAAGGTAAAGACGTGAATAGACCAAGTTATGTTTAAAATTGCACAAAAACGAGAAAAGCTCCTCTATGGAGAGAGTTGAGCAATTCCAAAGCATCAATATGGACCGTTGTACTCTATTTAGTGCTCTTAAAAGTCTAACTTGCTATTTGACCCTTCGTGCCACGTTTCGTAAGGTAAAGACAAGAATAGAACAAGTTATGTCTCAAAGTACACAAAAACGTGAAAAGCTCCTCTATGGAGAGAGTTGAGCAATTCCAAAGGATCCATGTGGACCGTTGTACTCTATTTAGTGCTCTTAAAAGTCTAACTTGCTAGTTTTGCCTTTGTGGCACGTTTCGTAAGGTAAAGTGGCGAGTAAACCAAGTTATGTCTCAAAGTGCACAAAAACGTGCAAAGCTCCTCTATGGAGAGAGTTGAGCAATTCCAAAGCATCAATGTGGACCGTTGTACTCTATCTAGTGCTCTTAAAAGTCTAACTTGCTATTTGACCCTTCGTGCCACGTTTCGTAAGGTAAAGACGCGAATAGAACAAGTTATGTCTCAAATTGCACAAAAACGTGAAAAGCTCCTCTATGGAGAGAGTTGAGCAATTCCAAAGCCTCAATGTGGACCGTTGTATGCTATTTAGTGCTCTTAAAAGTCTATCTAGCTAGTTGAGCTTTCGTGCCACGTTTCGTAAGGTAAGGACGCGAATAGACCAAGTTATGTCTCAAATTCCACAAAAACGTAAAAAGCTCCTCTATGGAGAGAGTTGAGCAATTCCAAAGCATCAATGTGGACCGTTGTACTCTATTTAGTGCTCTTAAAAGTCTAACTTGCTATTTGACCCTTCGTGCCACGTTTCGTAAGGTAAAGACGCGAATAGAACAAGTTATGTCTCAAATTGCACAAAAACGTGAAAAGCTCCTCTATGGAGAGAGTTGAGCAATTCCAAAGCCTCAATGTGGACCGTTGTATTCTATTTAGTGCTCTTAAAAGTCTAACTAGCTAGTTGAGCTTTCGTGCCACGTTTCGTAAGGTAAAGACACGAATAGACGAAGTTATGTCTCAAATTGCACAAAAACGTGAAAAGCTCCTCTACGGAGAGAGTTGAGCAAATCCAAAGCCTCAATGTGGACCGTTGTATTCTATTTAGTGCTCTTAAAAGTCTAACTTGCTAGTTGAGCTTTCGTGCCACGTTTCGTAAGGTAAAGATGCGAATAGACCAAGTTATGTCTCAAATTCCACAAAAACGTGAAAAGCTCCTCTATGGAGAGAGTTGAGCAATTCCAAAGCATCAATGTGGACCGTTGTACTCTATTTAGTGCTCTTAAAAGTCTAACTTGCTATTTGACCCTTCGTGCCACGTTTCGTAAGGTAAAGACGCGAATAGAACAAGTTATGTCTCAAATTGCACAAAAACGTGCAAAGCTTCTCTATGGAGAGAGTTGAGCAATTCCAAAGCGTCAATGTGGACCGTTGTACTCTATTTAGTACTCTTAAAAGTCTAACTAGCTAGTTGAGCCTTCGTGCCACGTTTCGTAAGGTAAAGACGCAAATAGACCAAGTTACGTCTCAAAGTGCACAAAAACGTGAAAAGCTCCTCTATGGAGAGAGTTGAGCAATTCCAAAGCCTCAATGTGGACCGTTGTATTCTATTTAGTGGTCTTAAAAGTCTAACTAGCTAGTTGAGCTTTCGTGCCACGTTTCGTAAGGTAAAGACGCGAATAGACCAAGTTATGTCTCAAATTCCACAAAAACGTGAAAAGCTCCCCTATGGAGAGAGTTGAGCAATTCCAAAGCATCAATGTGGACCGTTGTACTCTATCTAGTGCTCTTAAAAGTCTAACTTGCTATTTGACCCTTCGTGCCACGTTTCGTAAGGTAAAGACACGAATAGAACAAGTTATGTCTCAAATTGCACAAAAACGTGAAAAGCTCCTCTATGGAGAGAGTTGAGCAATTCCAAAGGATCCATGTGGACCGTTGTACTCTATTTAGTGCTCTTAAAAGTCTAACTCGCTAGTTTTGCCTTTGTGGCACGTTTCGTAAGGTAAAGTGGCGAGTAAACCAAGTTATGTCTCAAAGTACACAAAAACGTGCAAAGCTCCTCTATGGAGGGAGTTGAGCAATTCCAAAGCATCAATGTGGACCGTCGTACTCTATTTAGTACTCTTAAAAGTTTAAATAGCTTGTTGAACCTTCGTGCCATGTTTCGTAAGGTAAAGACGTGAATAGACCAAGTTATGTTTGAAATTGCACAAAAACGAGAAAAGCTCCTCTATGGAGAGAGTTGAGCAATTCCAAAGCATCAATGTGGACCGTTGTACTCCATTTAGTACTCTTAAAAGTCTAACTAGCTAGTTGAGCCTTCGTGCCATGTTTCGTAAGGTAAAGACGTGAATAGACCAAGTTATGTTTAAAATTGCACAAAAACGAGAAAAGCTCCTCTATGGAGAGAGTTGAGCAATTCCAAAGCATCAATATGGACCGTTGTACACTATTTAGTGCTCTTAAAAATCTAACTTGCTATTTGACCCTTCGTGCCACGTTTCGTAAGGTAAAGACAAGAATAGAACAAGTTATGTCTCAAAGTACACAAAAACGTGAAAAGCTCCTCTATGGAGAGAGTTGAGCAATTCCAAAGGATCCATGTGGACCGTTGTACTCTATTTAGTGCTCTTAAAAGTCTAACTTGCTAGTTTTGCCTTTGTGGCACGTTTCGTAAGGTAAAGTGGCGAGTAAACCAAGTTATGTCTCAAAGTACACAAAAACGTGCAAAGCTCCTCTATGGAGAGAGTTGAGCAATTCCAAAGCCTCAATGTGGACCGTTGCACTCTATTTAGTACTCTTAAAAGTCTAACTAGCTTGTTGAGCCTTCGTGCCATGTTTCGTAAGGTAAAGACGTGAATAGACCAAGTTATGTTTGAAATTGCACAAAAACGAGAAAAGCTCCTCTATGGAGAGAGTTGAGCAATTCCAAAGCATCAATGTGGACCTGTTGTACTCCATTTAGTACTCTTAAAAGTCTAACTAGCTAGTTGAGCCTTCGTGCCATGTTTCGTAAAGTAAAGACGTGAATAGAGCAAGTTATGTTTGAAATTGCACAAAAACGAGAAAACCTCCTCTATGCAGAGAGTTGAGCAATTCCAAAGCATCAATGTGGACCGTTGTACTCTATTTAGCGCTCTTAAAAGTCTAACTAGCTAGTTGAGCTTTCGTGCCACGTTTCGTAAGGTAAAGACGCGAATAGACCAAGTTATGTCTCAAAGTGCACAAAAACGTGAAAAGCTCCTCTGTGGAGAGAGTTGAGCAATTCGAAAGCCTCAATGTGGACCGTTGTAATCTATTTAGTGCTTTTAAAAGTCTAACTAGCTAGTTGAGCCTTCGTGCCGCGTTTCGTAAGGTAAAGACACGAATAGACCAAGTTATATCTCAAATTGCACAAAAACGTGAAAAGGTCATCTATGGAGAGAGTTGAGCAATTCCAAAGCATCAATGTGGACCGTTGTAATCTATTTAATGCTCTTAAAAGTCTAACTACCTAGTTGAGCCTTCGTGCCGCGTTTCGTAAGGTAAAGACACGAATAGACCAAGTTATGTCTCAAATTGCACAAAAACGTGAAAAGCTCCTCTATGGAGAGAGTTGAGCAATTCCAAAGGATCCATGTGGACCGTTGTACTCTATTTAGTGCTCTTAAAAGTCTAACTTGCTAGTTTTACCTTTTTGGCACGTTTGGTAAGGTAAAGTGGCGAGTAAACCAAGTTATGTCTCAAAGTACACAAAAACGTGCAAAGCTCCTCTATGGAGAGAGTTGAGCAATTCCAAAGCATCAATGTGGACCGTCGTACTCTATTTAGTACTCTTAAAAGTATAAATAGCTTGTTGAACCTTCGTGCCATGTTTCGTAAGGTAAAGACGTGAATAGACCAAGTTATGTTTGAAATTACACAAAAACGAGAAAAGCTCCTCTATGGAGAAAGTTGAGCAATTCCAAAGCATCAATGTGTACCGTTGTACTCTATTAGTACTCTTAAAAGTCTAACTAGCTAGTTGAGCCTTCGTGCCAGGTTTCGTAAGGTAAAGACGTGAATAGACCAAGTTACGTTTGAAATTGCACAAAAACGAGAAAAGCTCCTCTATGTAGAGAGTTAAGCAATTCCAAAGCATCAATGTGGACCGTTGTACTCTATTTAGTGCTCTTAAAAGTATAACTAGCTAGTTGAGCCTTCGTGCCCCGTTTCGTAAGGTACACGAATAGACCAAGTTATGTCTCAAATTGCACAAAAATGTGAAAAGCTCCTCTTTGGAGAGAGTTAAGCAATTCCAAAGGATCCATGTGGACCGTTGTACTCTATTTAGTGCTCTTAAAAGTCTAACTTGCTAGTTTTGCCTTTGTGGCACGTTTCGTAAGGTAAAGTGGCGAGTAAACCAAGTTATGTCTCAAAGTACACAAAAACGTGCAAAGCTCCTCTATGGAGAGAGTTGAGCAATTCCAAAGCCTCAATGTGGACCGTTGTACTCTATTTAGTACTCTTAAAAGTCTAACTAGCTTGTTGAGCCTTCGTGCCATGTTTCGTAAGGTAAAGACGTGAATAGACCAAGTTATGTTTATAATTGCACAAAAACGAGAAAAGCTCCTCTATGGAGAGAGTTGAGCAATTCCAAAGCATCAATGTGGACCGTTGTACTCCATTTAGTACTCTTAAAAGTCTAACTAGCTAGTTGAGCCTTCGTGCCATGTTTCGTAAGGTAAAGACGTGAATAGAGCAAGTTATGTTTGAAATTGCACAAAAACGAGAAAACCTCCTCTATGCAGAGAGTTGAGCAATTCCAAAGCATCAATGTGGACCGTTGTACTCTATTTAGCGCTCTTAAAATTCTAACTAGCTAGTTGAGCTTTCGTGCCACGTTTCGTAAGGTAAAGACGCGAATAGACCAAGTTATGTCTCAAAGTGCACAAAAACGTGAAAAGCTCCTCTGTGGAGAGAGTTGAGCAATTCGAAAGCCTCAATGTGGACCGTTGTAATCTATTTAGTGCTCTTAAAAGTCTAACTAGCTAGTTGAGCCTTCGTGCCGCGTTTCGTAAGGTAAAGACACGAATAGACCAAGTTATATCTCAAATTGCACAAAAACGTGAAAAGCTCATCTATGGAGAGAGTTGAGCAATTCCAAAGCATCAATGTGGACCGTTGTAATCTATTTAATGCTCTTAAAAGTCTAACTACCTAGTTGAGCCTTCGTGCCGCGTTTCGTAAGGTAAAGACACGAATAGACCAAGTTATGTCTCAAATTGCACAAAAACGTGAAAAGCTCCTCTATGGAGAGAGTTGAGCAATTCCAAAGGATCCATGTGGACCGTTGTACTCTATTTAGTGCTCTTAAAAGTCTAACTTGCTAGTTTTACCTTTGTGGCACGTTTGGTACGGTAAAGTGGCGAGTAAACCAAGTTATGTCTCAAAGTACACAAAAACGTGCAAAGCTCCTCTATGGAGAGAGTTGAGCAATTCCAAAGCATCAATGTGGACCGTCGTACTCTATTTAATACTCTTAAAAGTATAAATAGCTTGTTGAACCTTCGTGCCATGTTTCGTAAGGTAAAGACGTGAATAGACCAAGTTATGTTTGAAATTACACAAAAAGGAGAAAAGCTCCTCTATGGAGAAAGTTGAGCAATTCCAAAGCATCAATGTGTACCGTTGTACTCTATTAGTACTCTTAAAAGTCTAACTAGCTAGTTGAGCCTTCGTGCCAGGTTTCGTAAGGTAAAGACGTGAATAGACCAAGTTACGTTTGAAATTGCACAAAAACGAGAAAAGCTCCTCTATGTAGAGAGTTAAGCAATTCCAAAGCATCAATGTGGACCGTTGTACTCTATTTAGTGCTCTTAAAAGTATAACTAGCTAGTTGAACCTTCGTGCCCCGTTTCGTAAGGTACACGAATAGACCAAGTTATGTCTCAAATTGCACAAAAATGTGAAAAGCTCCTCTTTGGAGAGAGTTAAGCAATTCCAAAGCATCAATGTGGACCGTTGTACTCTATTTAGTCCTCTTCAAAGTCTAACTAGCTAGTTGAGCCTTCGTGCCATGTTTCGTAAGGTAAAGACGTGAATAGACCAAGTTATGTTTGAAATTGCACAAAAACGAGAAAAGCTCCTCTATGGAGAGAGTTAAGCAATTCCAAAGCATCAATGTGGACCGTTGTACTCTATTTAGTACTCTTAAAAGTCTAACTAGCTAGTTGAGCCTTCGTGCCACGTTTCGTAAGGTATAGACGCGAATAGACCAAGTTATGTCTCAAAGTGCACAAAAACGTGAAAAGCTCCTCTATGAAGAGAGTTGAGCAATTCCAAAGCCTCAATGTGGACCGTTGTATTCTATTTAGTGCTCTTAAAAGTCTAACTAGCTAGTTCAGCTTTCGTGCCACGTTTCGTAAGGTAAAGACGTGAATAGACCAAGTTATGTCTCAAAGTGCACAAAAACGTGAAAAGCTCCTCTATGGAGAGAGTTGAGCAATTCCAAAGCCTCAATGTGGACTGTTGTACTCTATTTAGTGCTCTTAAAAGTCTAACTAGCTAGTTGAGCCTTCGTGCCCCGTTTCGTAAGGTACACGAATAGACCAAGTTATGTCTCAAATTGCACAAAAACGTGAAAAGCTCCTCTATGGAGAGAGTTGAGCAATTCCAAAGCATCAATGTGGACTCTGTACTTTATTTAGTACTCTTAAATGTCTAACTAGCTCGTTGAGCCTTCGTGCCACGTTCCGTAAGGTAAATACGCGAATAGACCAAGTTATGTCTCAAATTGCACAAAAACGTGAAAAGCTCCTCTATGGAGAGAGTTGAGCAATTCCAAAGCCTCAATGTGTACCGTTGTATTCTATTTAGTGCTCTTAAAAGTCTAACTAGCTAGTTGAGCTTTCCTGCCACGTTTCGTAAGGTAAAGACGCGAATAGACCATGTTATGTCTCAAATTGCACAAAAACGTGAAAACCTCCTCTATGGAGAGAGTTGAGCAATTCCAAAGCCTTAATGTGAACCGTTGTACTCTATTTAGTGCTCTTAAAAGTCTAACTAGCTAGTTGAGCCTTCGTGCCACGTTTCGTAAGGTAAAGACGCAAATAGACCAAGTTATGTCTCAAAGTGCACAAAAACGTGAAAAGCTCCTCTATGGAGAGAGTTGAGCAATTCCAAAGCCTCAATGTGGACTGTTGTACTCTATTTAGTGCTCTTAAAAGTCTAACTAGCTAGTTGAGCCTTCGTGCCCCGTTTCGTAAGGTACACGAATAGACCAAGTTATGTCTCAAATTGCACAAAAACGTGAAAAGCTCCTCTATGGAGAGAGTTGAGCAATTCCAAAGCATCAATGTGGACTCTGTACTCTATTTAGTACTCTTAAATGTCTAACTAGCTCGTTGAGCCTTCGTGCCACGTTCCGTAAGGTAAATACGCGAATAGACCAAGTTATGTCTCAAATTGCACAAAAACGTGAAAAGCTCCTCTATGGAGAGAGTTGAGCAATTCCAAAGCCTCAATGTGGACTGTTGTACTCTATTTAGTCCTCTTAAAAATCTAACTAGCTAGTTGAGCCTTCGTGCCGCGTTTCGTAAGGTAAAGACGCGAATAGACCAAGTTATGTTTGAAATTGCACAAAAACGAGAAAAGCTCCTCAATGGAGAGAGTTAAGCATTTCCAAAGCATCAATGTGGGCCTTTGTACTGTAATTAGTGCTCTTAAAAGTCTAACTAGCTAGTTGAGCCTTCGTGCCACGTTTCGTAAGGTATAGACGCGAATAGACCATGTTATGTCTCAAATTGCACAAAAACGTGAAAACCTCCTCTATGGAGAGAGTTGAGCAATTCCAAAGCCTTAATGTGAACCGTTGTACTCTATTTAGTGCTCTTAAAAGTCTAACTAGCTAGTTGAGCCTTCTTGCCACGTTTCGTAAGGTAAAGACGCAAATAGACCAAGTTATGTCTCAAAGTGCACAAAAATGTGAAAAGCTCCTCTATGGAGAGAGTTGAGCAATTCCAAAGCCTCAATGTGTACCGTTGTATTCTATTTAGTGCTCTTGAAAGTCTAACTAGCTAGTTGAGCTTTCGTGCCACGTTTCGTAAGGTAAAGACGCGAATAGACCAAGTTATGTCTCAAATTGCACAAAAACGTGAAAAGCTACTCTATGGAGAGAGTTGAGCAATTCCAAAGCCTCAATGTGGACCGTTGTATTCTATTTAGTGCTCTTAAAAGTTTAACTAGCTAGTTGAGCCTTCGTGCCGCGTTTCGTAAGGTAAAGACACGAATAGACCAAGTTATGTCTCAAATTGCACAAAAACGTGAAAAGCTGCTCCATGGAGAGAGTTGAGCAATTCCAAAGCATCAATGTGGACTCTGTACTCTATTTAGTACTCTTAAATGTCTAACTAGCTAGTTGAGCCTTCGTGCCACGTTCCGTAAGGTAAATACGCGAATAGACCAAGTTATGTCTCAAATTGCACAAAAACGAGAAAAGCTCCTCTATGTAGAGAGTTAAGCAATTCCAAAGCATCAATGTGGACCGTTGTACTCTATTTAGTGCTCTTAAAAGTATAACTAGCTAGTTGAGCCTTCGTGCCCCGTTTCGTAAGGTACACGAATAGACCAAGTTATGTCTCAAATTGCACAAAAACGTGAAAAGCTCCTCTTTGGAGAGAGTTAAGCAATTCCAAAGCATCAATGTGGACCGTTGTACTCTATTTAGTCCTCTTAAAAGTCTAACTAGCTAGTTGAGCCTTCGTGCCATGTTTCGTAAGGTAAAGACGCGAATAGACCAAGTTATGTTTGAAATTGCACAAAAACGAGAAAAGCTCCTCTATGGAGAGAGTTAAGCAATTCCAAAGCATCAATGTGGACCGTTGTACTCTATTTAGTACTCTTAAAAGTCTAACTAGCTAGCTGAGCCTTCGTGCCACGTTTCGTAAGGTATAGACGCGAATAGACCAAGTTATGTCTCAAAGTGCACAAAAACGTGAAAAGCTCCTCTATGAAGAGAGTTGAGCAATTCCAAAGCCTCAATGTGGACCGTTGTATTCTATTTAGTGCTCTTAAAAGTCTAACTAGCTAGTTGAGCTTTCGTGCCACGTTTCGTAAGGTAAAGACGTGAATAGACCAAGTTATGTCTCAAAGTGCACAAAAACGTGAAAAGCTCCTCTATGGAGAGAGTTGAGCAATTCCAAAGCCTCAATGTGGACTGTTGTACTCTATTTAGTGCTCTTAAAAGTCTAACTAGCTAGTTGAGCCTTCGTGCCCCGTTTCGTAAGGTACACGAATAGACCAAGTTATGTCTCAAATTGTACAAAAACGTGAAAAGCTCCTCTATGGAGAGAGTTGAGCAATTCCAAAGCATCAATGTGGACTCTGTACTCTATTTAGTACTCTTAAATGTCTAACTAGCTCGTTGAGCCTTCGTGCCACGTTCCGTAAGGTAAATACGCCAATAGACCAAGTTATGTCTCAAATTGCACAAAAACGTGAAAAGCTCCTCTATGGAGAGAGTTGAGCAATTCCAAAGCCTCAATGTGTACCGTTGTATTCTATTTAGTGCTCTTAAAAGTCTAACTAGCTAGTTGAGCTTTCGTGCCACGTTTCGTAAGGTAAAGACGCGAATAGACCAAGTTATGTCTCAAATTGCACAAAAACGTGAAAAGCTACTCTATGGAGAGAGTTGAGCAATTCCAAAGCCTCAACGTGGACCGTTGTACTGTAATTAGTGCTCTTAAAAGTCTAACTAGCTAGTTGAGCCTTCATGCCACGTTTCGTAAGGTATAGACGCGAATAGACCATGTTATGTCTCAAATTGCACAAAAACGTGAAAACCTCCTCTATGGAGAGAGTTGAGCAATTCCAAAGCCTTAATGTGAACCGTTGTACTCTATTTAGTGCTCTTAAAAGTCTAACTAGCTAGTTGAGCCTTCGTGCCACGTTTCGTAAGGTAAAGACGCAAATAGACCAAGTTATGTCTCAAAGTGCACAAAAACGTGAAAAGCTCCTCTATGGAGAGAGTTGAGCAATTCCAAAGCCTCAATGTGGACTGTTGTACTCTATTTAGTGCTCTTAAAAGTCTAACTAGCTAGTTGAGCCTTCGTGCCCCGTTTCGTAAGGTACACGAATAGACCAAGTTATGTCTCAAATTGCACAAAAACGTGAAAAGCTCCTCTATGGAGAGAGTTGAGCAATTCCAAAGCATCAATGTGGACTCTGTACTCTATTTAGTACTCTTAAATGTCTAACTAGCTCGTTGAGCCTTCGTGCCACGTTCCGTAAGGTAAATACGCGAATAGACCAAGTTATGTCTCAAATTGCACAAAAACGTGAAAAGCTCCTCTATGGAGAGAGTTGAGCAATTCCAAAGCCTCAATGTGGACTGTTGTACTCTATTTAGTCCTCTTAAAAATCTAACTAGCTAGTTGAGCCTTCGTGCCGCGTTTCGTAAGGTAAAGACGCGAATAGACCAAGTTATGTTTGAAATTGCACAAAAACGAGAAAAGCTCCTCAATGGAGAGAGTTAAGCATTTCCAAAGCGTCAATGTGGGCCTTTGTACTGTAATTAGTGCTCTTAAAAGTCTAACTAGCTAGTTGAGCCTTCGTGCCACGTTTCGTAAGGTATAGACGCGAATAGACCATGTTATGTCTCAAATTGCACAAAAACGTGAAAACCTCCTCTATGGAGAGAGTTGAGCAATTCCAAAGCCTTAATGTGAGCCGTTGTACTCTATTTAGTGCTCTTAAAAGTCTAACTAGCTAGTTGAGCCTTCTTGCCACGTTTCGTAAGGTAAAGACGCAAATAGACCAAGTTATGTCTCAAAGTGCACAAAAATGTGAAAAGCTCCTCTATGGAGAGAGTTGAGCAATTCCAAAGCCTCAATGTGTACCGTTGTATTCTATTTAGTGCTCTTGAAAGTCTAACTAGCTAGTTGAGCTTTCGTGCCACGTTTCGTAAGGTAAAGACGCGAATAGACCAAGTTATGTCTCAAATTGCACAAAAACGTGAAAAGCTACTCTATGGAGAGAGTTGAGCAATTCCAAAGCCTCAATGTGGACCGTTGTATTATATTTAGTGCTCTTAAAAGTTTAACTAGCTAGTTGAGCCTTCGTGCCGCGTTTCGTAAGGTAAAGACACGAATAGACCAAGTTATGTCTCAAATTGCACAAAAACGTGAAAAGCTGCTCCATGGAGAGAGTTGAGCAATTCCAAAGCATCAATGTGGACTCTGTACTCTATTTAGTACTCTTAAATGTCTAACTAGCTAGTTGAGCCTTCGTGCCACGTTCCGTAAGGTAAATACGCGAATAGACCAAGTTATGTCTCAAATTGCACAAAAACGAGAAAAGCTCCTCTATGTAGAGAGTTAAGCAATTCCAAAGCATCAATGTGGACCGTTGTACTCTATTTAGTGCTCTTAAAAGTATAACTAGCTAGTTGAGCCTTCGTGCCCCGTTTCGTAAGGTACACGAATAGACCAAGTTATGTCTCAAATTGCACAAAAACGTGAAAAGCTCCTCTTTGGAGAGAGTTAAGCAATTCCAAAGCATCAATGTGGACCGTTGTACTCTATTTAGTCCTCTTAAAAGTCTAACTAGCTAGTTGAGCCTTCGTGCCATGTTTCGTAAGGTAAAGACGCGAATAGACCAAGTTATGTTTGAAATTGCACAAAAACGAGAAAAGCTCCTCTATGGAGAGAGTTAAGCAATTCCAAAGCATCAATGTGGACCGTTGTACTCTATTTAGTACTCTTAAAAGTCTAACTAGCTAGCTGAGCCTTCGTGCCACGTTTCGTAAGGTATAGACGCGAATAGACCAAGTTATGTCTCAAAGTGCACAAAAACGTGAAAAGCTCCTCTATGAAGAGAGTTGAGCAATTCCAAAGCCTCAATGTGGACCGTTGTATTCTATTTAGTGCTCTTAAAAGTCTAACTAGCTAGTTGAGCTTTCGTGCCACGTTTCGTAAGGTAAAGACGTGAATAGACCAAGTTATGTCTCAAAGTGCACAAAAACGTGAAAAGCTCCTCTATGGAGAGAGTTGAGCAATTCCAAAGCCTCAATGTGGACTGTTGTACTCTATTTAGTGCTCTTAAAAGTCTAACTAGCTAGTTGAGCCTTCGTGCCCCGTTTCGTAAGGTACACGAATAGACCAAGTTATGTCTCAAATTGTACAAAAACGTGAAAAGCTCCTCTATGGAGAGAGTTGAGCAATTCCAAAGCATCAATGTGGACTCTGTACTCTATTTAGTACTCTTAAATGTCTAACTAGCTCGTTGAGCCTTCGTGCCACGTTCCGTAAGGTAAATACGCGAATAGACCAAGTTATGTCTCAAATTGCACAAAAACGTGAAAAGCTCCTCTATGGAGAGAGTTGAGCAATTCCAAAGCCTCAATGTGTACCGTTGTATTCTATTTAGTGCTCTTAAAAGTCTAACTAGCTAGTTGAGCTTTCGTGCCACGTTTCGTAAGGTAAAGACGCGAATAGACCAAGTTATGTCTCAAATTGCACAAAAACGTGAAAAGCTACTCTATGGAGAGAGTTGAGCAATTCCAAAGCCTCAACGTGGACCGTTGTACTGTAATTAGTGCTCTTAAAAGTCTAACTAGCTAGTTGAGCCTTCATGCCACGTTTCGTAAGGTATAGACGCGAATAGACCATGTTATGTCTCAAATTGCACAAAAACGTGAAAACCTCCTCTATGGAGAGAGTTGAGCAATTCCAAAGCCTTAATGTGAACCGTTGTACTCTATTTAGTGCTCTTAAAAGTCTAACTAGCTAGTTGAGCCTTCGTGCCACGTTTCGTAAGGTAAAGACGCAAATAGACCAAGTTATGTCTCAAAGTGCACAAAAACGTGAAAAGCTCCTCTATGGAGAGAGTTGAGCAATTCCAAAGCCTCAATGTGGACTGTTGTACTCTATTTAGTGCTCTTAAAAGTCTAACTAGCTAGTTGAGCCTTCGTGCCCCGTTTCGTAAGGTACACGAATAGACCAAGTTATGTCTCAAATTGCACAAAAACGTGAAAAGCTCCTCTATGGAGAGAGTTGAGCAATTCCAAAGCATCAATGTGGACTCTGTACTCTATTTAGTACTCTTAAATGTCTAACTAGCTCGTTGAGCCTTCGTGCCACATTCCGTAAGGTAAATACGCGAATAGACCAAGTTATGTCTCAAATTGCACAAAAACGTGAAAAGCTCCTCTATGGAGAGAGTTGAGCAATTCCAAAGCCTCAATGTGGACTGTTGTACTCTATTTAGTCCTCTTAAAAATCTAACTAGCTAGTTGAGCCTTCGTGCCGCGTTTCGTAAGGTAAAGACGCGAATAGACCAAGTTATGTTTGAAATTGCACAAAAACGAGAAAAGCTCCTCAATGGAGAGAGTTAAGCATTTCCAAAGCATCAATGTGGGCCTTTGTACTGTAATTAGTGCTCTTAAAAGTCTAACTAGCTAGTTGAGCCTTCGTGCCACGTTTCGTAAGGTATAGACGCGAATAGACCATGTTATGTCTCAAATTGCACAAAAACGTGAAAACCTCCTCTATGGAGAGAGTTGAGCAATTCCAAAGCCTTAATGTGAACCGTTGTACTCTATTTAGTGCTCTTAAAAGTCTAACTAGCTAGTTGAGCCTTCTTGCCACGTTTCGTAAGGTAAAGACGCAAATAGACCAAGTTATGTCTCAAAGTGCACAAAAATGTGAAAAGCTCCTCTATGGAGAGAGTTGAGCAATTCCAAAGCCTCAATGTGTACCGTTGTATTCTATTTAGTGCTCTTGAAAGTCTAACTAGCTAGTTGAGCTTTCGTGCCACGTTTCGTAAGGTAAAGACGCGAATAGACCAAGTTATGTCTCAAATTGCACAAAAACGTGAAAAGCTACTCTATGGAGAGAGTTGAGCAATTCCAAAGCCTCAATGTGGACCGTTGTATTCTATTTAGTGCTCTTAAAAGTTTAACTAGCTAGTTGAGCCTTCGTGCCGCGTTTCGTAAGGTAAAGACACGAATAGACCAAGTTATGTCTCAAATTGCACAAAAACGTGAAAAGCTGCTCCATGGAGAGAGTTGAGCAATTCCAAAGCATCAATGTGGACTCTGTACTCTATTTAGTACTCTTAAATGTCTAACTAGCTAGTTGAGCCTTCGTGCCACGTTCCGTAAGGTAAATACGCGAATAGACCAAGTTATGTCTCAAATTGCACAAAAACGAGAAAAGCTCCTCTATGTAGAGAGTTAAGCAATTCCAAAGCATCAATGTGGACCGTTGTACTCTATTTAGTGCTCTTAAAAGTATAACTAGCTAGTTGAGCCTTCGTGCCCCGTTTCGTAAGGTACACGAATAGACCAAGTTATGTCTCAAATTGCACAAAAACGTGAAAAGCTCCTCTTTGGAGAGAGTTAAGCAATTCCAAAGCATCAATGTGGACCGTTGTACTCTATTTAGTCCTCTTAAAAGTCTAACTAGCTAGTTGAGCCTTCGTGCCATGTTTCGTAAGGTAAAGACGCGAATAGACCAAGTTATGTTTGAAATTGCACAAAAACGAGAAAAGCTCCTCTATGGAGAGAGTTAAGCAATTCCAAAGCATCAATGTGGACCGTTGTACTCTATTTAGTACTCTTAAAAGTCTAACTAGCTAGCTGAGCCTTCGTGCCACGTTTCGTAAGGTATAGACGCGAATAGACCAAGTTATGTCTCAAAGTGCACAAAAACGTGAAAAGCTCCTCTATGAAGAGAGTTGAGCAATTCCAAAGCCTCAATGTGGACCGTTGTATTCTATTTAGTGCTCTTAAAAGTCTAACTAGCTAGTTGAGCTTTCGTGCCACGTTTCGTAAGGTAAAGACGTGAATAGACCAAGTTATGTCTCAAAGTGCACAAAAACGTGAAAAGCTCCTCTATGGAGAGAGTTGAGCAATTCCAAAGCCTCAATGTGGACTGTTGTACTCTATTTAGTGCTCTTAAAAGTCTAACTAGCTAGTTGAGCCTTCGTGCCCCGTTTCGTAAGGTACACGAATAGACCAAGTTATGTCTCAAATTGTACAAAAACGTGAAAAGCTCCTCTATGGAGAGAGTTGAGCAATTCCAAAGCATCAATGTGGACTCTGTACTCTATTTAGTACTCTTAAATGTCTAACTAGCTCGTTGAGCCTTCGTGCCACGTTCCGTAAGGTAAATACGCGAATAGACCAAGTTATGTCTCAAATTGCACAAAAACGTGAAAAGCTCCTCTATGGAGAGAGTTGAGCAATTCCAAAGCCTCAATGTGTACCGTTGTATTCTATTTAGTGCTCTTAAAAGTCTAACTAGCTAGTTGAGCTTTCGTGCCACGTTTCGTAAGGTAAAGACGCGAATAGACCAAGTTATGTCTCAAATTGCACAAAAACGTGAAAAGCTACTCTATGGAGAGAGTTGAGCAATTCCAAAGCCTCAACGTGGACCGTTGTACTGTAATTAGTGCTCTTAAAAGTCTAACTAGCTAGTTGAGCCTTCATGCCACGTTTCGTAAGGTATAGACGCGAATAGACCATGTTATGTCTCAAATTGCACAAAAACGTGAAAACCTCCTCTATGGAGAGAGTTGAGCAATTCCAAAGCCTTAATGTGAACCGTTGTACTCTATTTAGTGCTCTTAAAAGTCTAACTAGCTAGTTGAGCCTTCGTGCCACGTTTCGTAAGGTAAAGACGCAAATAGACCAAGTTATGTCTCAAATTGCACAAAAACGAGAAAAGCTCCTCTATGTAGAGAGTTAAGCAATTCCAAAGCATCAATGTGGACCGTTGTACTCTATTTAGTGCTCTTAAAAGTATAACTAGCTAGTTGAGCATTCGTGCCCCGTTTCGTAAGGTACACGAATAGACCAAGTTATGTCTCAAATTGCACAAAAACGAGAAAAGCTCCTCTTTGGAGAGAGTTAAGCAATTCCAAAGCCTCAATGTGGACTGTTGTACTCTATTTAGTGCTCTTAAAAGTCTAACTAGCTAGTTGAGCCTTCGTGCCCCGTTTCGTAAGGTACACGAATAGACCAAGTTATGTCTCAAATTGCACAAAAACGTGAAAAGCTCCTCTATGGAGAGAGTTGAGCAATTCCAAAGCATCAATGTGGACTCTGTACTCTATTTAGTACTCTTAAATGTCTAACTAGCTCGTTGAGCCTTCGTGCCACGTTCCGTAAGGTAAATACGCGAATAGACCAAGTTATGTCTCAAATTGCACAAAAACGTGAAAAGCTCCTCTATGGAGAGAGTTGAGCAATTCCAAAGCCTCAATGTGGACTGTTGTACTCTATTTAGTCCTCTTAAAAATCTAACTAGCTAGTTGAGCCTTCGTGCCGCGTTTCGTAAGGTAAAGACGCGAATAGACCAAGTTATGTTTGAAATTGCACAAAAACGAGAAAAGCTCCTCTATGGAGAGAGTTAAGCATTTCCAAAGCATCAATGTGGACTGTTGTACTCTATTTAGTGCTCTTAAAAGTCTAACTAGCTAGTTGAGCCTTCGTGCCGCGTTTCGTAAGGTAAAGACACGAATAGACCAAGTTATGTCTCAAATTGCACAAAAACGTGAAAAGCTGCTCCATGGAGAGAGTTGAGCAATTCCAAAGCATCAATGTGGACTCTGTACTCTATTTAGTACTCTTAAATGTCTAACTAGCTAGTTGAGCCTTCGTGCCACGTTCGTAAGGTAAATACGCGAATAGACCAAGTTATGTCTCAAATTGCACAAAAACGTGAAAAGCTCTTCTATGGAGAGAGTTGAGCAATTCCAAAGCCTCAATGTGGACTGTTGTACTCTATTTAGTCCTCTTAAAAATCTAACTAGCTAGTTGAGCCTTCGTGCCGCGTTTCGTAAGGTAAAGACACGAATAGACCAAGTTATGTCTCAAATTGCACAAAAACGTGAAAAGCTCCTCTATGGAGAGAGTTGAGCAATTCCAAAGCCTCAATGTGGACCGTTGTACTCTATTTAGTACTCTTAAAAGTCTAACTAGCTAGTTGAGCCTTCGTGCCATGTTTCGTAAGGTAAAGACGCGAATAGACCAAGTTATGTTTGAAATTGTACAAAAACGAGAAAAGGTCCTCTATGGAGAGAGTTGAGCGATTCCAAAGCCTCAATGTGGACCGTTGTACTCTATTTAGTGCTCTTAAAAGTCTAACTAGCTAGTTGAGCCTTCGTGCCGCGTTTCGTAAGGTAAAGACGCGAATAGACCATGTTATGTCTCAAATTGCACAAAAACGTGAAAAGCTCCTCTATGGAGAGAGTTGAGCAATTCCAAAACATCAATGTGGACCGTTGTACTCTATTTACTACTCTTAAATGTCTAACTAGCTAGTTGAGCCTTCGTGCCACGTTCCGTAAGGTAAAGACGCGAATAGACCAAGTTATGTCTCAAATTGCACAAAAACGTGAAAAGCTCCTCTATGGAGAGACTTGAGCAATTCCAAAGCCTCAATGTGGACCTTCGTACTCTATTTAGTACTCTTAAAAGTCTAACTAGCTAGTTGAGCCTTCGTGCCATGTTTCGTAAGGTAAAGACGCGAATAGACCAAGTTATCTCTCAAACTGCACAAAAACGTGAAAAGCTCCTCTATGGAGAGAGTTGAGCAATTCCAAAGCCTCAATGTGGACTGTTGTACTCTATTTAGTGCTCTTAAAAGTCTAACTAGCTAGTTGAGCCTTCGTGCCCCGTTTCGTAAGGTACACGAATAGACCAAGTTATGTCTCAAATTGCACAAAAACGTGAAAAGCTCCTCTATGGAGAGAGTTGAGCAATTCCAAAACATCAATGTGGACTCTGTACTCTATTTAGTACTCTTAAATGTCTAACTAGCTCGTTGAGCCTTCGTGCCACGTTCCGTAAGGTAAATACGCGAATAGACCAAGTTATGTCTCAAATTGCACAAAAACGTGAAAAGCTCTTCTATGGAGAGAGTTGAGCAATTCCAAAGCCTCATTGTGGACTGTTGTACTCTATTTAGTGCTCTTAAAAGTCTAACTAGCTAGTTGAGCCTTCGTGCCGCGTTTCGTAAGGTAAGGACGCGAATAGACCAAGTTATGTTTGAAATTGCACAAAAACGAGAAAAGCTCCTCTATGGAGAGAGTTAAGCATTTTCAAAGCATCAATGTGGGCCGTTGTACTGTAATTAGTGCTCTTAAAAGTCTAACTAGCTAGTTGAGCCTTCGTGCCACGTTTCGTAAGGTATAGACGCGAATAGACCATGTTATGTCTCAAATTGCACAAAAACGTGAAAACCTCCTCTATGGGGAGAGTTGAGCAATTCCAAAGCCTTAATGTGAACCGTTGTACTCTATTTAGTGCTCTTAAAAGTCTAACTAGCTAGTTGAGCCTTCGTGCCACGTTTCGTATGGTAAAGACGCAAATAGACCAAGTTATGTCTCAAAGTGCACAAAAATGTGAAAAGCTCCTCTATGGAGAGAGTTGAGCAATTCCAAAGCCTCAATGTGTACCGTTGTATTCTATTTAGTGCTCTTAAAAGTCTAACTAGCTAGTTGAGCTTTCGTGCCACGTTTCGTAAGGTAAAGACGCGAATAGACCAAGTTATGTCTCAAATTGCACAAAAACGTGAAAAGCTCCTCTATGGAGAGAGTTGAGCAATTCCAAAGCATCAATGTGGACCTTCGTACTCTATTTAGTACTCTTAAAAGTCTAACTAGCTAGTTGAGCCTTCGTGCCATGTTTCGTAAGGTAAAGACGCGAATAGACCAAGTTATCTCTCAAAGTGCACAAAAACGTGAAAAGCTCCTCTATGGAGAGAGTTGAGCAATTCCAAAGCCTCAATGTCGACTGTTGTACTCTATTTAGTGCTCTTAAAAGTCTAACTAGCTAGTTGAGCCTTCGTGCCCCGTTTCGTAAGGTACACGAATAGACCAAGTTATGTCTCAAATTGCACAAAAACGTGAAAAGCTCCTCTATGGAGAGAGTTGAGCAATTCCAAAGCATCAATGTGGACTCTGTACTCTATTTAGTACTCTTAAATGTCTAACTAGCTCGTTGAGCCTTCGTGCCACGTTCCGTAAGGTAAATACGCGAATAGACCAAGTTATGTCTCAAATTGCACAAAAACGTGAAAAGCTCTTCTATGGAGAGAGTTGAGCAATTCCAAAGCCTCATTGTGGACTGTTGTACTCTATTTAGTGCTCTTAAAAGTCTAACTAGCTAGTTGAGCCTTCGTGCCGCGTTTCGTAAGGTAAGGACGCGAATAGACCAAGTTATGTTTGAAATTGCACAAAAACGAGAAAAGCTCCTCTATGGAGAGAGTTAAGCATTTTCAAAGCATCAATGTGGGCCGTTGTACTGTAATTAGTGCTCTTAAAAGTCTAACTAGCTAGTTGAGCTTTCGTGCCACGTTTCGTAAGGTATAGACGCGAATAGACCATGTTATGTCTCAAATTGCACAAAAACGTGAAAACCTCCTCTATGGGGAGAGTTGAGCAATTCCAAAGCCTTAATGTGAACCGTTGTACTCTATTTAGTGCTCTTAAAAGTCTAACTAGCTAGTTGAGCCTTCGTGCCACGTTTCGTATGGTAAAGACGCAAATAGACCAAGTTATGTCTCAAAGTGCACAAAAATGTGAAAAGCTCCTCTATGGAGAGAGTTGAGCAATTCCAAAGCCTCAATGTGTACCGTTGTATTCTATTTAGTGCTCTTAAAAGTCTAACTAGCTAGTTGAGCTTTCGTGCCACGTTTCGTAAGGTAAAGACGCGAATAGACCAAGTTATGTCTCAAATTGCACAAAAACGTGAAAAGCTCCTCTATGGAGAGAGTTGAGCAATTCCAAAGCATCAATGTGGACCTTCGTACTCTATTAAGTACTCTTAAAAGTCTAACTAGCTAGTTGAGCCTTCGTGCCATGTTTCGTAAGGTAAAGACGCGAATAGACCAAGTTATCTCTCAAAGTGCACAAAAACGTGAAAAGCTCCTCTATGGAGAGAGTTGAGCAATTCCAAAGCCTCAATGTGGACTGTTGTACTCTATTTAGTGCTCTTAAAAGTCTAACTAGCTAGTTGAGCCTTCGTGCCCCGTTTCGTAAGGTACACGAATAGACCAAGTTATGTCTCAAATTGCACAAAAACATGAAAAGCTCCTCTATGGAGAGAGTTGAGCAATTCCAAAGCATCAATGTGGACTCTGTACTCTATTTAGTACTCTTAAATGTCTAACTAGCTCGTTGAGCCTTCGTGCCACGTTCCGTAAGGTAAATACGCGAATAGACCAAGTTATGTCTCAAATTGCACAAAAACGTGAAAAGCTCTTCTATGGAGAGAGTTGAGCAATTCCAAAGCCTCATTGTGGACTGTTGTACTCTATTTAGTGCTCTTAAAAGTCTAACTAGCTAGTTGAGCCTTCGTGCCGCGTTTCGTAAGGTAAGGACGCGAATAGACCAAGTTATGTTTGAAATTGCACAAAAACGAGAAAAGCTCCTCTATGGAGAGAGTTAAGCATTTCCAAAGCATCAATGTGGACCGTTGTATTCTATTTAGTGCTCTTAAAAGTCTAACTAGCTAGTTGAGCTTTCGTGCCACGTTTCGTAAGGTAAAGACACGAATAGACGAAGTTATGTCTCAAATTGCACAAAAACGTGAAAAGCTCCTCTACGGAGAGAGTTGAGCAATTCCAAAGCCTCAATGTGGACCTTTGTACTCTATTTAGTACCCTTAAAAGTCTAACTAGCTAGTTGAGCCTTCGTGCCATTTTCGTAAGGTAAAGACGCGAATAGACCAAGTTATGTTTGAAATTGCACAAAAACGAGAAAAGCTCCTCTATGGAGAGAGTTGAGCAATTCCAAAGCATCAATGTGGATCGTTGTACTCTATTTAGTGCTCTTAAAAGTCTAACTAGCTAGTTGAACCTTCGTGCCACGTTTCGTAAGGTATAGACGCGAATAGACCATGTTATGTCTCAAATTGCACAAAAACGTGAAAAGCTCCTCTATGGAGAGAGTTGAGCAATTCAAAAGCCTCAATGTGGACCGTTGTACACTATTTAGTGCTCTTAAAAGTCTAACTAGCTAGTTGAGCCTTCGTACAACATTTCGTAAGGTAAAGACGCGAATAGACCAAGTTATGTCTCAAAGTGCACAAAAACGTGAAAAGCTCCTCTATGGAGAGAGTTGAGCAATTCCAAAGCCTCAATTTGGACCGTTGTACTCTATTTAGTGCTCTTAAAAGTCTACCTAGCTAGTTGAGCTTTCGTGCCACGTTTCGTAAGGTAAAGACGCGAATAGACCAAGTTATGTCTCAAATTGCACAAAAACGTGAAAAGCTCCTCTATGGAGAGAGTTGAGGAATTCCAAAGCATCAATGTGGACCGTTGTACTCTATTTAGTACTCTTAAATGTCTAACTAGCTAGTTGAGCCTTCGTGCCAAGTTTCATAAGGTAAAGACGCGAATAGACCAAGTTATGTTTGAAATTGCACAAAAACGAGAAAAGCTCCTCTATGGAGAGAGTTGAGCAATTCCAAAGCATCAATGTGGACCGTTGTACTCTATTTAGTGCTCTTAAAAGTCTAACTAGCTAGTTGATCCTTCGTGCCGCGTTTTGTAAGGTAAAGACGCGAATAGACCATGTTATGTCTCAAATTGCACAAAAACGTGAAAAGCTCCTCTATGGAGAGAGTTGAGCAATTCCAAAGCCTCAATGTGGACCTTTGTACTCTATTTAGTACTCTTAAAAGTCTAACTAGCTAGTTGAGCCTTCGTGTCATGTTTCGTAAGGTAAAGACGCGAATAGACCAAGTTATGTTTGAAATTGCACAAAAACGAGAAAAGCTCCTCTATGGAGAGAGTTGAGCAATTCCAAAGCATCAATGTGGACCGTTGTACTCTATTTAGTGCTCTTAAAAGTCTAACTAGCTAGTTGAACCTTCGTGCCACGTTTCGTAAGGTAAAGACGCGAATAGACCAAGTTATGTTTGAAATTGCACAAAAACGAGAAAAGCTCCTCTATGGAGAGAGTTGAGCAATTCCAAAGCATCAATGTGGACCGTTGTACTCTATTTAGTGCTCTTAAAAGTCTAACTAGCTAGTTGAACCTTCGTGCCACGTTTCGTAAGGTATAGACGCGAATAGACCATGTTATGTCTCAAATTGCACAAAAACGTGAAAAGCTCCTCTATGGAGAGAGTTGAGCAATTCCAAAGCCTCAATTTGGACCGTTGTACTCTATTTAGTGCTCTTAAAAGTCTAACTAGCTAGTTGAGCCTTCGTGCCGCGTTTCGTAAGGTAAAGACGCGAATAGACCATGTTATGTCTCAAATTGCACAAAAATGAGAAAAGCTCCTCTATGGAGAGAGTTAAGCAATTCCAAAGCCTCAATGTGGACTGTTGTATTCTATTTAGTGGTCTTAAAAGTCTAACTAGCTAGTTGAGCTTTCGTGCCACGTTTCGTAAGGTAAAGACGTGAATAGACCAAGTTATGTCTCAAATTGCACAAAAACGTGAAAAGCTCCTCTATGGAGAGAGTTGAGCAATTCCAAAGCCTCAATGTGGACCGTTGTATTCTATTTAGTGCTCTTAAAAGTCTAACTAGCTAGTTGAGCATTCGTGCCGCGTTTCGTAAGGTAAAGACACGAATAGACCAAGTTATGTCTCAAATTGCACAAAAACGTGAAAAGCTGCTCTATGGAGAGAGTTGAGCAATTCCAAAGCATCAATATGGACCGTTGTACTCTATTTAGTACTCTTAAATGTCTAACTAGCTAGTTGAGCCTTCGTGCTACGTTCCGTAAGGTAAAGACGCGAATAGACCAAGTTATGTCTCAAATTACACAAAAACGTGAAAAGCTCCTCTATGGAGAGAGTTGAGCAATTCCAAAGCCTCAATGTGGACCTTTGTACTCTATTTAGTACTCTTATAAGTCTAACTAGCTAGTTGAGCCTTCGTGCCATATTTGGTAAGGTAAAGACGCGAATAGACCAAGTTATGTTTGAAATTGCACAAAAACGAGAAAAGCTCCTCTATGGAGAGAGTTGAGCAATTCCAAAGCATCAATGTGGACCGTTGTACTCTATTTAGTGCTCTTAAAAGTCTAACTAGCTAGTTGAGCCTTCGTGCCACGTTTCGTAAGGTATAGACGCGAATAGACCATGTTATGTCTTAAATTGGACAAAAATGTGAAAAGCTCCTCTATGGAGAGAGTTGAGCAGTTCCAAAGCCTCAATGTGGACCGTTATACTCTATTTAGTGCTCTTAAAAGTCTAACTAGCTAGTTGAGCCTTCGTACCATATTTCGTAAGGTAAAGACGCGAATAGACCAAGTTATGTCTCAAATTGCACAAAAACGTGAAAAGCTCCTCTATGGAGAGAGTTGAGCAATTCCAAAGCCTCAATGTGGACCGTTGTATTCTATTTAGTGCTCTTAAAAGTCTAACTTGCTAGTTGAGCCTTCGTGCCACGTTTCGTAAGGTAAAGACGCGAATAGACCAAGTTATGTTTGAAATTGCACAAAAACGAGAAAAGCTCCTCTATGGAGAGAGTTGAGCAATTCCAAAGCATCAATGTGGACCGTTGTACTCTATTTAGTGCTCTTAAAAGTCTAACTAGCTAGTTGATCCTTCGTGCCGCGTTTCGTAAGGTAAAGACGCGAATAGACCATGTTATGTCTCAAATTGCACAAAAACGTGAAAAGCTCCTCTATGGAGAGAGTTGAGCAATTCCAAAGCCTCAATGTGGACCTTTGTACTCTATTTAGTACTCTTAAAAGTCTATCTAGCTAGTTGAGCCTTCGTGTCATGTTTCGTAAGGTAAAGACGCGAATAGACCAAGTTATGTTTGAAATTGCACAAAAACGAGAAAAGCTCCTCTATGGAGAGAGTTGAGCAATTCCAAAGCATCAATGTGGACCGTTGTACTCTATTTAGTGCTCTTAAAAGTCTAACTAGCTAGTTGAACCTTCGTGCCACGTTTCGTAAGGTATAGACGCGAATAGACCATGTTATGTCTCAAATTGCACAAAAACGTGAAAAGCTCCTCTATGGAGAGAGTTGAGCAATTCAAAAGCCTCAATGTGGACCGTTGTACACTATTTAGTGCTCTTAAAAGTCTAACTAGCTAGTTGAGCCTTCGTACAACATTTCGTAAGGTAAAGACGCGAATAGACCAAGTTATGTCTCAAAGTGCACAAAAACGTGAAAAGCTCCTCTATGGAGAGAGTTGAGCAATTCCAAAGCCTCAATTTGGACCGTTGTACTCTATTTAGTGCTCTTAAAAGTCTACCTAGCTAGTTGAGCTTTCGTGCCACGTTTCGTAAGGTAAAGACGCGAATAGACCAAGTTATGTCTCAAATTGCACAAAAACGTGAAAAGCTCCTCTATGGAGAGAGTTGAGGAATTCCAAAGCATCAATGTGGACCGTTGTACTCTATTTAGTACTCTTAAATGTCTAACTAGCTAGTTGAGCCTTCGTGCCAAGTTTCATAAGGTAAAGACGCGAATAGACCAAGTTATGTTTGAAATTGCACAAAAACGAGAAAAGCTCCTCTATGGAGAGAGTTGAGCAATTCAAAGCATCAATGTGGACCGTTGTACTCTATTTAGTGCTCTTAAAAGTCTAACTAGCTAGTTGATCCTTCGTGCCGCGTTTTGTAAGGTAAAGACGCGAATAGACCATGTTATGTCTCAAATTGCACAAAAACGTGAAAAGCTCCTCTATGGAGAGAGTTGAGCAATTCCAAAGCCTCAATGTGGACCTTTGTACTCTATTTAGTACTCTTAAAAGTCTAACTAGCTAGTTGAGCCTTCGTGTCATGTTTGCGTAAGGTAAGACGCGAATAGACCAAGTTATGTTTGAAATTGCACAAAAACGAGAAAAGCTCCTCTATGGAGAGAGTTGAGCAATTCAAAGCATCAATGTGGACCGTTGTACTCTATTTAGTGCTCTTAAAAGTCTAACTAGCTAGTTGAACCTTCGTGCCACGTTTCGTAAGGTAAAGACGCGAATAGACCAAAGTTATGTTTGAAATTGCACAAAAACGAGAAAAGCTCCTCTATGGAGAGAGTTGAGCAATTCCAAAGCATCAATGTGGACCGTTGTACTCTATTTAGTCTCTTAAAAGTCTAACTAGCTAGTTGAACCTTCGTGCCACGTTTCGTAAGGTATAGACGCGAATAGACCATGTTATGTCTCAAATTGCACAAAAACGTGAAAAGCTCCTCTATGGAGAGAGAGTTTGAGCATTCCAAGCTCAATGTGGACCGT